>NC_066583.1:629604169-629916946 GCF_024323335.1 Lathyrus oleraceus | reverse complement strand
AAAGAAAGAGAACAAATCATAACTTGTTAAAATATTGATAGATGAAACCATTTGATGCATAGATGAAACCATTTTCTTTACATTAACTTGTTATTCTATTTGCTTATTGTTATTCTACTAACCACTAACCACTAACCACTAACCACTAAGTACTAATTTCTAACATTTACATTATTGCACTTTATTTCCTTGCAAATTATTTTATTGTTCACTTTACTTCAAGTCCTTTATGTGTATGTTTATTGTTATCTAACCACATCATTTACATTATGCTAATTTATTTACTCTTTACTACCTTGCTAAATAAAAAGAAGTAAAAAAAACAAAAGAAAGAGAACAAATCATAACTTGTTAAAATATTGATAGATGAACTTAGAGTTGTATAACTTTCTTTGTTACAAATCTATTATTAATTGATTTTTTAATCATCTTCAATACTTTGCATCAATGATAAGCTATCCCTTAATGTTTTATATTTTAAGTCTTTTTGACCTATGAAAATAGTCCCCAAGATGTTCATTTTGTACATATTACTAACCACTAATTATACTTCAATAACTTTGTTTATCATTAACCTTTGTTATTGTAATTTTGGTACTACTAACTTGTTATTTATTTTAATGTCATTTATATCCACTAACCATTATTATTGTGATATTGTCATTTTTTTATCTTGTAATTTACTTTTATATCATTACCTTGTAATTTACATTCAAGTACTCATTATCATCATCATTGTACAAACTCATAATGCATGTTTATTTACTTGTTATTTATTTTATTATCATCAAACATTAAAAATAACAAAAACATGATAAAATGATAAGACCAAAAATATTCACTTCGCTCTTAATTAACTTGGACTTAGAAGATTTCATCTTAGGACCTTTGCTTGGAGGCCTTTTCATTACTCTTGGTGATACTTTGTAAACATTTGGATTTTCATCCGTAACTTACATGCATTGTAAGATTGACATCATGACACCACCTTAGGGGGACATGTTTGTAAGACCATTATCCTTTGTTTAGCTTATGTCACTTTTTGCACACATAAGGCTTTCTCTTGGGCTACCTTACAATGAGACCCTTTACTTTCTTGTTTGGTTACTTTACATTCATGTTGCATAAGCCAAATTTCATAATCAAATAAACCAAACCCTTGATTCAACGTCAAGTGGCATTTTCATAATCAAATTCCAAATACAATAAAATTACGATTATTATTGTGTGCCACGAGCCTTAAGTGGCGGAGAAGGAGTAAGAATGGAGCATTCCTACCCTTAGTCAGACTATTTTAGACGCAAGACGCCTGTCTTGTTGTTTAGAATAATCGCCTCCGCCCATAGACTTTAGCGCAATATAATCACAAACATTCATTTCATAAAACCCTTATTCAAGGTAAAAATAGTACAACTTATCAAACTCATTTTCGTGCCTTAGGGCATCATTCTGAAAACCCTTTTCTCAAAGGTAAAATCAACCAACACATAAATATTTTCTACTCCGAACTACAGAGCTCTAATTCCTCATCCCCGAATGAGTGATACGTAGGCATAAGGACCCCAATCCTTGGCGAGCACTATAATAACAAAAACACCCCCTTTTTCACACATATTCTTTTGAAAATAAAACAATGATAGATAAATCTCCATGTATGTAAATACCCAAATGATTCCCATGAAGTACCATGGATGTAAGGGATGCTAATACCTTCCCCTTGCGTAACCGACTTCCGAACCCAAACCTCGGTTGCGAGACTGATTCCTTATTCTCTTTTAGCGCTTCCCGTGCGCGTATCTTTTGAGGGTTTTATCGACTATTTCCCCTCGTATCTTCGATAGAGGTAAACTAAATAAAATTCGGTGACGACTCTTCTGATTTTGCCTCTCTTTGGTATCTCTTTAGTCCCGGTTTCGTTATCGTGAAATCCCGGTAGCGACAACAAACAAATATATTTAAGAATAATGGTTGGTTAGTTTAACTAACTTGACAATATCAGAGTTAAGGTTTGTAAGCTCCCTCTAGGTTTAATAGGCCATAGGTTGAGTTTTGTAAGCTCCCCCTAAGTCCTATCGAAGTTGTTTAAACTTATCTTAATATAAAACATATACGTTCAGATTTAAACATTAAATAAGTTTTGATGAGGGTTCATGTATATAAAAGCATTTCAAAAATACTTTTATCCTATTAAATAATCCCATAATTTTCTCCCCCTTTTATCAATAACAAAAGATTAAAATAAAAATATATGCCATCATTGAGAGAAAAAATATATTTGAGAAAAGAAATGTGTGGATAAGTTTATATTCTGAAAAAAAAAATAGTTTTTTGCACTTTCCAGAAAAAGAATAACGATTTTCAAAGGAAAGAGAAATGACTTAGATTGGTTGAAAAATCCTCTCTACTTCCCAATACAGTCAGACTTGTGTATTTCAGATTCCAGGAATATGAACCATCAGAAGTAATAATTGCAATAATGAGCTACAAGACCTAGAGTATCATTAAAGAGCATATATGATTTAACCTCCATAAGAAACTTAAAAGAAATTCAAGATCCTCTATAAAAGCACACCTCCATAGTTTGAGTTCTCACAACTTCATCCAACTATTTTCCTTCTTAATCAACATGAGCACTCATTCTAAAGCAACCAACATCGTCGTCTCAATAGAGACCACAATGGTGAGGGAGACCAACACAATTGTATAGCACCATCAACTGAGAACTGAAGAAGCCCAGCCTTCTGGGTCAACCACTATCAAAGGGGAACTCAGGGTGAGAAAGGCTTCTAAGAAGAAGAAGACTCTCAAGAAGAAGAAGAAGAAGAAGGTGCCAAAGAAAATTGTTTACTTCGACTCAGATGAAGGTTCTGAGGAGCGAGATATAGAATGTGAGACGTCCTTTTGTGCTCAAGGATATGTTCATATTTAGATAAAAGTACGTATATCAATCCTCTTATACTCTTCTTCCATGAATATTTTTGCAATGATACTTACTGAGTAGTCATTTTATTCCTTATCAATGATCCAATCATTAGAGAAGAAAAAAATCAACCAATTGAGCACAAATTAAAAACCAGTTTTAATTTTATCATCAGACATAAAGATTCCCAAAGAATATAACTTATAGTATAACAGACGCGCACACACACACATACACACGGATATTAGATAGAAAGAAAAAGTATATAAGATTTTAGGTAAATATTAAAATTAAATAAAATCAGTTTTGAGAAGATGAAAAAATAAAACACAAAACAGATATAAGTCTTAAGCCTATGGTTTCTTCAGAAGATCTAGAATAACTTAAAGATCAACACCCATAATGTCTTGTCTGACATTCATAGACTTCATCCACTCATCCACTTCAACTTGCTTGATAGACACAACTTGTTGAGTAGCAGTAACAAAGGCCAACTTTTCTTCCAAAAGCTCTTATCTTTTGCTAGAAGAGGTGACAAATTTTGAAGTGGCATCCTTCAGATTCTGAATAACTGATACAACAAAGATTTAGAGACAATCCCACTTAGCAGTATAAGCTGTCGGGGTCAGAAGTTGAAGTTCTCTGATCAACCAAATCCCCCACTTTATCAAGAAAGATAGATTTTATTTCTTCCCTACTGGTTTGGATAACTAAGGTATGAAGTGTTAGTTTGTGAAAGGCGAGAGGATTGATTTTTTTAGACATTTAGGTTTCTGGATGAAGAACGTAAAACGAGATACGTTCAGATCCAATTCTAGGTTCTGTCATACTCTTAAATTTACCCTACCCCCACATCACCTTATTGAACCCTAATTCATGTGCATGCATCCATACATGCCATCTCATATGTATTTGTACTTAATAATCCACAATGTCCCAAAGGCATGGGGTTCATCTGTGAAGCTTCAAGATTCTCTAGCCATGTTGAGGTGTGCCCAAGCCACATCAACCTTAATATCTATCCTCAAACATCCAACAAATCTTGGAGAATCACTCAATACATCTCACTCACTCTCCAAACCCAATTTGGATCCTAAGTCCCCTTTGAAGATGCATCAAGATTCATCTGGTCACCCAAGGACCCTCACCCTAGCTCTAGACCCTTTTTGGCTTGTACAAGTGATGGTTTACCATGGATCTTGACCATGTCACCAAGGACCCCTAAATTCCAAAGTTTTTTCATGCCTCAAACCTTTGAAACATCTCAATATGACCCTTGCATTACCAAACCCTAATTTGTCTGACCAAGGTTCTTGATGAAACGTGTGGATCAAGAAACCCTAATTTGGGCATCCTTTGATCATTGACTTTACTTAATTTTGATCGCACCATCATACCACCACTCATTCAACATTATTTCATGTCAATTACAACCACAATTCACCATTCAAACACTCATCCAATTCATGTTACAAGTACTTGGTTTGATCATGGTTTTTGAACTTTCAAGGCATTTGATTCACCTATGAACTTGACCTAACATCACTCCACAAAGCCCCAAAACTCATTTTACATCATGATATGATCACATGAGCTTCAAGCATCTATTATTTCAGCTTAAAGATCAAGAAATATCAAAATCACATTTTTAGGTCATGTTGGTTGGTTGCATTTTGGCAAGAATGGCCTATGGCAAGTTATCAAGTCCATAACTTTCTCATCTTACAAGATTTTTAAGTTCCACTTCGAAAAAAATGTCCTAGTTGAGTCCCTATCCAACTTTGTTTCAAGGTCCAAGACCTAACTCATTGAGAAAAGACCTCAACTTTTGCATTGGCCATATTGGTCCAACATGCTTACCATGCCCTAAAACATGACCGAGATCACTACTTTACCACATTGCCATTTCCAAACCATAACTCCTTTTGACCTGGTTCTTTCTGTATCTAATCAAGGACATGGCAAGGAGCATTTGTCACAAGTTTTGAACAAAATGTACGAACCAATTTCATTTGGCCTTGGTTCAAGTTGTTGACTTACCATGATGTACAAACCATACATGCTTCAACCAGAATTTGAATAATCATGATTTAGGCCCTTAAACTTATATATTACTCTATGGATATGTGGTTCTTCTCCATACGGTAAACTTTTCCCTAAGCACGGGGTATCCTCTTCATCATATCTTCATTCTCAACCCCTTCAGCTATAAGAGACTCCTCTAATAGCTTGGCTTCAGGCTTTTCCTTCAACTGATAACCCAAGTATCGAAGTGAAAGAACAAGGTTGTAATTGATGACTCCACCTCTGGCACTACAAGAGAAACATTTTGGAAATCTCCACAACTATAAATAACGTCCACCCCATCATAGTCTTGACAATACCAAATAACATCATCGGCATCCAACAACATTAACTTCTGAGACCACTTCAAATCTCCCACGTTGTCTGCAAAAGGTCCTCTTCTTGGAAAGTTTGTCAAAATCCACTTGTAGAGAAAAGGGATCCAACAATTAATTTTCCTACCTCTTTTATGGTTTCTCCAATGGAAAGAAAAGAAAACATCGTCTAAGAGCATAGGCACAAGATTTTTGGAGATGAAAATAGTAACAACAGTTTTGTCAACGAACCCTTCAATATTTGGAAAGAGTACCATCCCATAAATAAGGAGAGAGAAAACAATATAGAAGGCATCCCAACTTCCACTACTAGCAAACAAAGTGGCCTTCTCAAAAAGGAATTTCAAAGTAAAACCTCCGACGTTTCCCTTTGTACAAAGATTAGATTCAACCAGATTCTTCTCAAGATGAAGAGCTCGAGCAACCAAAGCGACTTCTGGAAATCCAACAACACCCATATAAGGAACATGATCTCTAACTTGAATATGGACAATATGAGAAAACTCCTATAGGGTAAGAGCTAAGAGAAAATCCTAGAACGTGAAACAATGCAACATGGGATCATAGAACTAGGCAAAAGTAAGGATCAACCTCGGATCTACCTTGGTCATCAGGACACCCTACAAATTACCATAAGCCCTCTTGAAGACATCTTTCTGCTCACCAATCAACAGGGAACCAAGCTTATTAAGCTTATCAAACTTGGACTCTCTGAGTTTGTATTGATATGTATTCCTTCGGTCATATTTCTCTGTAACTGAATGAACTACCTCAAGTGATGAACTGATGGTCTCTTGAAAATGCACATGCTAAAAATTAATTTAAATATGATGTAATAATAATGCAAGCATCATGGATTCACAAGCATCACATGTTTTAGATAAATGGGGACTAACTCCAAGTAGGTCTCCACGACTATACTCATGATAGTATCCTATGTTTATGCTCGAGCTCGGGTATAAAGCTTCTCTCATGGAACATCAACCCTAACAAACACAGAGTACCACAATAATATCCAAAACATGGTTAGGAAAAAGGAAAATCTAAAGAAAATAAAGATAAATGTAATACACAACATAAAAGCTAAAAGCAAGCAAAAATAAAATAAAATAAACACCTAAGCAAGCAAGAAACAAACAAAACTAGGCTTAACTCCTTCTACCAACTAGGTCGTCCCAATTATAGTCTCCAATTGAAGATATATGACAAAATGGGTTAGGAAAAGAGTGCTCGAGGAGGATTATGGCCCTCGTGCCTACGTATTATCATGGTGCAATGAGACAGTTAGATCCTCGTAGTTTGTGGGACCGGGGAGGACAAAGAAAAGAAAGGAATGTGCTCGCCAAGGATTCACATCCTCGTGCCTAAATATCCTTATAATGTAATAAGGAAGTCATAACTCCGTAGTTTGGAGGATAAAGACTAAGAAAAAATATGATTGGGGGGGTGGTATTTAAACCAGAGAGAAAAGGCTTACCAAAGCATTGAGAATGGCATGGTAAGTAAGGAAAGCATGAACTTATCAAAGCATTGGGTCTAACATGAAAGGGATCTTACCAAAGCACTGAGTCTAACATGGTAAGAAAGAAAAATAGGAACTTGTTAAAGCACAAGGACTAAATGAAAAGGGTCTTACCAAGACATTGGTCTCATAGGGTAAGGGGATGATGTTTAAACTAGGAAAGGACAAGGGGTTAACCAAAGAGGTGTGCCCCTAAATTATGGTTTCATAACCATGGGATGAGGGTTAACCATAGAGGTGTGTATCAAAGAAAAGGATAAAGGGTTAACCAATGAGGTGTGTCCCTAATAAAGTGATTACAATGGTGTTTAAACCAAGAAATGGGGAATGATCATGAAGGTGTATCCCAAAGATTGGGGGTTAACCATAATGGTGTGTCCCTAATAAAGGTGATTACAATGGTTTTTAAACTAAGAGAGATAAAAGAGCCACATGGCAAGTTGCAGACTTGACAGTCAATTGACTGGAATTGCACTAAAATCTATGAATAGAAACGAATACTCTGAGCAACTAGGGTCTACATCCTATGCATAAAGGTACTCTAGACAAGGGTATGGAAAATCCCCTCTCATCAAATTCCTATTTATTAAGGCTCGTGGTATGCAAGCCTAGTCAATGACTGACAAGTTGTTGAAGCAGGTTCCCAAAGATGCTTGTGGGGATGAATCAGATGATTGTGACCTACTGAGGAGATCTGTAGTACACTAAGAGTCTTGTACTTGTTGAGAGGTTGAAGCTCCAAAGTAATAGAGAAAAGTCCCATCACGTGACCAAGGGACTTATGGTCACTTGACATAGATAAAAAGGGGGGGGGGGTGTATCAGATGAAAATATCTAGTTGATCAATTAACCAAGCCAAATCAAAGGAAATAAAATTTATGAACAAATAAGATGCATGATTATACAAAACTAACCAGAGGTCTTATTGTTAGGTAGCCCAAGAGAAAGCCATGTGGGTGCAAAGTGTATTATTCTATGTCTCATTGTTAGGTAGCCCAAGAGAAAGCCATGCGTGTGTAGAATGTATTCTAAGCCTAAGGAGATGAATGCAAGAGGCATACAGCAGATGAATAACAACCACAAGCTTAAAGGTGCATATGAGAAGAGAAAGTCAAATTTTCTATAAGGTTCATGGGTCCAAGGTCACTCCAAGTCAAGAAAATGGGTCTAAAACCTAGGTCTTAGTCCATAGTCGAAGAGGTCATCAACACTCCAAGTCAAGCACAAGTTTAAGATTAAGTCAAAGCCACTTTATCATGTTTTGATTCATTAATATTCATAAGTAGATCAATCTAACAAGATAAGAAGCAACAAATGAATAAGGCAAGATGAATAGAATATGAAGTGAGATGATGATTAATGAGACATGAAATTAAAGTGCATTAAGTAAATGACATAAAAGTAAACGACATAAAGTAGCTGACTTGAATTAAATGACAATAATGTAAAGAACACACACTAATGTTAGGAGTTAGTGATCAATTGATTGTGTCAGGGGAATTTAGAGCTATGTTAAGCAATCATAAGCAGGCTTATGTAGAATCCATACCTATATGAGGTCAGTCAATAACAATGTATGTATCAGTCATGTTAGGGAATTAAAACAAAGTTAATCTCCTATAACATGTCATACAATGATTAAAGCAAACGAAGAGATGGAGATAGAAACAGGGAAGAGGAGAGCTAAGACAATCACATAGGGAGAATTCTATCCACAATTCAAAGGACTCAAAATATGGCGCATCGAGGGATAACCTATCATTGATGCAAAGTATTGAAGATGATTCATGATCATATATCAACAATTTTGGATCAAAGAAGGTTGAATCAACCTCAAGTCTATCTATAAATGATTTGAGATGTGGAACAACTCATCGACCAAACAATCAACTTAATTCAAAACATCAAGAAATAAAAAAATGATTAAATAAAGGAAATAAAAGAGAAAATGTGAAAGAGGGGTCAAAACACAAAATAAAATTCCAAGAAAAATGGAGAAGGTCAAAAAAATTATAAATGACTTGACCTCAAAAGTTCGAATGAAAAATGTTTTAAAATGATAAAAAAAAATGTTAAATGAAAAATAAAAGGAAATATGAATTAAATGCAAAAATGATTTTTAAAATTATGAAAAAATTAAATGTGGTAGATAATAATTTTATGAAATTATGGAAAAAAATTGGACTAAAAAATAATAAAGGATCTAATTGAAATGAATTTTAAAGAAAAAGGAATTAAATGAAAATAAAACATTTGAAATCCAATGACTATGGGAGGTGATGCGTCCTGATTGGCAAGGGAGTTTGAATTTTTCCCATGAAGTGCGCGAAGAACTTCATCTTCCACCTCCAGATTTTGATTTTTCAAATTCATGAACTCTTGTTTTTAACATGAATCAAGCATGGATTCAGTTGCTAAACATCTCATCGTTCATGTCTCCCTGCATTAGAGCAATTAATTTGCTTTGAGTAGGGAGAATTTGCTCAAACTTGTGAAGAGGCCTAGTTATTCAAAGTAAAATTAAATGACTAAATCAACAGATAAATCCCATTTAGGAGAGGGATTTTGATCAGTGGAATAAGGCGAAGAATGTGGTAACTTGTTTGCTTGAAGTTGTAACTCGTATCTACCTTTTCGATTGGAGCTTCAGAAGTCAACAATGGTAGATCTTGATGCAAGGTTCCAAGGGTTTGCATAACATGGCAATTCTTCATGTAGCTTCAGATGATGCTAGTGAATAGTTTTGGGCAAAAATTCGAAGGCAAAATGGCTTGAACCGAAGAAACAATTAACTTGTTTTTCTGAGTTTTCGAGCTTCAATGAGCCAGGGATTCTTTGGCTATTCAAGCTTTGAAATGAAAGCAAATCACTCCCCTATTTATAGGTAATAAAATGGGGTTAGGGTTTGTGTGAATTAGAGGCAAACTCGTGTGAGTTAGGGTTGAGGTTTCAAGTTTTGTAATCCGTGTGAAATGCAACATGAAAGGTGTGATTTGCTGATGAAATGAAGTTGTTTCTAGATTGTTTGCATGCGTTTTGACATCACGAAATGTTTGAACGTGTGCAAGTGGTTCCAAAAAAAAGATTGACTTCTAATTGCAACTTCTGGGTTCGTGCCAAAATAGAGTTCATGTTGCCATGTTCATGCTTAGGCCAATTCCAATCCACTTGTGCGTTTTCTAATTTTCTTTGAGCCAAATAATTAATTCATGGAGAAGAACATGATGCAAAAAGAATTAAGTCCAAAGGATCTTTGTGGTGAAAGTTACATGCTTGTGAAATTGAGGGCGTGACCTGGTTTTTATGCTGGGCAATTGGCCAAGCACTTTGCAACACGTTTGGCCATTTTGAGGTCCTAGTTTGATGCTACCATAACTTTTGATTTCCTCGTGTATTTTGAACCAAAATTGGGCCAAATGATCTTTTATATAAGCTTAACAAGATGCAACAATAATGAGATCAAATGAAGGCTTGAGCTGGAAATGGCAAGGGTAAAAAGTAAGGGGTCATGGCAAGATTTTGGCCCATTTTGGCAACTTGGTCCTTTGCATAAATGAGGTCCTTAATAAATGGATTTATGTTTTACCCTTGAATCAAAGTTGTAGAGGGTCCCAAAAGTAACATTTGGCTCAAAGAATCTTGGAAATTGGATAAAAATTGAAGGAGTTGTGGAGTTTGGACCAAAGACATGGGATACTTGCAAATTAGGTCAAACCAACTTGTACTACTTTGTGGAAATTTGATGTTTTATTGAATTTCATGCCACAATGATAATGGAGCAAACATACCTTGATGAAAAATTTATTAGGGCTTAAATAATCTTGAGAATAGCATGAAGATTGAGTGATGTGGCATGGAAACAAGCACATGGACCAACTTCGAATCATCATGAAAAAACCTGCATTTCCCTTGATCAAAAGGCCTTTGTCTTGCCTCGATTTGGAGCATGATTACCTATATGAGTAACAAGAAACAACCAAGTACCATCTCTTGTGGAAGTTTGGGTTAGTTGTTAAGCAAAAAAAGATGAAACCCTAATGTTAAGATACAAACTACAAAATGACCATGCTTGTGATTCCATGACCAAATGCAATAGTCATGCATGATATGATTTGATATGAGAAAATGAATTATGCAAAAGGGGATGGTAAATTTTGGGGTATGACAATTCGACATGGATTTCTCAGCTTTTAATTGCTCAATTTGGCGAACTCTATCCTCCAATTGGGCAATGTCCCTAAAATACTGAGTATCTAACTTTTTCCTAATGGAATAGTCTAGACCACCTGCAACCATTTCGACCAACTCTTGCTCAGGGAATTTCATAAAACACCTTGCTTTGAGTTGTATAAACCTATTCGAGTAATCATCAATTGACTATGACAGTTTACGCCTAACACCGGTCAATTCCTTAAGGCTAATGTTTGACTAATCCATGTAGAATTGCTCACATAACACTCTTTAATTGACTCTAAGTATATATGGAATGAGGGGGAAGGGTGATGAACCAAGTAAATGCATTTTTTGTCAAGTAATTTGGGAAGTATTTCATTTTCAAATTCTCATTATTGGCCATGTCCTGTGCCTCCGTCTGATATCTGGCGACATGTTCAACAATAGACTCATTTGTTTCACCAACAAATTTGGTGAACTTGGGGACTTTCCACCCCTTGGGGAGTTCCGTCTATCGAACGCACTCCGATAGAGACGACACAAAGTTAGGCCTATGGAGGCCAATGTTAAGGCCATTTTGGACATGGATGTGTTTGACCACATTTGCTATATTGTTTTGGCCCCAAAAGTTATTTTGTTGGACGTTTCTAAGTATTTGTTTGGCATCTTAGTTTCTATTAACCTCTATTAGTCTTGGTTTGCTTTGGCCTATGTATTCCTTTTCCTCTATATGCAGGGAGGTTCAGTGTGTCAAAACCCCCTTGTTGTTGCCCTTGGTTAACATAGGCTTTCCCATTATCAGGTGTCTCTACCTGCCTGGAATTTGAGATTTGAGAAGTTGGCCTCGCTTGGGCCCGAGGGGCGCCAAAGAAATCAACTATTCGACCCATCTGTTTAGCCAACAATTCATAACTTTTGTTGGTGTTCTGTATTAAGGTATTGAACACCGTGCCAATCTGTTGGGTCAACATGTTAACTATTTCATGGTTACTTTCGTTCATTTGCTTCCTCATAGACATAAGAGAGATGTCGTATTCAAAGTCGATGTTGGTTGGGGAACATAGTTTGATCATCCTAGTAGTGGCGTCGTTCGACTAGGGTTATTGATTATTGAGCCTGAGATAGAGTATGGGTTAAATGGTGGCAAAACAACCATTGCGTTATCTGAATAAGTCGATGCGTTGGAACGAAGGCCTGCCATCATCGTTGTTGGCATACCATAGTTGGTCTTACGACAATAAGGTTAAATGGTAAACTACATGGTTGTGGTGGGGGTATTCCCTCTTTTGTCGGTGTCAACGAAATTGGCGTCGATGACGCCACTAGGGCAGTTATTCTAACAGGCATTAGAACAACTGTCTCTCCAACCGTCGATCTGACTGGTTGTTCTACTGCATTTTAAGGATTATTTTGTGAATTAGAATTAGTATTATTCATAGGAGGAAGCGTCATTTTAGGCGAAGCTTTTGCACTTCTTAAACACACACGCTCATGAATATCAAAGAACATTCATGCATAAAGAATAATTTGTAAAATAAAAACACAAATATTGTGAACTTAAAAAACTTAGCAGAATGTCTCACTGGACATGCCAATTTATTTTCCCATAATTTTGATAAACAATTGGGCTAGTCTCTTTAGAACAGTTTGTAGGATTCACTAGTAAATCCTATAACATATGTGCATAAATTCTTCAAAGGATGTTTAACTATTTGTTATAAATGTAACATAAGTTCTCACTTTGCAAGAAAGTAAAAACTAAATTGGTAAAGAAATAAGGAGATTTCAAGATTGTTAAAATCCTTGCAGAATTTGCCTTAGAGAAACACCTAAGTACTTTTCCATGTCCTGAGTTTCACAAAAATGAGAGATTTGTTTTAGCTTTGTTCTCATGCTTGTTGCCACATTTTTATCATGACCGACTTCCTGACCAGACATGTCACTAAAGCTACCAAGAATCTTCATCACACACTCCATCTAACTTTGACTTGCCTCCCCTATTAGCAATAAATCGTCTGCAAATATCGAATGCAAAATCCAAGGTCCCTCCTTTAGTTGTTCTGTCTAAGATTTCTACAACTCATTCGTGGGAGGATTGGACATTTAGGTTGTTGTATTGGTTTGTCTCTTAATGAATTTTCCTGGTTTTTTTTTGTGCTTGTGGTTGTTTCTTATTTATTTATTTATTTTTATAGGTTGAGTACTTCTGCTCCCTTGTTGTTGCCCTTGGTTAACATGGGCTTTCCCATTATCAGGTGTCTCTACCTTCCTGGAATTTGAGATTTGAGGAGTCGGCCTCGCTTGGGCCCGAGGGGCACCAAATAAATAAGCTATTCGACCCATCTGTTTAGCCAACAATTCATAACTTTTGTTGGTGTTCTGTATTAAGGTATTGAACACCGTGCCAATCTGTTGGTTCAACATGTTAACTATTTCATTGTTACTTTTGTCCATTTGCTTCCTCATAGACATAAGAAATATGTCGTATTCAAAGTCGACGTTGGTTGGGGAACATAGTTTGATCATCCTAGTAATGGTGTTGTTCGACTAGGGTTATTGATTATTGAGCATGAGGCAGGTATGGGTTAAATGGTGGCAAAACAACCATTGTGTTATCTGAATAAGTCGATGCATTGGAACGAAGGCCTGTCATCATCGTTGTTGGCATACCATAGTTGGTCTTACGACAATAGGGTTAAATGGTAAACTACATGGTTGTGGTAGGGGTATTCCCCCTTGTGTCGGTGTCAACAAAATTGGCGTCGATGACGCCACTGGGGCAGTCATTCTAACAAGCATTAGAACAACGGTCTCTCCAACCGTCGATCTGACTAGTTGTTCTACTGCATTTTAAGGATTATTTTGTGAATTAGAATTAGTATTATCCGTAGGAGGAAACGTCATTTTAGGCAAAGCTTTTGCACTTCTTAAACACATACACTCACAAATATCAAGAACATTTCATGCATAAAGAATAATTTGTAAAAGAAAAACACAAATATTGTGAACTTAAAAAACTTAGCACAATGTCCTACTAGGCGTGCCAATTTGTTTTCCTGTAATTTTGATAAACAACTATTAATCTCTTTAGAAAAATTTGTAGGACCATGTGTGCATAAATTCTTTAAAGGATGTTTAACTATTTATTGTAAATGTAACATAAGTTCTCACTTTGCAAGAAAGTAAAAACTAAATTGGTATAGAAATAAGGAGATTTCGAGAGGGATAAAATCCTTGCAGAATTTGCCTTAGAGAAACACCTAAGTACTTTTCCATGTCCTGAGTTTCACAAAAATGAGAGATTTGCTTTAGCTTTGTTCCATGTCCTGAGTTTCACAAAAATGAGAGATTTGCTTTAGCTTTGTTCTCATGCTTGTTGCCACATTTTTATCATGACTGACTTCCTGACCAGACATGTCACTAAAGCTACCAAGAATCTTCATCACACACTCCATCTAACTTTGACTTGCCTCCCCTATTAGGTTAAATCGTCTGCAAATATTGAATGCAAAATCCAAGGTCCCTCCTTTAGTTGTTATGTCTAAGATTTCTACGAGGATTGGACATTTAGGTTGTTGTATTGATTAGTCTCTTAATGAATTTTCCTGGTTTTTTTTTGTGTTTGTGGTTGTTTCTTATTTATTTATTTATTTTTATAGGTTGAGTACTTCTGCTCCCTTTAAATTCAATATTTTGCTTATAAAAGAACACTACTAAATTTGATATCATTGATCTAATAATCTTACCATGAATACACTAATTTTTATTTTTTTATTTAATTTAATTCATACAATATTTACTATTTATAGTTATAAAATATATATTATTCTTTCAATAAAACTTATCTTAAACAAAAGTTACATGTTTATTATCATTCATTTTTGTCATACAATATTAATGATTTGAATATATAATCATACAATTTCAATACAACTCAATTCATACAGTATTTATATATTTGACAATTGTATGAGCATACAATTCACTTCATATGAGTAGATCATATAATTTGTGAATACACTTAGACTTGCAATAAATATCTTTGCTAGTTGATTGTGAATTCAATTTCCTGTCACTCTATAGTTATAAATTGTTTTAAAGTTTCTATATACTTATCTCGAAAGAGTTCTATAAGTTTTGAAATGGATTTCACAACATAGAATGTATCTAAAGATTTTAACTTATTTATTTTATTGTTTATCCATGAATATTTTTAATATTTATAGCATATAAATCAATATTAAAATTCTATATTTATAAATCATGTATCACCAACATCAATATAATGTATTATATTTTTTCACCGAATGGTTTGATAACTCCATTATTGAATTCAAAGATAAAATAGTATAAATGCATTGTATTACAATGAATTTTAGGTGTTCAAAATATTCTTTCTAATATAATATTTTTAAGGTATTTTCAAAGTTGTAAAAAATGTATTTTGAGTTAATTTTATATCTTCTTGTAATTAACACAAATTGTCATCGCAACCATTCATCAAATTTATTTTAAATAATGAATTTAGAACTCTTATTATTAAATTAGGCATCGGTAATGATAAAGTCGAGTAGACTTTTCTAATATAATATATTTGAGGTAAATTTTAATATTTTAAAAATAAATTTTATTTATTTAAAAACTGAATAACAAAAGATTTTTTTGTGAGAAAGAATATCCTAAATTTTATTCTAAGTTTTTTTTCATCATTAGGATGATATGCGTTATCATTCATTTTATTATAAGTTTAAATGTATTTTTGATCACTCAATTTTTCTTTTAATCTTTTAGTCTTCATTAAAAAATTCATATTTTTGTCCCACTATTCAATATTTTTTGAGATTTTTTTGTTTCCCTTCATATTTGTCTTGTTGACACTTCATTTTATGACGTGACACTACATGATATTGTATATGTGGTACTACGTCACATTTTTAAAATTAAAAATTAAATTAAAAAATATTTAATAGAATTAATAATTAATAAATTAAATAATATTTATTGATTAACTATTTGTGTCACATATCAAACAATGATAGGTTATTGAATAACAAATTATCCTTTTTTTTTAATAAATGCCCCGAGTTTTTTATATATTAATATCTAACGTGAAAACCAACAACACACAAAATCAATAACAATTGTCATCATCCCTAATTGGCATTCCAATCATTGTATACAAATTTCATATTATTTTATGGTCATTGTTTGGGATTCTTCAACTACAATAAAACATTTATACTGTTTGACTTGAGTTTTTAAACTTTGTTGTGTTCCTGGTTGTGGAGTTAGCAATTAGTTGCATTTCATGGAAAAGGGTAAAAGGGTCAAATTTTTGTTGATTATATTGGATATTAGTGGGTGACATTTTGTAGAATAGAAAGTGTTTGGAGATTTTTCAACTCATAAATTGTAGTTGGTGTTATTGGCTTGTTGGGTGGGAAAGTTGGGGTATGAAGGTTAAATGTTGTTGATAGAAAAGACTAGGTGTTGAATTTGTTTGAATCTGTTTTGAGTTTTCTTCGGTCGTAATGAAGGCTCCACCTAATATTTTCTTGTCTAATTCTGGAGAAGGTGGGTTTTCTCTTTCTATCTTTATGTGTTTTTTATTTTTCATTTTTTTTTCAATAAAAATTTAGATTGTTTTCAAGGAAGATGATACTTTTATGTTGTTGAATTAATTTAATAGCATCCAACCCCAACATGATGTGCATATTTTAAGTATCATGTTTTTTATGGTCATTGTTTAAATTAGATGCAGAAGTGACTTCATATACCATTGTGGATATCATTTAGGGATGATGACAATTGTTATTGATTTTGTATGTTTTTGGTTTTCAGATAACATATTAATATATAAAAAACCCAAGGTATTTGTTTAATAAAGGATGTCATATCACAGATGTTTAATAAAGGATGATGATGAGTTGTTATCCCATTCGCAGAATTGATGTTGATCATATTTTGTTTGCAACCGTAAAGATGATGATGATCATTTGTTACCCCAGTTGCACTATTAATGTTGATCATATTTTGTCTCCAACCGCAGAATTGATGATAATCAGTTGTTACTCCAGACGCAATACTGATGTTGATTATATTTTGTCTCCAACCATATAGTTTATTATGATCAATTGTTATCCACTCACATTACTGATGTTGATCATATTTTGTTTCCAACCGTAGAGTTGATGATGATCAGTTTTTATCTCAATCGCAGTACCGATGTTGATCATATTTTTGTTTCCAAATGTCGAGTTAATCAGTTGTTATCTCAGTAGCAGTACGGATGTTGATCATATTTTGTTTGCAACCGCATAGTTAATGATAATCAATTGTTACCCTAGTCGCAATACTGATGTTGATCATATTTTTGTCTCCAATCGCAGAGTTGATGATGGTCATTTGTTATCCTAGTTGCAGAAAATATGTTGATCATATTTTGTCTCCAACCGCAGAGTTCATGATGATCAGTTGTTATCCCAGTTGCAGTACTGATGTTGATCATATTTTTGTCTACAATCATAGAGTTGATGTTAATTAGTTGTTACCCCAGTCGCAGTACTGGTATTGTCGCAGTATTGGTGTTGATCATATTTTTGTCTCCAAACACAAAGTTGATGATGATTAGTTGTTACCCCAATCATAACACTTATGTTAATCATTTTTTTATTTCCAAACGCCAAGTTAATCGGTTGTCATCCCAGTCACCATACTGATGTTGATCATTGTTGTTCCCATTCACCGTGCTGACGTCATATAATTTACTCTCTCCGCCATAGTGCTGACGATTAGTATTTTATTTTAATCCTCATAGTGTCTTCTCTCCACCTTTTGCGCAAGAAACTTTATTCCTCAACGAAGTCTCACTTGCCTTTTGTAAGATGTGTCTACATTTCGCGCGAGAAAATGTCAGCATTTGTCTTTTTCCAATTATCCTTTTGCCCTTTATGATTGTCTTTAGAAAGTACTCAATCATTTCTCTTCTAAAAAACCCTGAGGGAATATGTCAACTACCAATACCTGCTAAAGCTCGTTAATGGGGGCAATCCAGAAAATATTATAAACAATTCTACCTACCTCTTCTACCTCGAATTTCTGAAATCTTTTGATATTCATACCATTCATATCTCCAGCAAAATAAAGTCTTTGGGTATTCACAATATCTTACTTCATTTCATCCCAAAAGAGTATGTCTTCCATTTCACATTCCCAGCCAAATAATTTCTAAATAAGCAGATACATAATCATTGCATCAAATTGCATTCCATTTCTTTCACATGGCAAAGTTTGGGTCTTCAATATATTTAACTACCTACCACCATGATCATATGAAAAATGTCATTCTTCATATTTTTTGGTTCAAGATAGTTAAATATGGGCAGCTGTCATACCCTAAATTTCACCCTAAGTTTTTTTTTCATCTGCATCAGCATGACATGTATTCCATTTTATCATACATTGCATCATTCATTTCATTACATTATTCAAAGGTTCAAAGGTTGACTTTGTTGATTATTGTCATCTCATTTGAATTGATTTGATTTAAATTTATGACTTTTCTCGATTTACGATTTAAAATTGATTTGTATCTTATTACTTAATTTTATTCTAAATACTTTAATA
The DNA here is from genome assembly GCF_024323335.1 of Lathyrus oleraceus. Classification (NCBI taxonomy): domain Eukaryota; kingdom Viridiplantae; phylum Streptophyta; class Magnoliopsida; order Fabales; family Fabaceae; genus Lathyrus; species Lathyrus oleraceus. Next base: position 629,898,306 of record NC_066583.1, on the reverse strand, counting down.
GAATTTGGAGTAAAAATAAGAATAATATGAAAATTAAAATTAAATAAAATAAATTGCATTAGTAATTATTTCAAGAATTCAAAACTTTATTTTTTCATCCATGACCAATTTAATTTTAGTCCAATTTTTTATTTTTTAAACTAATTCGTTTTAATTTTTATTCATACCTTAAGCCAAGTACATAAAATCACATTTTAATTCTAATTTGCTTCACGAAATTGAATTTCACATCCATTTACATTCACATTTGCATGCAAATTGGAATTTACTACACATTTGCATTTTACACTATATTTGAATTTACACTTCATATTATATTTCAAAGGAAATTCAAATTTAAGTTTACATCACATTCCAAGTGCATTTCATATTACATTTCAAGTGAATTCAAATTCAAGTTTACATTACATTTTAACTACATTTCAAGTAAACCAAATGAAATTCATTTTCATTTCAAATAAACACAAAATTTACATCACATTTGCATTTCATTTCTAACTATCTTAACACAAAAACTACCTTAATCCCTCCAAACTAACACAATTTAATCTTAACCGTTCTTAAACCTCTCACGAGGGTCACTATCCTAGGATTCTAATTCAATGAAGTCTAACTAACTTTTCCTCCATTTTATTCCTATTTAAACACCACCCATCACCAACACGAGGGGTTAATCACAATTTACAAAAGAAACCACAAAAAATCGCAATTGACCATTTTCATCACTTTCACCATATTCATATTCTTTTCCAATCTCCATCCTCCATAACCGAAATTCCTTCAATCTTTATTCTTCCATAACCAACATTCACCAAAAACCTTCATCAATCATCATCAATCTTCAAGCATCTTCAACCAAGCTTCAAACTTCCATCAACAATCTTCATTCACCTTCAGCCAAACTTCAAACTTCCATCATAAATATTCAATCATAACAAACCTTGAACAATTCATCATGATTGTTAGAATTAATTCATTTTCAGTAACTTGTAGATAAAGTTTATTAGATGGTATTTTAGTATTTTTCCCTTAAGTCTCACTTGTATTTAAGCAAGTGAGTGGTGTAAATATTTATTATTCCTTTTGAAGTCTGTGTAGTGTAGCAGAGCAGTGCGCGCGCACGCGCGTGTGTGTGTGTGTGTGTTTGCTGTAACCGTTTTAAAGTAGTGGAAGTTTGTTATTATTCACTATTCTCTTTATTATTTCCATTATTCATCTTTATCACATTGTGCACCAACAATTGGTATATATAACTTCGGTTCAGATCTATAGGGAAACACCATGGGAAACACAAGTGAAACGGTGAGGCGTTGTGTGATTGATTTCTGTTTGGAGAATTCATGTTGAATTTCTAATCAGAATCGTAATAGAATCACATATCTTGATTATGCGGGATTGAGAAATACTGTGTTTAAGTGAGATCTTAGTGTATTTCACAAGGTTGAAGATGAACAGAAATGGTAATATGATTACAAAGCTTCAAGTGTTCGATGCCAAGAACTTGAGTTGTTGTATGATTTAGACGCGTGTGTTGTTTGGAGCTCAATATGTTCTTGATATAGTCAATGAAGGTTACGTTGCACTTCCAGAAAATGCAACAGATGCACGGAGAAATGCTCAACATGATCTAAGGAAGAAGGATCAAAAGGCGTTGTTCTACATCCATCAGTATGTGGATGTGAATGTGTTTGAGAAAATCGTTGATTCGACGATGACGAAAGTTGCTTGGGACACACTAGTGCGATGTTATGTCAGTGATGAATCAATGAAGAAGGTAAAGCTTCAGTCTCTATGTAAGCAGTATGAGAACCTCAACATGAAGAACAATGGGAAGGTACCTTACTACATCTCCAGAGTGATTTTGATCACAAATGAGATAAAGTCGTATGGAAAAAATCTCCCTAAAGAAAGTATCATTGAGGAGGTACTTAGATCTCTTACTCCTCAGTTTAATTACGTCGTTGTAGCAATTGAAAATTCAAAAGATCTGAGCACCGTGAGGATAGAAGAGTTGCAAAACAGTATAGAGGCGCAAGAGTTGCGTCTGACTAAAAGAACCTCTGAGAGAGAGGTATAACAAGCTCTAAAAGCTTCTTTTATCAATAAAGACTAGAAACAGTCTTGGTTAGAAGACATGAAAAGACAAGATAGGTCTCAGAAGTCAAAAACCTCAACTCCTGGGAGTCAGAAGGGAAAGGAGAATTATGACAAGAGAAAAGTTCAATGTTACTGTTGTAAGAAGTTTGGACACTTCGCTGCAGATTGTTGATCAAACAAGGAGAGGAAATCAGAAGAAGCGAATATAGATAGAAGTTATGAGGATTAACATATGCTATTAATGACTTCTGATTCTGATTGTGCGTCTATAGAAGACTAGTGGTATATGGACACTGGTTGTTCAAACCATCTTACTGGAAATAAGAAATGGCTGGTTGATTTTGACTTTGGAAAGAGGATCAAGATCAGATGTGTTGATGATAAGTATCTGAATGCTGAAGGAATATGGAATATTAGAGTGATTATGAATAATGGCAAACTTGCGTTAATTCAAAATGTCTGGTATGGTCCTGGCATGAAGAACAATCTGATGAGTGTATGTCAATTAATTGAAAAAGGATTCTCAGTTACCATGAAGGACAATCTTTTGAAGTTGTATGACTGTAATCAGAAGCTTATTATAGAGTCAGAAGAGGGAAGCAATAGAACATTCAAGGTGAATGTTAAAACTTCAGACTCTGAATGCCTTATCGCAACAAGTGTTGTGAAGAAAAGTGAGTCGTGGCACAAAAGCTTTGGTCATTTGAACTTCAGAAGCTTAGGGCATCTGAATTAAAAGAAAATGGTATGTGGAATTCCTACAATTAAGAAACCAGAAAAGTCATGCAATGTGTTCATGAGAGGGAAGTAACCAATACTACCATTTGCATCAGAAGTATCTCCAAGAGCAAAACATGCTTTAGGAGTAGTGATTATGATGTGTGTGGACTATTTCCAGATCCTTCACTAGGAGGGAATAAATACTTTATGTAATTTGTGGGTGAGTTCACAAGGATGACATGGGTATCCCTTATAAAGTTCAAACACAAGGTGTTTGCTGAATTTAAGAAATTCAAAATCAAGGCTGAGAAACAGAGTGGTCAGACTTTGAAGATTCTCATAACTGATGGTGGAGGTGAGTATAACTCTACAGAGTTCAAGAAGTTCTGTGAGGAGAATGGAATTGATCATAAAGTGACTTCTCCATATAATCCTTAACACAATGGTCTAGCAGAAAGGAGAAATCGGACTTTGCTTGATATGGCAAGGAGCATGCTGAAGAAGAAGAAGCTTCCTAACACTTTGTAGGGAGAAGTGTAACACCCCGATAAAATATGATAATTATTTAATTTAAGTTTAATGGTATATTATGATGATAATATGAATGAGAGGGTATTATTTTTCAAAATAAAAGATAAACCATTCATATATATTATTATTAGTATATTTATTAATTTAATTAAATAATTGGAATATTATTGGATTATTATTATTGGGATAATAAAGTTGGAATTGGAACGGTTTTTGGAATCAGTAAAGAGTCCCATTTAGTAAAAGGGTTTTTACACGTGAAAGAGAGAAGCGACTAAAAAGTGGAAAAAGGGCAAAAAGGAAGAGCAAGAGAGAAAGGGTTGAAGAAGGGAAAAGCTTGAAGATAAAGGATTTGCCGGATTAACTCAGGTAAGGGGGGTTTATCGTCGTTTAATGGGTATTATGGGTTAACATGTAATGGGTAGTAATAAGCCATTGAATCGACTCTAATTAGGATGATGAATGCTGCAAATTGTGAACTTATGGATGAATGAGATCTGGGTTTATAATTGAAGAAAATTCGTAGGAATTAGATGTAATAAGGTTAGAAATTGTGAAATTGAATGGGTATGATCTGTGTTAGATAATATGAACGAATGCTGTGTAAAAATTGGACTGTGGAAGGTTGGATTTGAGAGATCTCGTAGTAGAGAAAAACCCATAGCAGATCTGGAATTTTGGTTTCTGGCCATACGCGTATGACACTAGGCCATACGCGTATGAGATGGCCTGGAGGGGAGGAGATTGGTGCTGATACGCGTCATACGCGTGTACTTACGCATAGCCTGTGAGTGGTACGCGTATGGGGTGAGGCCATACGCGTATGAATGAAGAAGATGATGTTCTAACGTAGTTTTGTCTCTGTTGGTACGCGTATGGGAGAAGTGGTACGCGTATCATACGCATATGAAACAGGCCATACGCGTATGGGCTTGGCTAGGAAATGTGCCATACGCGTATGGGCATGAGGCATACGCGTATGAGCAGAAGTTTGATTTTTCTGAGCATGTTGTGGTGCAGTTTTGGTCGTTTCAGCTGAGTGATGTAATTTAGCTGATGTATGATATAGTAGGGATCATTTCCCGTTGTTTTGAGAAGTATAGGTATTAGTAGAGTGTGCTAATACTGTGATTTATTATTTGGCATGACATGATATGATTCTGTGATATATATGCTGATGATGTATGATGGTATGCATAATGCTGTGAATATATCTATTATGTATGCAATTGTGGATGGACTGTTTATGGCTTAGAGTGTGAGCATATGTCCATTGTGGATTGTTGTTGATGTTTGCATGCTAGGTGATTTAGCGTGCATAGCATGACCTTTATGGTGGTAGCTAATTCCCATGGTGAGGAATTAGTGAGTGAGTCACTAGGTCTCAAATGAGTGGGACTAGTGAGCTTGGTAGCCGTATCTGGGTTTGATCGGTGAGGTTGAACTATGTGTTCACGAATAGTCGGTACCGCATGCATGGAGTCTCATTTCATAATGTATGTATGGCGTATAATATGAATGGATGTATTCCAATATTATACGTGTGTTTTGTGTTTGTGTTGAGTATGATTATGAGTTGATGTTGCCGTTGCTGAATGTGTGATATGATTAGGGTGATGAATGTGTTAATTTACTTAGCATTACATGATATTTTATAATGCTTATTATATCGATTGAGGAGCTCACCCTTACAACTATGTTCCAAGTAACGATCAGTGATTGAGTAGAAGTTAGTGCTTGGAGTCTAGTGTAGTTCCTTAGTGGGTCATGCTCTGGTATATGTAACATCGGGACGGGATGTTTTACTTTGTTTTCATTTTTGGTTGTTGAACAATTTTACATGTAATGTGTTACATGGTTTGCATGTTGTTAGATTTCTATCCGCTGCGAATTGTGCAATGTTTTATTTTGATTAATAAATGAGCATGACAAGTTATTTTGGTGAATGGTGTGAAGTGTCAAGTGTGACACCCTGAAATTGCATATCTACTCTGATTCATATTTTGTTGTTTTAATTAATTATTGGGGTATTTTAGAAGGGTGTTACAAGAAGCTGTTGCCACTGCAACATATGTGCTCAACAGGTGTCCAACTAAGAAGCTGAAGGAAATTATTCCTTTTGAGAGGTGGACTGGAGATAAGCAAAATGCGAGTCATTTCAAAGTATTTGGTTATGTCTGTTATAAACACATTCCATATGCTACTAGAAAGAAGCTGGATGATAGAAGCAAGGTGATGTTACTGGTGGAGTATCACAGTACAAGTTCTTATAAGCTTTATTGTAAATTCACTAATAAGGTTGAAGTATGCCGAGATGTTGTTGTGAAAGAGTCAGAAGTATAGGATTGGAGCAAGTCTCAATCCAACTCCAATGCAGAGTTAACTTCTGAAGATATTGATTCTGATTCTGAAGATGTGTCAGAGCCTGGAAATAATTCTGAGAGTGAGTTATAATCAGAAGGCGAGATTAATTCTGATCTAGATTCTGATGGTGATTCAGATTCTGGTGGTTGTCCAAATTCTAGGAATATTCCAGATTCTGAAGGTGGTCGTGCTTTTGAAGTCCGTACTTCTAAAGTTCCAACATCTGATATTGTTCCAGAATCAAAAGGTTATGAACAAGTTCAGAGGCCACAAAGAACCAGAAACATTCCGAGAAGGTTTGTAGAGTTTGACATGCTGCAAGATATTGAAGTAGATTGTAAATGGAAAGTTATTCAGTGTGCCATGTTAGTAGACTCTGAACCCGTGAGTACGGAAGAAGCTCTCAAGTAGAAAGTATGGATAAAGGCCATGAAAGAAGAACTTGATGCATAGAGAGAAACGAGACTTGGAAGCCGATAGAACTTCCAAAGAATAAGAAAGCCATCAGCGTGAGATGGGTTTATAAGGTGAATCTAAATCCAGGTGGATCAATTGGAAAATACAAAGCAAGGTTAGTTGCGAGAGGTTTTCTGCAGAAATTTGGGTTATATTACTTTGAAGTGTTAGCGTCTAGAGTAAGACATGAAACAATCAAGCTGGTGATTGTGATAGTTGCTAACATGAATTGGCCTCTGATGCATTTAGACGTAAAATCTTCATTTCCAAATGGTCCATTAGAAGAAGCTTGATTTGAGAAAAAGAATCAGGAAAGGATGATGTACAGATTACACAAAAGCTTTGTATGGACTAAAGCAAACCCCTAGAGCTTGGAATTTAAAAATTGTTTCATTTTTCAAGAAGCAGGGATTTCAGAAATGTGAGATGGAGCATGGTGTCTATGTTCAACATACTTCTGAAGGCAATATGATTCTGGTGTGTCTGTATGTTGATGACATATTTCTAACAGGAAGTTGTGAGCATGAGATAGCTAAGTTCAAGAAAGAGCCGATGAATGAGTTTGAGATGACCGGTCTAGAAAATATGGTTTATTTTCTAGGGATGGAGATTATGTACTCTGAGAAAGGCATAATTTTACATCAGCTAAAATATGAACTTGAGCTTCTGAAGAGATTTGAGCTGCTGAATTGTAAAGTAGTTGTCACACCTGCTGATACAAATCAGAAATTGGATTCTGATTCTGATGGTGATGATGTATATGCGACAATGTTCAAGCAGTCGGTAGATTCTCTGAGGTATTTGTGTAATACCAGAGCTGATATTTTCTATGCAGTTGGAATGGTGAGTAGGTTTATGAGTAAACTGAAGTGGTCTCATTACCAAGCTTGTGGATTCTTAGTGTTGGCAGCAATTTTGGTAAAACAAAGAGTGTTCACAAGATGTTATGTGTGATGTCTTAACATAAGATATCCTATGTACCTGCTGGAGCTTAAGGAACATGATCATGCAGGATTGTTTCAGAATGTCATACACAAGGTCATGGCATCTGATATGGGATGTACCTGCTGAAGCTTAAATGAAAGACATGTTCATGCAGGATTGTTTCAAGATGTCATACACAAGGTCATGGCATCTGATATGGTTGTACCTGCTGGAAGTTATAAAAGGAATTATTGAATTATGCAGGATTTTTCCAGGATGTCAGACCCGATGTCATGACATCATGTACACTGAACATTCAGTGTGAATGTCTGGTGTTTTGTGATTGCACAATTAATGGAAATCTATGTATGATTGAAGATCTGATTAGCTGGCGCATTCAATCATGAATTACAACCTGATTTACTTATTTTCCAAGGAGATCTAACCAACGGTTATAAAAAGATTTGATTGGAAAATAGATTTAGGGTTTTCAAGATGTCCAAGCCCAACTGAAAGCTTCTATCAAAAGGGACTTAGAAAACCTGTTTTGACACACAACCAATACTGAGCGAAATATAGAGAGAGAGCTAGGGTTTGTGTCTGTTTAGTCGTAAGACTTGTAAGCCATTCAAGTCATCTTTTGATGATTGAATTGGACTGATTTGTGGTTGTAATTTGTCACTCTAAAGCTGTTAAGCAAGAGTGTGTATCTACTTGATCAAAGCTGTGAAGCAAGATCAAATGCGTGTCTTCTTGATCAAAGCTGTGAAGCAAGATCAAGAGTGTGTCTTCTTGATTGAAACTGTGAAGTAAAATCAAGAGTGTGTTATTGAAAAGTGTTTTCTTTTCTTAAGGGATTGTTGTTTAAGATCACAGGTGTGATTGTAGGGAAGTGAGTGGGTTCTCATATCTAAGAGTGCTTAGGTAGAAATTGCACGGGTAGGGATTAGGTGAGAAAGACTGTAACTTGTTGAAGTGTACGGAGAGTTTTTGAACTGATTCTATTTTAGTGAATTTCCTTCCTGGCTTGGTAGCCCCCAGATGTAGGTGAGTTGAACCGAACTGGGTTAACAATTGCTTGTGTATCTTGCTTTACCATTCTTTATCTTTATTCTGTTTGCATTACTCAGATATTAGTGTCGTGACATTACCTTTGACATCTCATATCTGATACCAGAATTTCAATTGGTATCAGAGCAGGCATCCTGCTCTAGTTCTGGGTGAGATCTAGGGGCAATACTTTCTGGTATAATGGAGAGAGATAGAGGATTTGTTCACAGGCCACCAATTTTGGATGGTTCTAAATGCGACTATTGGAAACCTCGAATGGTAGCCTTTCTAAAATCTCTTGATAACAAGGCTTGGAAGGTTGTGTTGACAGGATGGGTGCACCTTGTAGTTACTAAAGAAGGAGAAGCCACTGTTGAGAAAAAGCCTGAAGAACAATGGTCCAAGGAGGAGGATGACCTAGCCCTTGGGAATTCTAAAGCATTGAATGTCATCTTCAATGGAGTGGACAAGAACATCTTCAGATTAGTAAACAACTGTGAAGTAGCTAAAGATGCTTGGGACATTCTCAAAACCATTCATGAAGGCACCTCTAGAGTGAAAATGTCAAGACTACAGCTGCTCACCACCAAGTTTGAAAACTTAAGGATGAAAGAAGATGAAAATATTCATGAATTTTACATGAGTATCCTTGAAATTTCCAATGCCTCTGGAGCTTTGGGAGAGAAGATGTCAGATGAAAAGTTAGTAAGAAAAATACTCATATCACTCCCTAAGAGATTTGCTATGAAAGTAACAACCATAGAAGAATCTCAAGACATCTCAAATATGAGAGTTGATGAGCTAATTGGATCCCTCCAAACATTTGAGATGGGAATATGTGATGGAGCTGAAAAGAAAGCCAAGAGCATAACATTCATGTCAAACACTAAAGAGGAAGATGAGGAAGGTGGTCAAGATATTGATGAAGATCTGGCAAATGAGATAGCAATGCTGGGAAGACAATTCAACAGACTGATGAAAAAGGTAGATGTGAGAGCAAAGGGAAATGTCAAGAACATTGCATCTGACATCAGTAAATCCAACAGCTTTGGTAAGAAAACAAAGTCTGAAGAAAAGCCCAAAGAAGTTCAGTGCTATGAGTGTAATGGGTATGGTCATATTAAAACTGAATGTGGGACCTACCTCAAGAAACAAAAGAGGAGTCTTGTTGCCTCTTGGTCTGATGGAAGTGAAACAGAAGAAGCTACAAACCATGTGACTGCACTGACAGGAAGATGGGGGTCTGAGGAAGAGTCAATTGATGATGAAAGAACCTTTGAAGAGTTGGCCACTACCTACAAAGAGTTGTGCCACAGAAGTGCAGGAGTGTGCAGACAAGTTGAAAGCCAGAAGAAAGTGATAGCTCAGCTGGAAAATGAAAAGGAAGAGTATGTGGAAACCATCTCAAAATTGAAGACTGAAGCTGTATTCTTGAATTCCAAACTAGATGAGATGACTAAGTATGTAAGAATGCTTAACAATGGATCTGCCATCTTAGACAAGATTCTCCAGATTGGCCAAATAACAGGAAACAAATCTGGCATTGGATTCAAGGCTGAGTACAGTTACACTGGTTGCAAACCAAAATCCAAACCTAAGTGCAGCCATGTTAAAAACAGACCTGAGATGTCACATCAGATGTCACAACAGCAGAAAGGGAAACATCAAAGATGGAGATGCCAATACTGTGGAAAATTTGGCCACCTGAAGCCCTTCTGCTATAAGCTATATGGTTATCCTGGCCCTGTTCAGTCTCAATACCAATCAAGATCCAAGCATCACAGGACTGTCAACAAAAAGCAATGGGTTCCTAAGACAAAGGTTACAAGTCTAATAGCTCACACTTCCCTCAGAGTTTTAGCCAAAGAAGATTGGTATTTCGATAGTGGTTGCTCCAGACATATGACTGGGAACAAAAATCTGCTAACTGAACTTCACCCTCATGCCATGAGTTATGTTACCTTTGGTGATGGTGCAGAGGGTGAAATTAAGGGAATGGGTAGACTGGATTGCCCTGGAGTTCCTGACCTTGACGATGTCCTACTTGTTAAGGGATTAACTGCTAATCTTATAAGTATCAGTCAACTGTGTGATCAAGGTCTGAATGTAAACTTCACCAGAACTGAATGTTTGATTACTAACAAGGAAAATGAAGTAATCATGAAGGGAGTTAGGTCCAAAGACAACTGCTACATGTGGAGCTCTCAAGAAACTGAATACTTTTCAATGTGTACCTTAGCCAAAGAGGAAGAAGTGAAGATATGGCATCAAAGATTGGGCCACCTGCACCTTAAAGGTATGAAGAGGATCATATCAGTTGAAGCTGTTAGAGGAATTCCCAACTTAAAGATTGATGAGGGAAAAATTTGTGCAGAATGTTAGATTGGAAAACAAACAAGGATGTCACACCAGAGGCTCAAACATGACACCACTACCAAAGTCTTTGAACTCCTTCATATGGACTTGATGGGACCCATGCAAGTAGAAAGCCTTGGTGGGAAGAAGTATGCATATGTGGTGGTGGATGATTTCTCCAGATACACTTGGATCAATTTTATAAGAGAAAAATATGATGTATTTGAAGTCTTTAAGGAGCTTTGTCTGAAACTTCAAAGGGAAAAAGAAAGTCCTGTTGTCAAAATTAGAAGTGATAATGGGAAGGAGTTTGAGAACAATAAATTTGCTGAATTCTGCTCTTCAGAAGGAATTCATCATGAGTTCTCATCTCCCATCACCCCCCAACAAAATGGTGTGGTGGAAAGAAAAAATAGGACTCTTCAAGAATCAACCAGAGCTATGATTCATGCTAAGAAATTGCCCTACCATTTTTGGGCTGAAGCCATGAACACAGCCTGCTATGTTCACAACAGAGTGACATTAAAGAAAGGGACTCCCACAACCCTTTATGAAGTCTGGAAAGGAAGAAAGCCTACAGCTAAATACTTCCATGTATTTGGTAGCAAATGCTATATCTTAGTTGATCGTGAGCAAAGAAGGAAGATGGATCCCAAAAGTGATGAAGGAATATTTCTGGGCTATTCAACAAACAGCAGAGCTTACAGGGTCTTTAATTCCAGAACTAATGTCTTGATGGAGTCCATTAATGTTGTGGTTGATGACCAACAGACTGATGTCACAGACGATGTCGAGACATCTCTGAATGATTCTCCAGCTGACCTCTCAGACAAAAATAAGGAAGAAGAACCTCCTCAGGCTGAACCTGAAGATGACAGAATCAACAAGGGTCCCTCTATCAGAATTCAGAAGGATCATCCCAAAGATCTTATCATAGGAGATCCAGATAAAGGAGTCACGACTAGATCAAGGGAAGTGATCTCACATGGCTGCTTTGTGTCAAAGATTGAACCCAGAAATATCAAGGAAGCCTTGACTGTTGAGTTCTGGATCAATGCCATGCAAGAGGAGTTAGGCCAATTCAAGAGGAATGAAGTTTGGGAATTGGTTCCTAGACCTGAAGGAGTAAATGTCATAGGTACAAAGTGGGTATATAAGAATAAATCTGATGAACAAGGGGTTGTTACTAAAAACAAAGCTAGATTAGTAGCTCAAGGATATACTCAAGTTGAAGGAGTAGACTTTGATGAAACATTTGCTCCTGTAGCTTGCCTTGAGTCCATTAATTATTGTTTGGAGTGGAATGTATTCTGAAATTCAAACTGTTTCAAATGAATGTAAAAAGTGCCTTCCTGAATGGCTACTTAAATGAAGAAGTATATGTTGAACAACCTAAAGGATTCACAGATCCAAATCTTCCACAACATGTGTACAGATTGAAGAAATCCCTCTATGGGTTGAAGCAAGCTCCCAGGGCTTGGTATGAGAGACTCACAGTGTTCCTCACTGACAATGGATACAGGAAATGGGGCATTGACAAAACTCTGTTTGTGAAGAATGAAGGAGGAAAGCTCATGGTGGCACAAATATATGTAGATGACATTGTATTTGGTGGGATGTCAGAACAGATGGTTGAACATTTTGTTAGACAAATGCAATCTGAGTTTGAGATGAGCCTTGTTGGAGAACTGACCTACTTTCTTGGGCTACAAGTCAAACAGATGGAAGACTCTATCTTTCTATCTCAAAGCAAGTACGCCAAGAACATTGTGAAGAAGTTTGGGATGGAAAATGCTAGCCATAAAAGGACACTTGCTCCTACTCATGTGAAAATCACCAAAGATGAAAATGGTGTCAGTGTAGATTAGAGTCTATACAGAAGCATGATAGGTAGTCTGCTATATCTCACAGCAAGCAAACCTGACATTGCATTTGCTGTAGGTGTTTGTGCTAGGTATCAAGCTAAACCAAAAGTTAGTCACATAAACCAAGTGAAGAGAATACTGAAATATGTCAATGGTACTAGTGACTATGGGATGTTGTATACTCATGGATCTGGATCCATGCTGACTGGTTACTGTGATGCTGACTGGGCTGGAAGTGCTGATGATAGGAAAAGCACACCTGGAGGATGCTTCTTTTTGGGGAACAATCTGATTTCATGGTTCAGCAAGAAACAAAACTGTGTATCTCTATCCACTGCTGAAGCTGAATACATAGAAGCTGGGAGTAGCTGTTCTCAACTGGTCTGGATGAAGCAAATGTTGTCTGAATACAATGTCACACAAGAAGTCATGACATTATACTATGATAACCTGAGTGCCATAAATATTTCCAAAAATCCTATTCAACATAGCAGGACAAAGCACATTGACATTCGTCATCACTTCATTAGAGAACTGGTAGAAGAAAAGATCATAACTCTGGAGCATGTCACTACTGAAAAGCAATTAGCAGACATTTTCACTAAAGCTTTTGATGCCAATCAATTTGAATGTTTAAGGGGGAAGTTGGGGATCTGTGTTCATGAGAACCTATAGCAAGCAAATGAGTTTGGGTTTGTTCATCCCAGAGGATATTTCTGACTGGGAAAAGTGTGCTGTAGTGAAGACTGGTCTAGTGTGGCTGAAGATGTGTTGCTGATGTCACCTTTGGTCAATTTTGACTAAAAGGGGGAGAAGTGTTGATATGGAAGCAGTTGTGGAGTTGTGAGATGTATGTAGCTGGACTAAAAGGACAACTATTATTGAAGGAAGTGCGCAGGTGTTAAAACAGAATGACATTCTGACTGGTACAAGTGATGTGGTTACAGTAGCTATTATGTTCATGGAAGATGTTTGATGTATGCACAAATTTAGGGGGAGAAGAAGAACCCTTGTGCATTTGTGTGTCTTACTAGTTGCATCCATAACTAGTAATTCTGTTTTTGTTGCACAGATTTAGGGGGAGGAGAAGTACCCTTGTGCATGTGTGTATTACTAGTATCTATAAGCTAGTAATTGTGTTGCTTTTGCTGCTGTTTAAACTATTGTTATGTTGTTTAACTGCTGATAGTTTACCATGTGAACAAAAAGGACAAATATATGTTTTAGCCAAAATTTGCCAAAGGGGGAGTTTGTTGATTCTTAGTGTTGGCAGCAATTTTGGTAAAACAAAGAGTGTTCACAAGATGTTATGTGTGATGTCTTAACATAAGATATCCTATGTACCTGCTGAAGCTTAAGGAACATGATCATGCAAGATTGTTTTAGAATGTCATACACAAGGTCATGGCATCTGATATGGGATGTACCTGCTGGAGCTTAAATGAAAGACATGTTCATGCAGGATTGTTTCGAGATGTCATACACAAGGTCATGGCATCTGATATGGTTGTACCTGCTGGAAGTTATAAAAGGAATTATTGAATTATGCAGGATTTTTCCAGGATGTCAGACCCGATGTTATGACATCCTGTACACAGAACATTCAGTGTGAATGTCTGGTGTTTTGTGATTGCACAATTAATGACAATCTATGTATGATTGAAGATCCGATTAGCTGGCGCATTCAATAATGGATTACAACCTGATTTACTTATTTTCCAAGGAGATCTAACCAGCTGTTATAAAAAGATTTATTGGAAAATAGATTTAGGGTTTTCAAGATGTCCAAGCCCAACTGAAAGCTTCTATAAAAAGGGACTTAGAAAACCTGTTTTGACACATAATCAATACTGAGCGAAATATAGAGAGAGAGCTAGGGTTTGTATCTGTTTATAGTCGTAAGACTTGTAAGCCATTCAAGTCATCTTTTGATGATTGAATTAGACTGATTTGTGGTTGTAATTTGTCACTCTAAAGCTGTTAAGCAAGAGTGTGTGTCTACTTGATCAAAGTTGTGAAGCAAGATCAAGTGTGTGTCTTCTTGATCAAAGCTGTGAAGCAAGATCAAGAGTGTGTCTTCTTGATTGAAACTGTGAAGTAAAATCAAGAGTGTGTTATTGAAAAGCGTTTTCTTTTCTCAAGGGATTGTTGTTTAAGATCACAGGTGTGATTGTAGGGAAGTGGGTGGGTTCTCATATCTAAGAGTGCTTAGGTATAAATTGCACGGGTAGAGATTAGGTGTGAAAGACTGTAACTTGTTGAAGTGTACGGAGAGTCTTTGCACTGATTCTATTTTAGTGAATTTCCTTCCTAGCTTGGTAGCCCCCAGATGTAGGTGAGTTGGACCGAACTGGGTTAACAATTGCTTGTGTATCTTGCTTTACCATTCTCTATCTTTATTCTGTTTGCATTACTCATATATTAGTGTTGTGACATTACCATTGACATATCATATCTGATACCAGAATTTCAAAGCTGCTGTAAGAATTTTGAGGTATATAAAGGAAACTCTGAAGTATAGAGTTTTGTTCTCTTCTGGTGCTGAACCAGACTCAGAACTTCAGAGTTACTCAGATTCTGATTGGTGTGGAGACAAAGTTGACAAAAGAAGTACTTACGGGTACTTGTTTAAGTTTTTGGGAAGTCCTATTTCTTGGTTTTCTAAGAAACAACCAATTGTTGCTTTGTCAACCTGTGAAGCAAAATATATTACAGGTAATCTTGGCAGGTAATCTTAGCATTTTTTTTAAACTTTAACCAACAAACACTCATTTTCTAACCTACAAACTACGAAGCTCTGATTTTTTCATTGTACTAGGGGAATAAGTAGGCATATGATTTCGAAATCTTGGCGAACACATTAATTAAAAACTTATTTTTCCCTTTAATTAAAACCAATCGCAAGTAATCTTTAGATAATAACAGTCATCCGCGCAAAACAATCAAAACTGTTTCTGTTAAGTAAACCGGATGTGAGGGGTGCTAATATCTTTCCATTGCATAATCGACTAACGATCCCAGATTTAGTTGCGATGATTTTTTTTGGGGTTTTATCGATATTTTCTCTTTCCTTTGGAATAAATAAAATTCGTCGGTGACTCTGTATTTTTTATAATGCGATAATGAGGAACAAGTGAATATGGCCGGTATGGAAGAAGAAGGGAAACAAACAAGTGAATAAGGTCGGTGGGGGGAAGACGAAGTGAAACAGACTGAGAAAATGAATAAGATCGATGAGAGGAACAAATGAGGAGGACTGGTGGGGAGGAAGAAGGTAAAAAACAAATAGGAAAAGGTGAAAATGGCTGATGGGGAGCAAGAAGAAGGGAAACAAGTTGAGTAATAATTGAACAAATGGTTAGGGAGATGAAAGGAAACAACCTCAGGAACAAGTGAATAAGACTAATAATGAATGAAGATATTGAGGAAAAAAAAGCTGACGGAAGGAAAAAGTCAGAAAATATATGGTTAGAGAGGTCACTTAAGGTATTTGACCTCAAAAGAAAGATATTCGAGAGCCTTTTAATAGGAGATGATATAAAGACAATAAAAAACCAATAGAAATATGTTAAAAAAAATCTATTATCATTAAATTATATAGACTTAATTTCTTCAATTAAGATGTTTCAAATTTTGATTTTAACCAAACTATCCTTCAAACAACCTTCTTACTTCAACTTAGATGATTTTAACTTCGAATAAATTTGATAACACGACTCATGATTTAATTATTGATTTTAAACAAAATTTTCTTCTAATGACTTAGTTAGAGTTCGTAAGTTCGAATGAATCTTATTTAAAATTTGACATTCGTAACTATGATACATCCTATTTATTTGTCTAACGACGTGTATATTCGCATTTAGATATTTTGAATTTTGAATAAGTCTAATTTTATGTGGCGTTTGATTGACAATCAAAGGTGCCTATTTATCAATTTGGAATCGGAGATTAGTGAATTGAAACACATAGAGACAACAAAATTAAAGAAATAGCTTCATATGAATTCTAGAGAAATCATATGTGACGCGATCATAAGACTAGTAGTGAATGAAAATGATGTTGATTTATGTTGAGAAATACATTATTCTTTTACTTGTATATTTGGTTTATGAATATTTTTTTCCAATACATACGGTATGAGGATATATGTGGAGTGAATAACATAAATTTTAGATTGGATTACATGTAGTAATTAAGTAGATGATGCAGTAGATCTTGACCATTATATGAAATAAACAGTTGGATGCATATTGAGAGTTAAGATTTCCAAATAGACTCTCCTGTCCGTATATTTAAAACTACCATGTTTTTATTCCCCTTATCATGTATTTATCAAAAACCTTACTTTTCTTTTACATTTTGTTATTATTTAGGTCTATTATAATAATAAAAGTGTGTAATTATTAACATAGTTAGATATTAAAAGAGAAGTGAACCAGATAGATAGATGTAATTCTTACCAAAAGTAATATATAGTTATGATTTTTAAAAGTTATTAATATTTTTAAAAAAATAATAAAGTAGATCAAATTATATATAAACAACAAAAAAGGATAAGAGTAAATGGTTCAACAAAGAACACTACTAGTGCACTAAAATCGGCTAATAAAACCCAAGAAATAAAAGGTTGTAAACTACACCAAAACACAAAGAAACCAACTCCACCACGCCATAAAAACAAACATACTCAGGGACACTTAGACATCGCATAATCAGAAAGAGAAAGTTGAAGGGAACACTACGCCAAATAAGGGAAAAGAGGGCGCTTTTTTTGGCCTATAACAGCGCTTTAAAGCGCCCTCTAATCTGGCGCTGGCATAGGTAAAGACAGCGTTTTTTTTCCTAGTGAAAGCGCTCTCTAAAGTGGCTCTTTAAGCCCTTTAAGGGCCACTTTAGAGGGCGCTTTTTAAAGAAAGCGCCCTCTAAAGTGGAAACTTTTAAGAGTTTAGAGGGCGCTTTTACTGGAAAACGCCCTCTAAAGTGGAAACTTTTAAGGGTTTAGAGGGCGCTTTTACTGGAAAGCGCCCTCTAAAGTGGAAATTTAAAGGGTTTAGAGGGCGCTTATTTTGGAAAGCGCCCTCTAAAGTGGGTGGTTATTTAATTTTTTTAAAAAAAAGCGCTATATTTTTTTATTTATTTTAGACAACCTGTATATTGAAGCAGTACACCCAAAACTGTATAATTTGAAGCCCTTTTTCACACATTGCATTCAACAAGCCTTATATACAACAATCCATACATATACAACAATCCACTGATATATAATCGTTTAACTTCTAAAGATTCTAAATATACAACCAATTCATAACTTAAAAAGAAATAAAACTTAGTAGCAAAAGCATCTCTGAGATGTATGTTTTTTTTGCTAGCCGCAGTCTTCTTAGCAACAACCTCTTTTTGTTCAATATCAATAGCATGAACCTAAAATATCATAAAATTAGTTAGGTGAAGTATAAGATCAAGAATTAACATTTTCTATGCATAAATATCATATAATTGTGTTTATACCTTTTTTTATGCAACTGACTCGATTTGCTGCGTAATCCCCTTATATTTTTGGTCCCTTATCTTTTGAAGATAGAATTGATATTTGTTAAGATGGACATGTTCCATTGTCGTAGAGGGATACTTTCAAATATCCAGCATCATCATCTACGCGAATGAGGCTTGACGACAATGGAACATCTCCATCTAAACAAATATCAATTGATACTTTCAAGTATCCCTTGCCCCTTGCACGAATGATTGACTTCATAATAGCCATTTTACCTGTAATAAAGAAAACAATTAAAATCAGATGACAAATATAAAAACAATTAAAATCATAAAAGCCATTTTACCTGTAATAAAGAAAACAATTAAAATCATTTGACCTGTACCTTTTTCACTAAGTTCTCTTTCTTTTCTTGGTTGGAATATGTTCTACATGTCTCTTAACAACACGGACGGTTGGATTGATCCAAATACCCTCATTATGATCATTTCTAATATATGAATCATTTGATATAATATTCTCATCTTGATCATTTCTGGTAAACGATTCAATCTCAACATCAATATCACCTTGATCTCTAGTGTTTTCATCAATTACTTTGTTGGAAAAAAGAACTATACACCATTTCGTACTTTTCGGATCATTGACATAGAACACTTGTCTAGCTTGAGAGGCTAGAATAAAAGACTCATCTTTGTATCCCACCCTATTAAGATCCACTTGCAAAAATCCTGACTTATCCATTCGAATGCCGTTATTATTTTCAACCCACTTGCAACCAAATATAGGAATCTGAAACTTCTCATAATCAAACACCCAAATGCGCTCGATAACACCAAAATACGACAGATTTGCAAATTTGGGGTTTAAGTCCTTCACACTTGATATGTGCATTGCTTCAGCTACCACGGTGACACCACTATTCTGCATAGTACTTTTATCATCTTGTTCTTTGGTATAAAATGTGTATCCATTAATCGCGTATGCGCTATAAGAAAAAACATGGAAACTTGGACCATATGCTAAGCATCTCAACCTTTCTGTTATTGAAGCGGGATCTGAATAATACTTTGAATAAATATGATCCTTAAACCAAGGTATAAAACATCGATTGTGCTCTCGTACTATCCAATTTTCATTTCTATTGGGATTTAAACCTCGGAGAACATCCTTGTGAATTTCAACATACGGCTCAACCTCATTCTCATTGTGCAGAACATACAAATGCACTTGATCCCTTTCGACCCTTGATACTGCCACGATTTTATTTCCAATTAGATTTTTTCCTTCTTTCTTTTCGACAAGCTGAGACTTGGGGAGTCCGATTGACTGAACATTAGACAAATATTCAGTACAAAACTCAATCGCTTCTTCAACAATGTATCTTTCAACCATACAACCTTCTGGTCGACTTCGGTCCTTCACGTACCCTTTTAATATTTTCATATAACGTTCAACAGGGTACATCCATCTCATATAAGCTGGTCCACACAATTGTGTCTCTTTCACAAGATGAACAACTAGATGTACCATTATGTCAAAAAATGATGGAGGAAAAAACATTTCAAGCTCACACAAAGTAATAACGATTTCTTTTTGCAACATTGGTAAGATCGCAGGATCGATCACCTTACTGCAAATTGACTTGAAGAAAGAACACAACTTAGTTATAGAGCTTCTTACTTTTTCTGGAAGAATAGAACGTATACCTATTGGGAGAAAATGTTCCATTATAACATGGCAATCATGGGTCTTTAAACTCTTTAACTTGAGGTCTTTCATAGACACAAGTCTTCTAATATCTGAAGAGTACCCTACTGGAACTTTAACTTCACTTAGAAACTTACACAATGTTTTTTTCTCCTTTCTAGATAGAGTATAAGCAGCAGGCGGTAGATATGTTCGTTTTCCTTTCTTCAAGGGTCCTAATTCAGTTCTTATTCCCATCGATATCAAGTCCTTTCTTGCCTTAAGGCCATCCTTAGACTTTCCTTGTATATTGAGTAACGTGCCAATAACACTTTCAAATACATTTTTTTCAATATGCATAACATCAAGAAAATGTCTCACATACAAGGACTTCCAATACGGCAATTCAAAAAAAACTGACCTCTTCTTCCACCCACTTTTGACAAATGTGTGGGCAAAAGGCTTGCCAAACTGAGTATCCAAATCTTTCACCTTTTCAAAAATTTGATCACCCGTCAATATAGGTGGAGCTCTGCCTTGTTCTGTCTCTCCATTGAACGCCTTTCTCCATCCACGGTAGTGATGATTTGAATTTAAGAATCTCCGATGACCGAGAAAGACATTCTTCTGACCAAACTCCAAGCGCTTCCAATCTGTTTTATCTTCACAAATAGGACACGCACATTGACCTTTTATGCTATACCCTGATAGATTTCCGTATGCTGGAAAATCATTAATTGTGCCAAACAACATCGCCCTCAAGTTGAAACTTTCTTTCCTATATCCATCATAAACCTCCACACCGGTCTCCCAAAAAATCTTTAAATCTTCGATTAAGGGCTTCAAGTACACGTCTATGTCATTCCCTGGTTGTTTAGGTCCAGAAATCAACATAGACAACATCATGTACTTACGCTTCATACATAGCCATGGAGGTAGGTTATAAATCATAATAATCATAGGCCATGTACTATGTGAGATACTCTGGATACCGTGTGGGTTCATTCCATCAGTAGATAATGCCAAGCGAAGGTTTCTTGATTCTTCTCCAAATTCAGGATAATCATTATCAATTTTCAACCACTGTGGTGAATCTGCCGGATGTCGATACTTTCCATCTATAATTCTTTCATCTGCATGCCAGGTCAAGTGTCTTGAATCAGTTTCACTACGAAACATGCGTCTAAATCTCGGAATAACAGGAAAATACCACAAGACTTTTGATGGAGACAACTTGTTCTTATATCGCGAGACACCGCATTTAGGACACTCATTTAACGATGCATACTCATTTCGAAACAAAACGCAATCGTTTGGACATGCATGTATCTTATCATAGCTCATGCCAATAGAGCACAACATCTTTTTAGTCTCATATGTTCGATTGGGAAGAACATTATCCTCAGGAAACATATCTTTCAAAAGGGCTAATAACTCTGTGAAACTTTTATCCGACCATCCATTGCCCGCCTTTAAGTTGTACAACTTTAATACCGCAGACAATCTTGTGAATTTAGTGCAACCATCATACAAAGGTTTCTCTGCATCACTTACCAACCTCTCAAACATTTCGGGACAATCCTTAAGATCTCCTTCAAGTGCTTCTGCAATCTCTTCAACTCGATCACAATCGTATGTATCTGCGCCACTATAGTTTGAGGCATAGGTCGTACTATCCCCCGGTTCAACATTCTCGTTACTTTTCTCACCATGCAAATTCCAACATGTATAACTTCGATCAATTCCATGCCTCATTAGATGCGATGTCAACTGAATTGCGTCAACCCATTTCCCATAACAACAACCCAAGCAAGGACATATCATTCTACTGGGGTCTTCGGCGTGCGCAACGGCAAACTTAACGAATTCTGATACCCAATTCTCGTACTCTCTCGACAATCGATTGGAAGACATCCATGTATTATCCATTACTAATTAGAATAAACAAAAAACAATTTCAGAAGAGAAACCAAAAATGGGATGAGACAAAACAATTTCGCTTTATTGAGTTAGTCTCTGTGCAGGGCATTCATGTCTCCATTTACTCTATCAAATAACATCCATACCTAAACTTCTTAAGTTACTAGCTACGCTATGTATGCTAGAATAAATACACTCATAAGCTGCATAGTGTACCTTTGATTGGTAGAAGGTGTTTTAGATATTGCTGCCTGAATAGTCAAAAATTTGAAACTTTTTTAGGGTTTTACAAAATGTTGTTAAACTACAATCTAAGCCGCGAAATCAAAGGTTTCTAATGTCTCTATAATGCAACCATAACCGAACCCTAACAACAGTCTTTGAATGTGATTCATAGCAATATCAAATTCAGCAATTTAAAAACCAACCGACAATTGCCTAATAAACCCAAACTATTTAAATGACTATGAATATTGAAACTTTACAGGTCGAAACAAACGTAGCATAGACAACAATAACATAAAACTGAAATGGGGCAAAGCTAAAACAAAGCAATAGTGCAAGTAATAATGTATGCTAGAATAAATACAATCATAAGCTGCATCATGTACCTTTGATTGGTAGAAGGAGGAAACGTCGTAGATCTAACAGAGGTGGAAGGAGAACGCCTTAGAAGTAGCGAAAATCGTAGCAGTGAGAACCCTAACGTGAAAAAGAACGAAAATAACAGAGAGTGAAATAACAAAACGCGCAGTATGTTATAATTTTAATGTTTACTAAAGGGGACCTTAGAGGGCGCTTGTGGAAAAAAAGCGCCCTCTAAAGGGGGCCTAAGAGGGCGCTTATGAAAGCACTCTCTAAGGCTTTCCAGAAGCGCTTTATAAACTGGAAATGCACATGGACTTATAACAGCGCTTTTCTAAAAGCGCCATCTAAGGGTAACCTTAGAGGGCGCTTTCTAAAAAGCGCCATGTATTGTTGTCCCTCTATCTCCTCCTTATTTTTTCGCTTCACCTTAGAGGGCGCTTTATTACAAAAGCGCCCTCTAAAGTGCGCTGTCTATTGCTCCTTATTTTTTCGCATCACTTTAGAGAGCGCTTTTGTAATAAAGCGCCCTCTAAGGTGCGCTGTCTATTCCAGTTTTTGGCGTAGTGGAAGTAAACTCGATCAAATGCAGAAAACAAATGAAGACACGTGGCCACACTACACACCCCGAAAAAATGTAGGCACCAAGGCGAGTCAGCTCTCTGTCAAGCAAAGAAATGTCATAAGCTGGAATATGAAAATGAACTCACTTCCAAATCAAGTCAATTATCGAATTCATCTAGTGATTAACCAACATTCTTTCCTGGAAAAAAAAAGACTTTGTTACACATTATCCAAATAATCTAACCATTGGATGACATATCAAAAGCATACCTAAAAGAATCTTCTTACCCTTACCAAACCCCTGGGAAACCTGGAAAACCACTAAAATCAAGTGCGAAAGAGGTAGAGAAATTTCCACCCCTAAGCACCTTATACCAAATCAATGAGGCTACCTCACACTGGATAAACAAGTGATCCACAAACTTGACATGTCCTAAACACACCACACACACCCTCCACTATCAACATACATGATTTGGCTCCTAAAGAGACTATACATAGTCGGCATTCTATCTTGAAGCAATTTCCAACCACCACTTTAGAAGGAGAACAACTCTTTTAAACCCTAGCCAAAACCTTGGATCACCCGAGCCAACCTAACTTCATCACCGATCGTTAAGGTAACCAGGACCAAGCATTTTTCCAACCCTGATTAACCACTCTAACAATAGAACTAAGTAACTCCGCCCAAGATCTTCCTCCCAGATTAGGAGAAAACACCTTCACCTAAAATCCTAAACTCAAATATTTCCTTCCCATACCCCCATCAAACCCACCACGGTTGACTTTTGCTGCAAAATAAGAAACAACATCTCAAAAGAGATACTTAACGAGTTAGGCCCCATCCAAACATCATGGAAGAATTTGGTTCTTAAACCATCCCTAACTACCTTGGTGCAAGAAGAGGCGTACCAATGCAAATGGTGATTAGATCCAGGACCAAGAATAGGGACCCCTCTCCACCAGTAAGAAGCCTTTTGTGTGCCCTCAACTTACCATCCATCGAGGAACCACACACCGGATTTCCATATATCTAGATGAGATGATATTATCCCACAAAGACGACCTAACCTCAAGTACCATCCACTTCCACTTACTTAACAAAGACAAATTCATGAGTCTTAGATCCTTGACTCATAAACCACCTTCCCTCTTAGTTTTGCACACATCCACCCACTTCACCCAAGAAACCTTAACCCACTTATGAACACCCTAAAGGAGTCGCCTTTACAGCCATACTAACTTCTTCTAGATAGAAAATTACATCTTCATAAAAGAAAGAAACAAGATCCGCATATAGTTCATAATCAAAATTAGGAAAATGACACTTCCACCTAGACTTACAAACCTATTCCTATGGGAAGCAATTCTCTTAGTTGCAACCTTAACAAGAGGATCCCATGTCCCCATTTTCCTAGGATTAACACTAACTAGAGCCTCAAATATTTGAAAGGAAGGATACCAACTTCGCAATGCAAAAAAATATGCTGCTAGATCCAAAAACTCTCTCCCGATATTAACCTCAAAAAATAAAACTCTCTACGAAGTTCACCTTAAGCTCCAAAGTAGGCTCAAAACACCTAAGGACGACCTTAACAATTAACAGATTATCCACTGACGGGACTCCAAGAAGAAAAATGACATCATTATATTATAGGTGAGACACTGATAACACGAAAATGTATCGTATATTTTCCTTGATTTACATTCAAAAGTCGTACAGTTTTCATTTATATTCTGATTATTCCGCAAGTGTTCAAGTTATTTTTGCAGGTATTTCAATTCCCATGCTTAAATGAGCAAAGTATAGAAAAGGAAGGAAAAGAAGAAAAAACAGAAGAGAAACAGCAGGAAAATAAGAAAATATGAACTTTGTGAATATGACGACCGTCACACACCATCATGATCGTCTCGCTACCGTTAAGTGTGACGAATGCCACAAGTCCATCACGACCGTCACGTATGCAAAATCAACGTAATGGGTTTCAAACAGAAGTGGTCCACGTCGCCCTCAACTCAACCCAGTCTTCGCTCCTTAAACCACCTTCCCGTGAATCCCTCACTCAACTAAGTCCTCCTTACTTTTCTAAAGAACGAAGACCAAGAGGGATTATAAAAGAATGGAATTTGGAAACTTCCAGAGCTCTCTCGTCCTATCTCTCTGCTTTTTTTTATTTCCGCTCCTGCAATTTTGTTTTTCACGTTATTTTTCTTCAGCAAGCATTATTTTCTTTTACTGCAATTTTTTACCTTTCCTTTCAGAGCTTTGATTTTCCCTTTCCTTTTCGTTTTTAACTTAGCCAAAAGTAGTAGTTTCCTACATTGGGGAACTACTGCAACTTAGTTAGTTTAGTTTAAGCATTTGTTTCGAAGAAGCAGAATCCTACCGACCTGTGGAGGACTGCTCAAGCACTTCAAGATTCAGCCTATTCAATTAATCAAAGTTCCGGGTTTTTTTTTTCAATTATTATTGTTGCTTTATTATTAAATAATCATGTTTGCTTTATTGTTAAATTGTTTCTGTTCGTCTGTGTTTGCATTATTTAACATGTCCGGCTAAACTACCGATATTGGTATGTTAACAATTTAATTAGACGGGATTTAATAATAATCAGTGTAAAATTCTTTTCTCAAATAATCTTTCTGGCTGTGGTTTTTAATTTGAATTTAATTAACTTTGTCACGAGAGTGAGAAGCTATTTAATACGGTTTTGCCATGAGAGTGGGAAATTAACTAAGGTTAGAACTGACAATCGCGAGAGCGTGAGGGTCGAACTGGATAGTAAAAACTAGGCATTGATTTTAAAAACATCGAGAGCACTTTAAAAGCAATTAGAACTTATTTATTTTCAAAAAATGTTTTTAACTTCAAATGGGACAGCAAGAGCGTACATTCTGACTTAAAAGTATAGTCCGAGTCAACAATCACGAGAGTGTGAGATAAAGCCTTTTAAATGAGTATTTTCTACTGAAAGATATTTGGTAATTAAAATATACACCGGTGACTTATCGAATCCCTGACAATTAATGTGTTCCATACTGATATCCCTTCATTAATATTTTCTAGAAACAGGTATTCCCAAGAGATGGGCATACTCCTCTAACGTAGGCACAAGCTGATAACTAGGAAAAGTGAAGCAATGTTAGAGAGGATCATAGAACTGAACCAACACACTCAAAAGCCCTTCAACCACATCAGCAGACAAAATAGATAGAAGCTTCCCATGACGTTGCTTGAAGTCCAAAGGATCTAATACAAAAGATGATAGTTTCCTTAACTCTTTCAAGTCTGGACTTCTAAAACTGTACTTCTTAGTGTTCCTTCGTCCACAATCCATGATCTAAAAATATTTGCAAATAAGACCTCAGTTCCTTGAAATTATTGTGTGATGAATGTTATGATGCGTATGAATGCATGAATGCAACAATCACAAATAAGGGATCACACACAAGGCAAACAAACAAAGGTCAAGGGATGAATAAAGTCATTGTCAAGATCAATCATCCATTTTGGTGGATTATGGTTTTCACCTTATCAACACCCAAGTTCCATTGATATTGACAAGACTTGATTGGATCAACCAAGAATCAAGGGTTTGTTGTGAGTCACGAGCATGGAGTCTGGGTAAGAACCATCCCAAAGGAGTGAACTAAGGATAAAAACCTGTAGATCATGTTCTAAAAATTTCTCAGAGTCTCAATTCCATCTATCGGATATTACAGGTTAGGATGACTGATTCATCAACCCATAATATTCTCAAGATAAACTCGTCTGAGTGTAGTATCGCGTAACAACTGTTATCAAGTCTACACTTGAACAGTCTCCACACTACGTCCTAAATAGGCCAAGAGGGGTTAAATGTTCTACGGTCCTCGGCTTCTCGGACCCCAAATTAGAGGAAGTAATGCCTAACCATAAATAACTTATGTGACATTCATAACTCCAACAGGGTCTCCACTGAGTAGATTGGTCTCAATCCAACTTGTTAAGGACTACTCCAGTCAAGTCGAACATGACTATACCATCCTCCTATCTTAATTGCACTCAAGTTCGGGTTAGAACTTATCTCACCACTCAGAGATCACCAAGCATAACAAGAAGATTATACCATACAAACAAATATACAAACATCAAAATATACAATTATATACACACAAAAAAGTAGGCTAAACCCACTGGAGACTACTCCTCAGCAGAGTCGCCACTTAATTTTTGTAGCGGTAAATTCATGACCATCAAGCTATTGATAAGCTAGATGTCAATAAAACCAGAGTCGTCACCACACTTTTATTGTTTCCAAGGGAAAAGGGAAAAGTATGAACAAAACCCAAAAATAAGAAGTTTTCAAATCAAAATTAATAAAATGCCAGAGATTTCGGGTAAGGGGGTTAGTTACACAGAGGGAAGGTGTTAGTATCCAAAGTGTCCTAGGTACTCCTAGGGAGCCCTTTCTTGTGTGTATATGTGTTTTTGTATAAAATGATGTTTGCAATAAATAGAGTGGGGGAATGATAAAAGAATTCATTAACTATATTTTTGTGTTTGACAAGACCTTCGGGCTTGTGCCTACGTACCAACATAAAAATGAGGGATTAAAATTTTGTAGTTCGTGGTATCAATTTCAAAGTGAGTGGATTACTTTTAACAAAATTTAAGTTTAACAAAGGCCCCAGAGGCCTAAAAATTGTTTGAATGAGTGTTAGTTCTTTTGGGCTTTTGAAATTTTAAGTCAAGTATAGTTAAGTTCATTTATAAATTTGATTAAGAAAAAGAGTTTAA
The DNA here is from genome assembly GCF_024323335.1 of Lathyrus oleraceus. Classification (NCBI taxonomy): domain Eukaryota; kingdom Viridiplantae; phylum Streptophyta; class Magnoliopsida; order Fabales; family Fabaceae; genus Lathyrus; species Lathyrus oleraceus. The sequence continues at coordinate 629,870,909 of NC_066583.1, read as the reverse complement.
AAATGCAATGGCATAAGGCCAAAGTTTCTAATTTGCAAAAATGGTCTAAGTTTAGAAAATAAACACAAGCAAAGAATATTTTTGAAAGGGGGGAGAGATTTGAAATTAAAGAGATGGGGGAGAGATGAAGAGACTAATCATAAGCACAAATTTAAAAGTTAAGAGTTGAAAAGATCTGACCAATGGGCTGCAATCCAATAGACAAGAATGTCATATAGAAACCCAAATTTCCCTTGGACTTTATAATCAAGCAATATCAATACACAAATAGCAAGATGAAAGCAAGGCATCAAATAAAGATAGCCACATCCAAGCTTAGCAACTCCATGATCTTCTTCAAACTTTCCCATGCATCAGATGACTCCCAAAAGTAGGCATCAGACACAGGTTGAAAATAACAACTTCAATATGATCCTGTTGCAGATGAACTCAAATGGATCTTCAATATTGTGTCAGATGAATGTTCACTTCACAAGCACTTGGTTTCATGAAAGTTGGCATTGGCTAAGTCCTTTTGCATATGGAGTGTTGCCTAATTCTAAGTCCATTGTCTCAGATCAAATCCAACAATCCACACAAAATGTTTTTTAGGGTTTTTGTTCTTATTATGTACATTAAGGTCAAGAGACCATAAAAACAAACAAGTATATACAAACACAATATATCACAAATTATGGCCCAAGTGGGCAAAGTGAAAATGGCATTAAAGTAAACAAATTGAATGGTATGAATAATGGCAAAATGAATAAAGCTTAAAATTAAAGTACATAAAAGTAAATGAATTGAAATTAAATGTTAGTTGTTAGTTGATTAGAAGTTAGTGTTGCTTTTGATTTGGTTTTGTTTAAGTCATTCTTTGGAGAACACTCAACCCACTATTCACAAGCATGAATCCTTGAACCAAGACATCTTCCAAAGGAAGGAAAAAAGGCCAAGTTTCCACACAATACCATGAAAGAGGGGAGACTTACAATCTCACTTACTAGAATGCTATGCCTTTTGTGTCATAAATTTAACGCTATGTTAAGCAATTGTAATTGGACTTATGTAGAAGTCACAACTATTTGAGGCTGGGCAATAGAATTTTGGTGTTAATGCATGTTAGAGACATAGTATAATGGACTATGCTCATGAAACATACCACACACAAAAAAGAATATGCAAAAGTGTGGTGAACTTAATCTCATCCATACTCATGTTGATTTAGTAATCAACTAGCATTAGGATATAGAGATGTCACAGGTCCATGACATGAATGAATAAAGAAGGGGAATGATATGAAGAGGGAGGGGGAGTGGAATCAACACAAATTGGTAAAAGGAGGAATTTTACCAAATTAAGATCATTCATTAACTTTGGGAGATAAAATGTATATTTCATCAATCCCCTAAATCCAATGATCTTAACTTAACAAAGTCAAATCAACCTTGACCAAGGCTCAACAACACAAGTCAAACTCAACAAGTCAATAATAGAAGCTCAACATAATTTATTTGACATTTAATCAATTAAAATATGCATTAAATTAAATTATGGTTGGTCAATTTCCTAAAAGCTCATCAAAACACCAAAGAAATGACCATGAGATTTATCATAGGTCAAACAAGGTCAAAGGACCTTGGAGATTTTTTTTCATAATTTTTGGAAACTTAAAACTATTTTTAAGCAATTAAAAATATTCACAAAATCATGAAAAATATTAATAATGATCCAAAAAATAATTTTAATTCAGAAAATGAAAGAGGGATTTATTGAAATACTAATAATTGTTTTGAATCCGGTGTGCTCCAAATACTCGACCATCAAGAGGTATGAAGAGACGTGCATCTCTTGGTCCTTTGTCTTTCAACTTTTATTATGAAAAAGGTTTTTACATCAATGACTTGACGTTGGATCAAGTGTTGCAAGTTTATTATAAAAAGAATTTGGATGTGGCAGGGGGTTTTATATGGAATTTTAGTAAACATTTGAACATAGGTGTGCTCCAAGCGCTTGTTTACCTAAGATGTTCAAAAGGCGTGCACCGATTGTCATTTGTTGTCCTTGTTTGATTATAGTATCGTAAGGCAAAAGACTAAGGTATTCAAGAGGCGTGCACCAATTGCCACTTTGTCTTTCGATGTTATTAAGAAAAATAATTTTGCGCGTAGAACAACTTGACATTGGATTAAGCGTTTGAAATTCTTTATGAAAGCATTTAATTAAGCAGAGAAAAGCACTTGACGTTGGATCAAGTGTTTTTATTCGATTTTAAAAGCTTTTTGAATTGATTTGTGAGATGGTTTTGATTATGTACAAGGATGAGGTACATGATTTTATTTACAAGTTCAATGTTAGCATGATAATTTACAAACAAGGGTATAAACACAAATAGGGATTACCTAATAATGGCTAAGCACATCAAAATTGATTAAATAAACAATCTTCTTAACTATAAAAATAAAAATGATTTAACTAGTTAAACTCTAACTAATCAAATAAAATATAACCAACCAATTAACTAATATTTTAAATGGTTAACTTAATAACAAGAAAATAAAGTGAAAAAAAACTATAAAAATAAAAATAAAACACAAAAGGAGTATAAAGATGGATATGAGTGTGAAAGAATCAACATGTTTGGGCCCAATCCAACTAATCAAAATTATTCCTAATTTAATAAAATATAAAATTAAACAACAAAAGAAAAATAGGAATAAAAAAATAAAAAATATTAATAAGGAGCGGATCATTCACGTGGCAAGATAGTTGATTTTCAAAATTTAAAATGCTCCAACCAAAGTGGTCGCACGAAGAGCAGTGGTGGTGGCTGACGTCGTGATTCGTGGCAGACGATGGCGGAAGAAAGTGGAAGGATCCAGTCGTTTCTTTTTTTCCGCTTTTGTTTGTTGTTTGTTGAAGCAATTTTATAATGTAAACATGAGTGAAGATGAATGATTTATGAAGGTTTGTTTGTGTATTATGGTTGTTTATTTAGAATGACGTCGGAGAAGGTTGAGGTGTTGTCGGTGACTTTGTGTTTCTTCGAACTTTCTTCTTCTTTTCTTTTTCAAGTTTTTTTGCTACTTAGATTTTTTTTTGTGTTTTCTCTATTGTTGTTTTTTCAGTAAGGGATGGTGGTGTTATGTGGATTTTTAGATTTTGCTTATGTTTAATGGTGTTTGGGGGATGTTGAAAGTGAAGGTGTAATGGCATGTTGGTTGGCCGGTGAAGGTATGGTGAGGTGATGGAGTTGGGAAAGAGAAGAGTGAGTTCATTGCCGGTTTTTTTGGTTCAGAGTTTTGACTTTATGAATGGTTATGTGTGGAGTGGATAATGAAGCTATATTTTGATGAAGTTTTATGATGGTAGTGAAGGTTTGAAGATAGATGAAGAAGTTGGTTTAAGATTGTGTTTGTTTAGAGATGAAAGGGGTTAATTACAAGGGTCAAGTGTGGTGATTATGGTGTTGTCGATTTTGGTTGGTTTCTCGTGGTTGTCGGAGTGTGTAGAGGTGGAGGAAATGAATGGAAGATATTGATGATGGTGCAAAGGTGATGAAGATAGCAGGATGGGGTGTGATGGAGATGAGTGAAAAAAAATCCAAACCAATTTTCTCTGTTTCTTTTGCCTTCAAGAACACGTCCCCTTTTTTAATCTAATTTTCTGGTTATTGTCTTGATAAACAAAAAAAAATTGGCCACACATTTGTGCGCCACGTGTCAAACCTTCCACGAGTATACGCTCTCTCCTTTAGCAACACTTATATGCAGTACTATGTAGTAGCATTTTTAGAATAAAATAAACATGAAAATTAAAACAAACTAAATTTAAACAAGACTTAATTAACCTAAATAAAAACATAGAAAAATATAATTAAATATTACAAACATTTTCCAAAAAATAAAAAACAATCGGATAAAAAACTAGAAAAAAACCGGGCGCAAAAATGCCCCAAAAAATAAATTGAATGCGCTAACATGATCAACGCGAAGTAAAATTCTCAGAAGCACACAGGTTTTGATCAAATTTTGAAATAAAAAAAGATCGGTTAAAAGGCTCAGGATAATCAGAAAGCAACTGAAAAATAGTCGAAAAATTAAAACGAGCACGTCAAGTTAAACTACAGAAACCGTAGGTTAAGAAAACTGACGTCTGCAAGCTCAATCCTTAAACTTTTCGCCCACTATCTTGACGTACATTTGAGAATTGATTCAACCAATATGCCTGTAGATCATGAAAATTATTTTGAGCGACATTCTAAGCGATATGCAGAACAAAATGCATGCAATGATGAGTAGAAAATGAAAATGTCTTGTAAATGAATTAAATTATTGACTGAAGAATTGTAAATAGACAATCAACTGTAAATGAATCACACTTGGACCATTTTCTTCTGATTCTCAACTTACAATTAAAACTACAAAGATTCATATGACAATAATACTCTTGATTGTCGCTCTCTGGACCTCTAAAACATGAGGCAATGGAAATGATGATGCACTGAGATTGAAAATCAAGTCTTTTAATTTCTCAATCAACAAATGACTGAATGATTGTCATCAAGATCAGATAAAATTCTAGAACTCCTGACTTTTCATCTAAACCCTAATGAATGCTTTTAACTGATAAATGCTTTTAACTGATGAAATGAACAACAAAATGGATCGATTGTGCTATGCTGATGCAAGTGAAAAACTTAGGGGCAAATTTAGAGTATGACACCAGTAATTACTAAGATGGGCAAATGCATCATGTATAAGATGTTTCTCCTTAGTTTCCTTAATCGGGGACATGTGGGACAAGTGATCAGTAACAATGTTCTCACATCCCTTTTTATCATGGATCTCAAGATCAAACTCTTGAAGCAATAATACCCATATCAAGATCCTTGGTTTTGATTCCCGTTTATCAAACAAATACTTTAAAGCAGCATGATCAGTGTACACAATTAATTTAGACCCTAGCAAATATGACCTAAATTTGTCAAAAGCATAAACAACAGCTAACAACTATTTTTTGGTAGTTGCATAATTTATCTGAGCAGGATTTAAAACATGACTAGCATAATATATCACATGCAAAAGTTTTTCTCTTCTTTATCCTAACACTGCCCCTACTACAATTTCCCTACATGATCTCAAAAGGGAGAGACCAATCTGGGGAAATCACAATAGGTGTAAAAAACAACTTACTTTTTAAAGTCTCAAATGCAACCATACATTCTTTGTCAAAATTGAATGGTTTATCTTTTACAAGCAAGTTCGTTAAAGGTTTAGCAATTTTGGAAAAATATCTTATGAAACTGCGATAGAAACCTGCATGTCCTAATAAACTCCTTATCCCTTTCTCATTCACAAGAGGTGGGTGATTAGAAATCACCTTCGCTTTTGCTTTGTTAACTTCTATTCCCCTGTGGAAAATTTTGTGACCTATCACTATACCTTCTTGTACCATAAAATGAAACTTCTCCAATTCAAGATCATGTTTGTTTGCTGGCAGCTTTCTAAGACAATAGTGTCATATCCTAATTTTTAACCATAAGATCCCACATTTCATTTGCATCTTTGGCATACAAACAAGGTCACATTTTGATCCTTCCTCTTATCCATCTTTGGGTTTGCTTCTTGCAGGGATCTCCAATCACCTCTTTGTTTTACCTTTGTGTTTATATGTTCATTGCTTATCTAACCACTAATCAAAATACCAAAAATATGTCATGTTTCCCTTGAGTTTATTATGCAATATAGGGCTTCTCAAATCAAGAGCATCTCAAAGTTTGGTGGCTTACTTCTCAAGAAAAGTCAAAAGTTCATGTGTTTATTTCCATGCATTCTTCAAAAAGAAACTTCAAGCTTTGAGAAATATAATAAAGAGACCATCAAGGACACATTATCTTGAGTTCATATGATCACCCATGTGCTTTAAAATGCAAGAAAAGTCCAAGTGCACAAGCTTGTTCCAAGTGGTTTGACCAAAAAGTCAACCATTTGAAGTCAAAGTTCCAAGGATCACAACTCCTTCAATTCTCAACATTTCTTAATATCCCTTTTTGCATATGACTCTTCTCAACATCCTCTGCAACTTATCTTTACATGACAATAGCCAATTATACTTGGAGGATCATCAAACATTTGGAGACATTATAGGTCATTTGTAGACTTATTGAAATTTGACCTATTTTCAAGTGACTTTTAGCCAACTTTCAAAGATCATAACTTCTTCAATTTTCAACATATGGATCTGATTCTTTTTTCACAATGCCATTGGTAATACCCTTTACAAGTTTGCTTCAAATATCAAGGTTAAAATAGGCTTGGAAGGCCATAGAATTCATTGGGACATTATAGGTCATTTTCAGCCATGAAGCACTCAAATTGTTTCTAAGTTATGGAACCAGTATTTTATGCCAACTTCAACACACCATAACTTTGTGCTCAAACATCGAAATGTAACCTTTCTTGGCTCATTGTAATCTTGGCCATGGTGTTAACACATTGAAAAAAGAATATGATCAAAAAGCCTCTCGAGTAGGATACCCCATTGAGTTGAACATGGTGACTTGAAACTGAAGAAATCACCATTGGCCGAAATTTGATCATGACTAAACTCAGTTCCAAGACAAATTATCAAGTGTTTTGGTCCTAAACATGTTTAATCAAGTATCCAGAAATTAATTGACACTTTAAATGCATCATTTGGATGAGTTTTGAGGAGTTTCAAGTCACATTTTTCACACACTTGGATCAAATTCGTTTTGCACGAATTCAAATACATTCCCAATAAATAGAGGAAGCTACAACATTCATTTCTAAGCTTTGGAGACCCAAGAAACCCCTGATGTAACTTGAAGTTTTTCTAGAAAATTCAACTATTGTATTTTGAGTTTCAGCCTGTTTCAATCCATTTTCTTGATTCCATTAGCTCTATCGGCATCCTCTGAAACTTTTGCAATAATTCGCAAGCTCTGAGACCTTCTGAAGTTCTTTAATCAGATCAAGTTTCATCAACTTCTGATCACCATCTGGACAAGGTAGTTCTGAGCATAATTTGAACTCATATAAGTTACCACAATGTAGTCCTTCACTCTTTGATGCTTTCCCCTAACTTATCTGGTATTGATTGATCGTGTTCATCATTTCATTTTATTTTTCGTGGCTTGCTTGTTTCTGAAACTTCTTTGAAATTCCCTTTGCTCAATTCACATAAATGAATTTGAGGCATAAGGTTGAATTCAGAATGAGAAGAGGATCACAATGGTGGTGGTCTCGTGTCTTGAAGTTACCAAACGATGAAACTACAGTGAGAGCTCATCTGAGAAGATGACTGAAGTATTTCTCAGGTGGTTGGAGTTTGGACCATACACGTTGGCATTTTGAAATGTTTTGATTGGTTAAATTCAAACTAGATCATGTGTTCTGATTGCAGCGCGTTCCATCGTGTTTCTCATCATTTGGAGTGTTGGATCTGCCACTTCAATTAATGAGGCGTGATCCAATGCTCCTGGTTTTTTCCGATTTTAATTATTTTTATTTTATTATTTTAAATTTCTTTTTCTTTAAAAAATCTTAGTAATTTCATTTTTTATCCAAAAAATCCCAAAATAATTTTTAAAATTCTCTTTTATTTTTCTTCATCTGATTTTTATTTTTCCGTATTTTATTTCATTGATTTTCTATTTTTTAATGAAATTTCTCTTTTCTCCTTTGTTTTAATTAGTTTAAAAATAAATTTTTGCAATTAAATTTTTTGAAATTTTTATATGTTTCTCATTTTATTTCCAACCTTCCATAATTTTCTTGGCCATTTATTTGGTGTTTTGAAGGACTTTGTGGATTTTCCATTTTATTTCCATTTTAAAAATACCTTTAATGCATTTTTATTTCACTTAATTGCATTTTAAATTTGTTTGACCTTGTGGACTTCTGTCGGCCTTGGATCATGATGATTTTGACTTCAAGTCTTATCAAACTTAATGGATTTTGGGTGTTGATGGGGTGAAAACCCTAATCTACCAAAATTGATGATTGATTTTGATGATGACTTGATCAAATTTGTGATTCAATTTGGGTGTGACGTTTCTTGTCCCCTTTCTTCTTCATCCCCTTCTTTTCCCTTTGATCAATTGGATGAATTTGTGTCCATCTTGTTCATGATGTGTGGATTGGTACTTAATGAACTTTCATCATTTCAAATCTACCTTCTAAGTGCTCATGAATCATTTAAGGTACTTTGGATAGATGGATAAGTTTGTCCTAAGTGTCATGAAATATGGATTGAAGTAATGGACCATCCTCCTAGCCCTTGTGCTTGATCATCCCATTTCTTTTTCTTTTCTTGTATGGTATAGCTTTAGGAGGATGGTGTACATATCATTTCTCTAGCATGTATTAAGACAAATATTATTATTGACCGACCTCAGATAGTTGTGACTTCTACATAAGTCCAATTACGATTGCTTAACATAGCGTTAAATTTATCCTAAAGGCAATGACATTTTATTAAGTGAGATTGTAAGTCTCCTATTCCTCATGGTATTGTGTGAAAATGTTTCTCCTTTTCTATATGTGAGAGCTAGTGACATACTTTTTGATTTTATCCAAGTTGGAGCCCTTCTCATAAATGATGCATATGTTCATATTTTCATGCTTGTGAGTGGATAGTTAAGTGTTCTCCAAAAAATGACCAAAACATCTTTTCATCTTCACTAACATCTTTTACTAACACTTTACTTGTATTAACTTTTACTTCAAAATCATTTACTTTATGCTCATTTATTTTATGTCATTTACTTTATATTTTAAATTTAGCATTTCATATCATATTGTTTGTGATTATGTCATTTTGTTCTTTGTTCATTTGGAACTTTACTTTTATATCTTTGTAAAGAAAACATTAATAAAGAAAAACCTAAAAAGAAACTTGGATATCCTGATTCATGGACTTGTGGTTACTATCCTTAGCATCACTGTAGAGTTATGGACTTAGAGCTAGGATCTTGACTTTTGCTTTGGGAGTTTGTGACTTGAGACCTTGGAATTCATCAGATACATATGACTCTGGACTTCTCTATGAAGATTTAGCTTGGTTACTTTGGTTCCATCTGACACATGGATTACTATTTGCTTATTTTTACTTGCTTGAGGCTTAATCCAAAGAAGGGAAATTCTTGCTTGACTTATGTCATAAAGCTTACTATCTCTTGGTTAGATCTTTCCTCCTTATCTTTTAATTTATGCTTTAGGATAGTCTCTCCTTCTTTAATTTTTAAAATCTCTTCTCTTTTTCAAAACCTTCTGGTTTTCAAACTTTAACCATTTTCTCAATAAACCTTAACTTTTGTCAAGTGATTTTAAAAACCTTTTTCTTCATAAATGCCAATCCATCTTAAGCATACTTAGACCAATTTTAAAAGACTAAAAAATGTCTAACTTATTCAAACCATTTTGTGCCTTTTGTGCATTTTTCCTTTTTAAACTTTTTCTCAAGGCATTAGACATGTGTCATTTCCATAGTTGAGTTATAATTCTCCTATCTACACATTATTAATGATAATTCTTTTCTATCTGTGGGAGCTAGTGGCATACTTGTTGATCCTTATCCAAGTTGGAGCCCTTCTCATGATGATGCAAAGTTCTCATACTTGTGGGTGATTAGTTGAGTATTCTCCTTAAAATGACAAAATATATTTTTCCATAAAAATGAATCAACTCCTTTTTGTTATTTTTACCACGAAATACGAGGTTTTAATCCTCCATTGCACTTTGTTGGTACGTAGGAATGAGACTTTAAAAGTCTTCGCAAAAACCAAATCATAATAAAAATGCTTTTTTTCCCATCCTGTAGGTGCTTAATTGGCTGCATTATATGGTAAAACACTAGCTGGTTACTAATGTCTTGACTGATGTCATGACATGGTATGTATGTGTGACTACATTGTAGGTTAGAATATCTAACTGTACTCTGATGTCTTGACTGAAGTCATGACACACTTGAGTAGTTACTGCAGGATTAGCTAACACAGGATTTATTGAATGTCAAACTGGACGCTGTGACATTCATACCTGTCAGCAGATACTAAGGAATAGAACAGCTGGTGTTCTGTTAGAACTTAGTATTTATTTCAAGTCTGGTTATCAAGGAAAGACCAGACCTGGCATAAGGCCTACTGACTGAATGTCAAACTGGATGTTATGACATTCATCATTGACAGCAGCTACTGAACATTAGACAGAGTGGTGTTCTGCTATACTTCAGCATGTTACTTAGTCTGTTCTTCAAGAGAATAACAGAACTAACTTAAGGCCAAATGTGTAAATGTTAAATTGGACACTTTAACATTTATTAATGTAAGCTGTTACTGTAGTATGGTCATTTTGATCATGTACAGGTCAGCAAAATTGTACAGTCTGTTTTATGGAAAAACAGACTCAGCATATGGACCTTGATGTCAAGCTGAATGTCGTGACATTCATTCCTGACAGCATATGCTATATTGTAGGTTGTTCAGTTTTCTGTTTCAGCTTTTTCTCAGGCTATTCTTCAGGGATTCAACAGCTGAGAGAAAATCCAGGAAATCAACAACCAAGCTACATTTAATGAACCTAACAAATAGCCTATTTGTTAGTAACCTAAATGTTGAATTTATGGGAACTCGCGTGACCTTAAATTCAGGAGAATACAGGTGCAAAAGCCCAGGTACTACAATATAAAAGGAAGGCGTTCCTTCATTCAGTTTCAGGGATTTTGAGGCGTGAAGATTTTGTGTGTCCATCATACTTCACTGCTGTATTTTTGTGAGTCTTGTATTAGACGTATCTTGTAAGCCAAGCCATTATCAAGTAGATGATTGCTGTGGCATAGGGTGTTCATTGAGTTGTAAGTGTTGTGTCGCTCAAAGCTTTTAAGCGTTAGTGCTGGGTATCTTGATTAAAGCTGTGAAGCACAATCAAGAGTTGTTTGAAGTGTGACTTCAAATTGTCTTTAATATTGATTAAAGGTAGTAATCACTGAGGTGATTGAGGGGGAGTGAGTAGGAACTCTGATCTTAGTGTAAGATTGAAATTGCATTGGGTAGGGATTAAGTGAGAAGTTGTAAACGGGTGAGTTTAGCTTTGAATTGATACTACTAATAGTGGATTTCCTCCCTGGCTTGGTAGCCCCCAGATGTAGGTCATGTTGGACTGAACTGGGTAAACAATTACTTGTGTTATTTACTGCACTTACGTTTAAGTTCTGCATAATTCCTGTCTGTGCAGAATTGGATGTCATAACAACCCGTGTGACATCTAAAGTCTGATAACTAGAATTTCAATTGGCATCAGAGCAGGCACCCTGCCTGTGAATTTCTGGGTGAGATCTAGGGAAGTTACTTTCTAGTACCATGGACAAGGATATAGGACACTCAAATAGACCACCCATGTTGGATGGCTCTAATTATGATGACTGGAAGCCTCGTATGATAGCCTTCTTAAGGTCTCTAGACAGCAAAGTCTGGAGAGCTGTCAACAAAGGATGGGAACATCCAATGAGGACAGGTGAAGATGGAGTCAGTGTGCAGATTCCTGAAGAAGAGTGGGACAAGGAGCAAGAGGCATTAGCTCTTGGAAATTCCAAGGCCCTGAATGCATTGTTCAATGGAATCAGTAAGAACATCTTCAGGCTGGTGCACCACTGTGAACTAGCTAAGGAAGTTTGGGATACCCTCAAGGTAACTCATGAAGGTACTTCCAAGGTGAAGATGTCCAAACTTCAGATGCTGACCACCAAGTTTGAAAATCTGAGGATGAAAGAGGATGAGACTATTCATGACTTTCACATGAATATTCTTGAAATTGCAAACACCTCTGGTGGACTAGGTGAGAAAATGGCTGAAGAGAAACTTGTAAGAAAGATTCTCAGGTCCTTGCCTAAGAGATTTGCTATGAAGGTCACAACCATAGAGGAGGCGCAGGACATCTGCAATATGAAGGTGGATGAGCTCATTGGTTCTCTCCAAACCTTTGAAATGGGCTTGTGTGAGAATACTGAAAAGAAGAACAAAAGTGTAGCTTTTGTATCTAATGCTGAAGAAGAATCAGAAGCAGGATATACTGAAGGTGATGAAAGTATATCAGAAGCTTTAGCCATGCTTGGGAGACAGTTCAACAAGTTCGTGAAGAAGATTGATCAAAGAGGGAGACCTAATGTCAAGAACATCCCGTCTGACATCAGGAAAAGATCAACTTCTGAAGAAAAGTTCAACCAAGGCAAGGGAATCCAGTGTCATGGTTGTGAAGGGTATGGACACGTCAGAGCTGAATGTCCTACTTATCTCAAGATGCAAAAGAAGGGGCTAACTATCACATGGTCTGAAGGAGATTCTGAAAGTGAATCTGAAGGAGAATCTGCCAAACATGTCACTGCACTAACCAGTGTTTGTGCCTCTGATGATAAATCAAGTGCAGATGAACTGACCTTTGATGAACTTGCTGCAGCCTATAAGAAGCTGTGTACCACCAGTGCAGAAGTGCGTGCACAAGGAGAAAAGCAGAAGAAACTCATCAAGGAACTGGAAGATGAGAGACAGAAGCAACTGTCTGTCATAGAGGGTCTAAATGGTGAGATAGCCTTGCTGACCTCCAAGCTGAATCAGATGACTAAATCCATCAGAATGATGAATAAGGGAACTGACACCTTGGAAGAGATTCTAAAGGTGGGATAGCAGTCTGGAACCAAATCTGGCCTAGGATTTGGGAAAAGAACCTCAGCTGAACACAAACGCCCAAAGGCTAAAGTTCAGAAGTTCAAGCGGAAGTCAAAGCCAATGTCTCAACATCGAGGAACTAGGATGAATGATCATCAGAAGAGGAAATACCAGGAGTGGAGGTGTCACCACTATGGTAGGCTTGGTCATATAAAAGCCTTCTGCTACTGGATTCATGGTTTCCCTAACCAAGCCTCACATGTCAGGCCTAAGCATAAACCATATAAGCGCTATGTTCCCATCAAGAAGAAACAATGGTATGCTAGGATAGCATACACTGCTCTAAGGGCTTCTACCAGAGAAGACTGGTACTTTGACAGTGGATGCTCAAGACATATGACTGGTATGGAAAATCTACTGGTGGATATTCAACCTCACACTATCAGCTATGTGACCTTTGGTGATGGTGCCAAAGGTAAAATAAAAGGTGTGGGTAAGCTGGACTGCTCTGGAGTTCCAAAACTGAATAATGTGCTGTTAGTAAGAGGACTAACTGCAAACCTCATCAGCATAAGTCAGCTGTGTGATCAAGGGTTTCATGTTCAGTTTACTAAGGAGCTATGCATTGTGACTAATGGTGACAATCAGGAAGTTATGAGAGGAACCAGGTCCAAAGATAACTGTTATCTGTGGGAACCTAAAGTCTCTAACTTTTCAACAATATGCTCCTCAACCAAGGAAGAACAGGAGGTGAAGATGTGGCATAGACGTCTTGGACATCTCCACTTACGGGGAATGAAGAAGATTATATCCAAGGAAGCAGTCAGAGGGATCCCAAAGCTGCTCATTGATGAAGGAAGAATCTGTGGTGAATGCCAGGTGGGCAAGCAAACCAAGATGTCACATCCGAAGCTGGGACATCCCACAACCTCCAGAGTTCTGGAACTGCTGCACATGGATTTAATGGGACCCATGCAGGTTGAAAGCCTTGGTGGGAAGAAATATGCCTACGTGGTGGTTGATGACCATTCCAGATACACGTGGATAAGCTTCATCAGAGAGAAGTCAGATACGTTTGATGTCTTCAAAGACCTGTGCATAAGACTTCAAAGGGAAAAGGACAGTTGTGTGGTCCGGATTAGAAGTGATCATGGTACGGAGTTCAAGAATTCCAAGTTTGATGAGTTTTGCTCTTCTGAAGGAATAAGTCATGAGTTCTCCTCCCCTATAACCCCTCAACAGAATGGAATAGTTGAAAGAAAAAATAGAACTATTCAAGAATCTGCCAGGGCAATGATTCATGCAAAGAAGCTCCCCATGCACTTTTGGGCTGAAGCAATGAATACTGTGTGCTATGTTCACAACAGAGTCACCTTGAGAAAAGGAACCTCCTCCACTCTGTATGAAATATGGAAAGGCAGAAAACCCACTGTGAAGTACTTTCATATCTTTGGAAGTAAATGTTACATTCTCACAGATCGTGAACAGAGAAGGAAGCTAGATCCCAAAAGTGATGAGGGTATATTTCTGGGATACTCCACTAACAGCAAAGCCTACAGAGTGTTCAACTACAGGACCAATGTCCTGATGGAATCCATAAATGTTATTATGGACGATAAAGAGGAAGGAACCGATGTCATGGAGGATGTTGAAACATTCCTTGACAGTTCAACTGACTTTCTAGTCAAGTCTGAAGAAGTAGAGGAACCTCCTCCTGAATGTGAGGCAGATGCAACCACCAAAGTGCCATCTATCAGAATTCAGAAAGACCACCCTAAGGATCTTATCATAGGGGATCCCAATAGTGGTGTGACTACCAGGTCACGGGGAATAAGCTCAAATTCCTGCTTTGTATCCAAGGTTGAACCAAAGAACGTGAAAGAAGCCCTGACTGACGAATACTGGATCATTGTCATGCAAGAGGAACTTGAGCAGTTCAAAAGGAATGAAGTATGGGAGCTAGTTCCAAGGCCTGAAGGGACCAACATCATTGGTACCAAGTGGATCTACAAAAACAAATCTGATGAGAAAGGAGTAATTACTAGGAATAAAGCAAGACTAGTAGCTCAAGGATACACTCAAGTTGAAGGGGTAGATTTTGATGAGACATTTGCTCCTGTGGCTAGGCTTGAGTCCATCAGATTGCTGTTAGGGGTAGCATGCATCCTGAAGTTTAAACTATTCCAAATGGATGTGAAGAGTGCATTCTTGAATGGCTACTTGAATGAAGAAGTCTTTGTGGAACAACCTAAAGGGTTCTGTGATCCTAACCAACCTAAGCATGTATACAAGTTGAGAAAAGCCTTGTATGGGTTGAAACAAGCACCTAGAGCATGGTATGAAAGGTTGACCGAATTTCTGACCTCAAATGGATACAGAAAAGGTGGAATAGACAAAACCTTATTTGTGAGGGATGAAGACGGCAAAATCATGATTGCTCAAATCTATGTGGATGATATAGTCTTTGGTGGAATGTCAGAACAAATGGTTCAACAATTTGTTCACCAGATGCAATCCGAGTTTGAAATGAGTCTAGTTGGAGAACTGACCTATTTCCTTGGAATGCAAGTAAACCAAATGGAGGACTCTATGTTTCTCTCCCAAAGCAAGTATGCCAAGAACATAGTTAAGAAGTTTGGTATGGATAATGCTAGGCACAAGAGGACTCCTGCGCCTACTCATCTGAAGTTAACCAAAGATGAAGGAGGGTCTGGTGTTGATCAATGCTTGTATAGAAGCATGATAGGAAGCCTACTTTACCTAACTGCAAGTAGACCTGACATTTCTTATGCAGTTGAAGTTTGTGCTAGATACCAAGCAGAGCCTAAGGTGAGCCACTTGAATCAAGTCAAAAGGATTCTCAAGTACATCAATGGGACCTGTGACTATGGGATGCTGTATTCACATGGGTCTGAGCCTGTCCTATCTGGGTACTGTGATGCTGACTGGGCTGGGAGTGCTGATGACAGAAAAAGCACATCAGGTGGATGTTTCTTCTTAGGAGACAATCTCATATCTTGGTTCAGCAAGAAGCAAAATTGTGTTTCTCTGTCCACTGCAGAGGCTGAATACATAGCTGCTGGAAGCAGTTGTTCCCAACTGGTTTGGATGAAACAGATGCTCACTGAGTACAATGTCACTCAAAATGTCATGACATTGTTCTGTGATAATCTCAGTGCCATCAATATCTCCAAGAATCCCATCCAACACAGCAGGACCAAACATATTGACATTAGGCACCACTTCATCAGAGATCTGGTGGAAGACAAGGTGATCACTTTGGAACATGTAGCCACGGACCTTCAACTGGCTGACATATTTACAAAGGCTCTGGATGCTACTCAGTTTGAAAACTTAAGGAGCAAACTGGGAATATGTCTCTCTGAGACCTTATAGCAACCACTGATGTTTGGGATGTATTGTTTAATATCTCTGCCTATTAAACAATTGGTACTATGCTCTGATTGGTCAACAGATCACAGCTATGCTACTTGCAACAAGTGTGGCTACAAGAGGGTAAGGAGACACCCTACCGTGAGAAGGCCAATGTACCTGCAGGAGTTCAAGGATGCTGTTCATGCAGGAGTGGTTCTGGATGTCAGAAACAAAATCATGGCATCTGATATGGTGGTACCTACTGTAAAGCAAAAGTGGGTGATTACTTGATCAAAGCTGTGAAGCAAGATCAAGTGGATGCTAACTTGGTTGAAACTGTGGCGTAAAACCAAGTCTGTAACTCTGTCATTGTTCTCTGGTTTTGTTGTTGGCTTTGGCAACATTTTTGACAAAAAAGGGGAGTAATAACCACCACCCCTGACAAACAGAGTGGGTCTCTACAACAGACTCTCGTGACAGATTCCCTCCCCTGCAGCTGATGTGTGTTGAAGTTTAGATTTTAGATTTAACTTCTGTATGTGTGCTGCCTTGTGAAGTTTTTATTTAACTTCCATGTGTGTGAGTGTGCTTCCACTCTGAGTGTATTAGCTAGGCTTATTTCCTGCTAGGTGTGTAATTCCGCTGCTATGAACTCTGTTATGGGGATCAAAGTGTTTTAGCCAAAAATTTGCCAAAGGGGGAGTTTGTAGGTGCTTAATTGGCTGCATTATATGGTAAAACACTAGCTGGTTACTAATGTCTTGACTGATGTCATGACATGGTATGTATGTGTGACTACATTGTAGGTTAGAATATCTAACTGTACTTTGATGTCTTGACTGAAGTCATGACACACTTGAGTAGTTACTGCAGGATTAGCTAACACAGGATTTATTGAATGTCAAACTGGATGCTGTGATATTCATACCTGTCAGCAGATACTAAGGAATAGAACAGTTGGTGTTCTGTTAGAACTTAGTATTTATTTCAAGTCTGGTTATCAAGGAAAGACCAGACCTGGCATAAGGCCTACTGACTGAATGTCAAACTGGATGTTATGACATTCATCATTGACAGCAGCTACTGAACATTAGACAGAGTGGTGTTCTGCTATACTTCAGCATGTTACTTAGTCTGTTCTTCAAGAGAATAACAGAACTAACTTAAGGCCAAATGTGTAAATGTTAAATTGGACACTTTAACATTTATTAATGTAAGCTGTTACTGTAGTATGGTCATTTTGATCATGTACAGGTCAGCAAAATTGTACAGTCTGTTTTCTGGAAAAACAGACTCAGCATATGGACCTTGATGTCAAGCTGAATGTCGTGACATTCATTCCTGGCAGCATATGCTATATTGTAGGTTGTTCAGTTTTCTGTTTCAGCTTTTTCTCAGGCTATTCTTCAGGGATTCAACAGCTGAGAGAAAATCCAGGAAATCAACAACCAAGCTACATTTAATGAACCTAACAAATAGCCTATTTGTTAGTAACCTAAATGTTGAATTTATGGGAACTCGCGTGACCTTAAATTCAGGAGAATACGGGTGCAAAAGCCCAGGTACTGCAATATAAAAGGAAGGCGTTCCTTCATTCAGTTTCAGGGATTTTGAGGCGTGAAGATTTTGTGTGTCCATCATACTTCACTGATGTATTTTTGTGAGTCTTGTATTAGACGTATCTTGTAAGCCAAGCCATTATCAAGTAGATGATTGTTGTGGCATAGGGTGTTCATTGAGTTGTAAGTGTTGTGTCGCTCAAAGCTTTTAAGCGTGAGTGCTGTGTATCTTGATTAAAGCTGTGAAGCACAATCAAGAATTGTTTGAAGTGTGACTTCAAATTGTCTTTAATATTGATTAAAGGTAGTAATCACTGAGATGATTGAGGGGGAGTGAGTAGGAACTCTGATATATATATATATATATATATATATATATATATATATATATATATATATATATATATATATATATATATATATAAACTTGAAGCAAAAATATGCATCCTCCCATACTTTCTACTTCTACTTTAACTGTTTTGAATATATTCTTATACAATATAACCACACAAGCCGAACCTTAACTATACTGGTTTGATTTATCAAAATATTTAATAAATGATAGCCATAAAGAATCCACATAATCAATGGTAATCAATGTCAAAAGTTGAAAACAATAACGATATTAAATTAATTTTTTAATTAGGATAGTGAATTGGGTCTGGTCCGTCGAAAATGTCCATTTTTCCTGAACTTTATTATAGAGTGGGCCAAAGTTTTAGGTCCACACCTTATAATATGCCTTCATGCCCTATTTTTACGGGCTTTTACTGACGCGGACATTAATATAATATTTTGTATTTTTAGACTTAAAAGGGGAAGTTTTCGCAAGCCCACCCGCCATGCTTTCATTTTTTTGCGAGGCGGTCCAAAATTTTAGGCTTGCAATCTCATGTATGTCCACTATGTCCAAACCGATTTTGTGTGGATTTTTGCGGGGGGAGGGCATAAATGGGACGGACATGCCCGTTTTTCACCCATAGTTTTAGTGTCACATGACATTTACTCATTTGAACATGATTGAGTTATATATTCATTTTGATGACGATGTACAATTATCACAACTAGTATATTGCAATCACACCCGTATGAATGAGCCAACCTACATCTTCATCAACATCACTTCCTATACACTACTAACTTAATCATGAAGAACCATCACAAAATAATGAACCAATTATTCCAATTGAGGAAGTGAGTGAAGATAGTGAAGATGATGTAGTCTTATATGTCAATTTATTTGGTAACGATTAAGATGATGACTATGACGATGATGACCCAAACAATGAGAACACTAGAGGTCTAAACCCCAACCTCTTAGTCTGTACAGTACAATCCACCTGTCAATATGTAAAATATATCTTGAAAGTTGTTGAACCTTCCTCTATTTTCGTGAAGTACACCAGGATCTAAGAGGTGGGGATTTTATAGCAATGGGTATAGAAGAAAATTTGCTTCTAATGAATCATATCTCAACGATGAGAAACTACATGTATAACACTGATATATTTTCCAACCAAAAGGGAAAAAACAATCGCTACAAACTATTGTGACAATAACTTATGTAGGAATAGAAAATTAAAAAGAAATAATAAATAGTATCGTTGGAATAGTTTTTTAGGACTATATCAATAGTTTTGTATCTCTTACGTTCAAAATTTTACTGTCAGTATTAGTAACAAAACTACTAAGTTTGATATCATTGATCTAATAATCTCCCCATGAATACAATAATCTTTATTTTTGTTTTAATTTAATTCATACAATATTTAATATTTATGATTATAAAATATATATTATGGTTTCGATAGAAATCAATTACTTATTTTTAGCAAAAATAACATGTTTATGATCCTTCATTTTTGTTATCACACAATGTTAATGATTTGTATATATGATCCTACAATTTCAATACAACTCAACTCATACAATAATTATGTACTTGACAATTGTATGAGCATACAATTCATTTCATATGAGTTGATCATATAATTTGTGAATCAACACTTATAATAAATATTTTAAGCAGTTGAATGTGGATTCAATTTCATGTCACTTTATAATTATAAATTGTTTTAAAGCTTATAAACATTTGTTTTTGAAGTAGTTTTATAAGCTTCGAAATGTATTTCACAAAATAGAGTGTATCTAAATATTTCAACTTATTTATTTTATTGTCAAATAATTGTTTATCCATGAATATTTCTATTATTTATCATTTACAAATTTAATTGAAAAAATAAAGGTCAATCATTGCAAATATTGAGATTATATATTTCTAAATCAATTATCACCAAGATCAATGTAATGTGTTATATTTCTTCACCAAATGGTTTGATAATTATCATTATTGAAATCGAAGATAGAATAATATAAATGCATTGTATAATGAATGTTAGTTGTTCAAAAAAATATTTTCAATATATATTTTAAAGATATTTTTCAATGTTTTAAATAAATATATTTTAAGTTAATTTTATAACTTCTTGTAATCAACACCTATTGTCCTCACAATCCTTCATCAAATTTATTTTAGGTTTAGAATTTAGAACTCTTTTTATTAAAGTAGGTGATAAATATACATATTATATTGATATTGATGAAGTGTTAAGTAGACTTTTTCAATATAATATATTTGAGATAATTTTGATTGTTTTAAAAATATTTTTTAAAATAAATTTTATTTGAAAAACATTGAATAATGACAAATATTAATAATAGATCTTTTATGAGAAGTAAATAAATAAGACTGGTAAAAAGAAACAATAAGGAAAATAGAACAACCGAATAATATTGGTGGGGAGGAAGGAAATATGCTGAAAAACAAATAAATATGTTTGACTGAGGAACAAATGAATATGGATGATGTTGATGAACAAGAAAAGAAATAGGATAAGGAACAAGTGAATAACGCTATTGAAGAGAAAAAAAGAAAAGGAAAACAAGGAGAGAAACCGATATTGAAGAGAAAAAAAAGAAGGAAAACAAGGAGAGGAACCGATAACTAGAAACCGATATTGAAGAGAAAAAAAAGAAGGAAAACAAGGAGAGGAACCGATAACTAAGGTTAGTTAGAAAGAAGAAAGAAGATTGAAACTGAGGAACAAATGGAGAAGAAAAATAAGTAAAATAAGTAAAAGAAAAAAAATACTAAGAAAAAAAATATAGTTTTGATGCCAAATTTGACCTCAACAAAAATTCTTAGATTAAGGGCTCAATTTTTATTTATAGGAGAGATATAAAGATAATGAAGAGTTTAAATATGTTTAAAAAATTGAATAACAAACATTATTATTATTAAATTATATTGACTTTGTTTCTTCAAATTAACTTTTTAATGGGCTTGTAACTTCAAATTAAAAGTTATTAACTTCGAACTTAATAACTCATTTGACGAATTGATTATTAATTTTAACCAAATTATCTTTATAATAACTTCATTATTTTTATTTAGAGTTTTTAACTTTGAATCAATCTAATCACACGATAAATAAGTGAATTATTTAAATATTGGCATTCGAACTATGATATAACCTAACTACAATATCTAAGATCTTAGATATATACTTGCATTTAAATGTTTAAATTTTAAATAAATCTAATTTCAAATCTAATGATTATGTTACTTTCATTAATATGTAGCATTTAATTTGAGAGTTTTGAGATTAGAGAATCGAAAAACATGTAAAAACAATGAATTTGAAAAAAGAATTTGAAAGTTGCTCTGTCGAGGGTTTTTAAGAAAAGAGTTTTGAAGGGTTATGTCTATATTCTGATGTATATTTGATATTTTTTAAAAGTTTTAAAAATAAAATAATTTTATATGCTAATGTATTATATTATTTTTAAATTTTTTTAAATATATTAAATACAAATCAAAATATAGACGCAACCCTCCAAAACTCTTTCATTCAAAACTCTCAAAAAACCAACTCACAAACAAACCTAAACCTAAAGAAATTATATGCGAAACGATCAAATAAAAATTATCTTAAAATTAAAATTGATGTTGGTTAAGGTTGAGAAATACATTATTCTTTTACTTTTATATTTGGTTTATGAATACTTTTTTTTCCAATACATAAGGTATGAGATTAGTCGTGGAGTGAACAACATAAGTTTGAGATTGGATTACATGCATTAATTGTGTAGATGTTGTAATCGATCTTGACCATTCATATGAAATAAACCGTTGGATTGTGTATTGACAGATAATATTTATACTAATTATTCATAACCGTTGAATTGTGTATTGACATAAAAATCTGAATCTCTATTTTATGAAACAAAAAAGTTATACTAAATAATCATAACTGTTGGATTGTGTAAAAGTTAAGATTTGTTACTATATCAAACTGTAAATTTTCAAGCGGAGTGAATCTAGAACTCATAAATCTCAACACAATTATGTTACGTGTCAGCAAAATGATGAGAATGTAGCAAGTAAGATATGGAAGAAATCTAAGAATTTGTGAGTTGTTTATGAAGAAGCAGGTGATGTTTACATGGGAAAAATCGAAGAGTTAGAGAATCGAGATCAGAACGGGAAACCCTAAAGGTTGGTGATAGGTCATCATGAGGGGAAAACATTCACATTAGGTCAAACACTTACCTAAAAATCAAAGACTCATCTAAACAAGTGAGAGAGATACCACATATTCATCCAAAACCTTAAGGTGATAGGTGTATGGGTCCTCTCACTTATAAAGTTATCAACCTCCACTTTTCTAAGAAATATGCGACTTAGAACTCACACTTATTTCTCAATAATCTTCCCTTAAGTGTGAGTCCATCCACTATGCTCCCCCTCAAGCGAAAGCTCTTTTATCCACACGCATGTACCGCCATTGAAAGACACTCGTACTCGTCATGGGCGACTACAAAGGGACATACCTTCTGACCACCACTATGTCAGAAAGACTTTCGATACAGGTAGTTGGTTTCTTACTTGAACCAGGACTATGAAACCACTGATGAGTCATCATGAGGAGAATCATTCACATTGGGTAAAACACTCATCTAAAGATTAAAAAACTCACCTAAACAAGTGAGTGAGACACCACATATTCACCAAAAACCTTAATGTGATAAGTGTATGGGTCCTCTTACTTATAAATTGTTCAACCTCCACTTTTCTAAGCAATGTGAGATTTAGAACTTGTATTTTTTCCTCTTACTTCATGTCGAACAAGTCATAAAACTAATATGTGGTGGGAGTTAAAGGAACTAAGAAGAGCAAGTCATCAATGTGATTGGTGTATTAGAGGGGATTTCAACGTGATTGCAAACAGTAAATAGATAAAGGGAATAATTTACAATTTAACATACCATAATCAAAAGATTTAACACAATTCATTGGAGACATTGAGTTGATTGTCATACCTTTATTGGGGAAAATTTTATGTGGTTCAGTTTGGATGGGCTAACAATGAGCATAATAGGTCGATTTTTATTATTTGAAGGTGGGGTAGATTCGTGGAATGCAGTGGGACAATTTGTTGGTAACAAATACATATTGAATCATTGTTCGATTTGGTTGAAAATGGATTACAAAAGTCGGGGACCGAAATCGTTTAAGTTTAATAATTGTTGGTAGAACATGAAAACTTCATAGAATTTGTAAATGAATATTGGAAGTCTTTTAAAATTATAGGATGTAAAGGTTTCATAGTCAAGGAAAAATCGAAGATTCTCAAAGAAAAGCTTGGAGTGTGAAATAAAGATATTTTCGGATGGTTATGAAGGTGACAAAAATAACAACTATACTTTAAATAAACAATTTAGTAGAAAAGATAACAACTATAATTTTATACACAAGTAGAAGTATAGTAGTTGTGCAACAACTACAAAGGTTATTAACTCTTAAGATTTCTAAGATATACAAAGATAAGAAATATTAAGATCTTACGCAATAAAAGTTATAAAGAATAGCTCAAAGTTATGCTCAAGGTTTTCTAATATTATGTTGTTGTAACCTTCTTTCAAATCTTTAGCTTCCTTTTATAGAGGCATGGAAATAGTCGCTGGACGATATGACCATAAGAGCTTTCTTCATGAAGAAGCATGCTAAGAGAGACATTTGAGGATATATCTGGTTAGAACCCTTGTCCAATGAATAATAGCATAGTCCACATCATCTTTCGAAGTATTAGGTATCTACCAAAAGGTATAACATACTAAAAAGGTCACATCACCATTTCTTGAGCCTTGCAAAATGAAATCCTAGTTGACTCTCTTTTGAAATATGGCGTTTGACAAGAAAGATTTGTCTAGGAGACAGAGTATGGACCAAAGGCATCTTTAGTCTTCAGAATCTGAGCTGTCACCAGATGCTGGAACACCATGATCAGAGTCTGAACCTTCAGAGGCTGATGAACATATTCAAAGTCATCAGATTCTGATCCTTCAGAATCTGAGTCAGTTTTCTTCTCTAAAGATATATTTAACATGATCAATTTAAATTTAAATTCTAAGCTTGTGACCCTAGACACTTGAACACATGTTAGTATACCCATTTGTTCTTTGTTACGCGGTGAAAAATACAGAGTCGCCACCGGATTTTATTTATTCCAAAAGAAATGGAAAATAACGATAAAACCCCAAGAGAATATTCTTCACAACCAAGAGCGGATTCAGAAGTTGGTTATGCAAGGGGGAGGTATTATCATCCCTCATATACGTTGTACTCAACGGGAACCACTATGCTCGTTCTTCATGTGTATGGATGTTGTTATCTGAATGTTACTTGCTATCAATAAATGAAGACAAAATAAGTTTTAAATTAGTGTGCTCACCAAGGATTCAAACCCTTGTGCCTACGTATCCTCGTTCGTGCAATAAGGAAGTCAAAGTTTCGTAGTTCTGATCATAAAACTGAGTATTTGTTGTTTGTTTTTAGTGGACAATGTTAAAGTTCACGTTCTAGCTGCTAACTTTGCTTGTATGCTCACGTCATGGGAGGATTAAGTGTTTATTTGTTTGCGGTAGAACATATGCGCTTGGATCATATTCTAGTAGTTAAAAATTACTTGTATGCTCGCGCTTGGGAGGATTAAGCTTCGTTCATGGTAGACCGAAAGTAAACGCTCTTTATGAAAAGGAAGGTTTTAAAAGATGCCCTAAGGCACAAAATTGAATTTGATTGGTTGTGGTTTATTTTAGTATGGAGACAAGTATCAAACCACAAGCTAGGAACGACCGACAATCTGAATACTCGGGAGTTGAAAGGAAAATTTCATCATAACCCCTCTTTTTCATCCAAAAGATTTTTGATTATGAAATGGTTTGATGAGTTTAATCATTGGTACTTAGAGGGAGACAAGTATCTAACCCTTGGCTAAGTACGACCAATAATCAGAATACTCGGGAGTTGAGAGGACAATGGCATTTTAACCTCTTTGTTTCTCTCTTAGAGCACCTGATTGAACTCATTTTATTTTAGGTGTTTTAAATGGAAGTCAAATAATCGGGCCACAAGCTAGGTACAACCGATAACCCATGTAATTGAATGTAGTGCACAAGTACGTATATCCCACTTTTGCATTCCAATTTATTGAGAAAATATTTTGAAAAGGCACTTGACGTTGGGTCAAGCGTTTGGACTTTATTATGTAGAAAGTGTGTGAAGAATGAGATAGAGAAAGCTAGAGATGGGTTGAAAAGAGACTGGATAGTGGAATGGATAATGATGAAGAGATACTTGACGTTGGATCAAGCACTCGCGTTGCTTTGAAGTGAATTTTATTTGGAAAACACTTGATGTTGGATGAAGTGTGTTTTTGTCTTTTGGCCCACAATGGAGGGGTGGTACTAAAAACTACAAGTAAAGAGAATGGATTCCATACAAGTTACAACCCAAGTACCATGAATAAAATATAGTGGCATGGTACCCCTAAGTATAATCAAGCAATACAAAGAAAATGATAAGTGTAAGCAATAATGATAATAGGAACATAACATGGATTAAGCTTGAAGTCACATGATTCAAGGTAAACACATAAGGCAAGTGGAGTTAGAACGGGATCAATCTAAATGGAAAACAATGCATCAAAGTAAGCACAATCAATGACATTATTCAATCAAAAGCAAATGGATTCAAAATGAGCAACCAATGAATATTAATCACATGAGCATGACGGAAAATGATATCTACACAAGGCATAGTATCAAAGCAAATTGAAATGACATTTTCAATTATAAAATCACAATTCAATAGACATTCAAGTGGGGTTAACCTAATGGAAAAAACAGGCAAAATCATTTAAGCATGACATACAATTATGAACCAAATCAGCAATGAGGATTAACATGAATCATCAAGAAAATGTTACATTCTAACCTAATCTAAGCATGTTCATGGTAATTAATCACAGTGATTAAATGAAAATTAAATCAGTTATATAAAAGTCAACTATGCAAATGAACTAAAAAGACTCATTAAACCCTAATGGAAATTAAACTAATCCATGGCAAATTAATCAAATTTTAGATCACAAACAAATATCAAAGTATGGTACAAAATATACTAGAAAATGATATAAAAGAGATTAAAAAAGGAAATATCAAGAAAATATGAAAAAACAAGAGCAAACAGGTGGGGATCGAAAATGGAATAGGGTGCAAAACAAAATTCTGGTGCAGGGCCCATTGCCCAAATTGTTGTTTGGAAACCAGGGGTGCCACGACTAGGGGAGGTGCAGGAAGCACAGTTGGGCCAAAAAGCCCAAGATCTCTATCATAATGTTGATGGGAAGGGAAATGGTGAGACTAAGTGGAATGGTGACTCATCAAGACCACATGTGCAATTAGAACAAGTCAAACACATTTAACACATGTGCTGCAAATCAAAATCAAAAGTTCAGAACAAAAATTCCCTCTTACTAACCCCAGTTCTCCTCCACCGCGCGGGAGGTCGCCTCTGGAGGCTGCGAAACTTCAATACCTATCACACTTACATCATCTTCCTCACCTCCTTTCCCTGAATCCAAAAATCATTGATTTTTTTGATGGGGTGAAAACCCTAAGCCACCAAAATGGATGATTGACTTTAATGATGACTTGATCAAACCTTTGATCCAATTTCGGTGTGATCTCTCTTATCCACTTCTTCTTCATCTCTTTCTTTCCCCTTGATCAAATGGATGACTTGCGTAATGTATGGATTGGTACTTGATGAACTTTCATCATTTCAAATCTACCTCATAATTGATCATGGATCATTTAAGGTACTTTGGATTGATGCATAAGTTTGTCCTTTATCAAATGGATGACTTGTGTCCATCTTGTTCATGATGTATGGATTGGTACTTGATGAAATTTCATCATTTCAAATATAACTTCCTAATTTATCATGGATCATTTAAGGTAATTTGGATTGATGCATAAATTTGTCCTAAGCACTATGAAGTATGGATTGAAGTAATAGACATTCCTCCTAGCCTTTGTGCTTGATCATTTCTTTTCTTTTATTTTTGTGTGGCATTTCTTCAAGAGAATAATTTACATATAATTTCTATAGCATGTATAACACAAACATTATTATTGATCGGCCTCATATGGTTGTGACTTCTACATAAGTCCAATTACGATTGCTTAACATAGCGCTAAATTTATCCCGAAAGTCATTTTCATAGTGAGATTGTAAGTCTCCTACTCCTCATGATATTGTGTGAAAATATTACTCCCTTATCATTTATGAGAGTTAGTGGCATACTTGTTGATTTTATCCAAGTTGGAGCCCTTCTCATATATTATGTAAAGGCCCATGTTTTTCATGCTTGTGAGTGAATAGTTGAGTGTTCTCCAAAAAATGATAAAAAATTTGTCATTCCTTTATTGACCATTAACATCATCTACTAACATTTTATTGTATTAACTTTTACTTCAATGTCATTTACCTTATGCTTTTTACTTTTTTTCCATTTACTTTATGCTTTATTTTTAGCATCCCATATAATTTTATTTGTTATTATGTTATTTGTTCTTTGTCCATTTGGACTTTCATTTCCTTGTAAAAGACATTAATAAATAATAACCCTTAAAAAATTTGGTTCTCTTGATTTTATGGACTAGTGATCGCTGTGTTCGCAAGTGCACGAATCGCGTCAGAGTAATATAAAAAAATATCAATCCCACAAAGACCAAATCGTCAATCTATTGATTACTATCGTTACAATGTTTATCTAAGGCGGTCTAAAAGAGATATTGATGTTGCAAAATAACAGTAAATAAAGAAAATAAATATAATACAGGTAAAGACAAGCTTGAATGTATTTCACGTCAGTTAAGTGATGTTTCGATTGTCTAAATAGAACTACTTATGAGGCAATATTTTCTACTCTTGAAAAGAATCCATTTAACAGGAACTGTCACTTTCGAGTATTCAGAACCGAGCTTACCCTTAAATCAAGGCCTTTTATCGTCACTTATAAAAGGTGCGCAGAACGCTAAAGTAGTAAACTTATTTTTAAGAAATAAGACTCATAAACTTAGTTGAAAAGTGATTTTGATTTGGAAAGTTTACCCAAGGAGTTTCCTAATTTTAAATCTATCAACGCGTCCGAAAACAGTTTCAAAAATCATTTTTCCTTAAAGTGATAAAAATTCCTAGTTAACTAAGCCAGGGTGCTTTCGCACTCCTTGAGTAGATAAAATTAACCAAGTTTGTTTCAGAAAACTCAAATTAAAAATCAAAACAGCCTTTAAAGTATTTCTACAGATTCAATATGTGAAACATCTCTTTAACCGCGATCCTTACATTCTAACCTTTGAAAGATTTAGTCAGACATGGTAATACAAACAAACACAACGATATTGATCATGATGTAAAGTTGTTTTAGAATGTAAGGCGTAAAGAACGAGTAAAGCGTGGATAGAAGTTAAATAAAGTAAAGCGTAGACAGAAATTAAATAAAGTAAAGCGTGGACAGAAATTAAATAAAGTAAAGAGTGGACAGAAATTAAATAAAGTAAAGCGTAAACAGAAATTAAATAAAGTAAAGCAAGACAAGTAAAATAAATAAAAGCGATTAAATAAGAACCTGCTCCAAATGGAGGCTTTAAATCTGGTACAAGGAAAATAAACCTTCGACTCTGAAGATAAAGACGACAGCAAAGTCGAAGTGCCCCAACTCAATCTCACTAAGGTGCGATAACCCCTCGATATGACGGATTACCACTTTACAGATGATAAATATAGTCTTAGTGTTGTAAACTAAGTTGGATGATTTGGAAATGAAATGGAACGACCTATTTATAAAGGATTTCAGCAGCTTGCAAAGACCATGGTGCCCCTCAACTTCTCCTTAGTGGGAACGTGAATTGCAAAGGTGGCGCCCGCCATGTGTGGAAATGGGAAAGATCATGGGAACATGGCGGTTACCTCCTGGTTGAGGGATGATGAGTCATGGCTTCTCCTATAGAAGCCGCCATGTGTAACACCATGTGTATAATATTTGTCGAAAAACCCTAATTTTTGGTCTTTTTGCTTCGTTTCTTCTAAAAGGGTCCCGAAAGAGCTAAATATCTGAAAACAACATAAAAGAGAGCATAACACAAGCAAAATGATAATAAAGACTTAATAAACATGTGAAATCCGAGTCAAAAACGCGGTGTGATTCAGTGTGATCAACTAGAGGTTACTATCCTTAACATTGTTATGGAGTTATGGACTTAGATCTAGGACGTTGACCTTTGCTTTGGAAGATTGTGATTTGAGACCTTGGGATTTATCTGGTACCTTTGACTTTGGACTTCTCTGTGAAAACTTGACTTGGTTATTTTGGTTTCATCTAATGCATAATTATTCTCCGTTTATTTGGCTTGCTTGAGGCTTAATTCAAAGGAGAGAATTATTGTTTGACTTATGTCATAAAGCTTTCTATATCTTGGTTAGATCTTTCCTCCCTAGCTTTTATTTTATGCTCAATCTCCTATCTCTTTTTCAAAATATTCTTGTTTTTAAACTTGAACCACTTTCTCAATAAACCTTGACTTTTGTCAAGTGATTTTCAAAACCTTCTCCTAATAAATGCTAATTCATCTTAAGCATATTCAGACCAATTTCAAAAGAATTAAAAAATGCATAACTCACTCAAATAATTATGTGCCCCTTTGTGAACTTTTGCTTTTTAAACTTTTCTCAAAGTTTAAACATGATTTATTTCAATAGTTGAGATATAATTCTCCTATCCACATATTATTGATGATAATTATTTTCCGTCTAAGAGAGCTAGTGCCATACTTGTGTATTTTTATCCAAGTTGGAGCCCTTCTCATGGTGATGCAAAGTTCTCATACTTGTGGGTGACTAGTTGAGCATTCTCCTTAAAATGATAAAATGTCTTTTCATTAAAAATGAATCAAAACAAACATAATTGATATTTTTACCATAAACTACGAGGTTTTGATCCTCTATTGCACCTTGTTGGTACGTAGGCGTGAGACTTCAAAAGTCTCGGCAAACACAAAAATTAAGAAAAAAATTTCTTTTACCATTTCTACAAACTTCTGCAAACAACACCTTTTTCAAACTAAAATATACATATTTTCAAAGAGGTTCCCATGGAGTACCATGGATGTTCAAGGTGTCCATACATTCCCTTTGCATAACTAACCCTCAGACCCTTATCTCTTTTTATTAGTCTTGTTTTAAAACTTCTTTGAGTTTTGTTCGTACTTTTCCCCTTTTCCTTTGGAAATAATAAAAGCGCGGTGGCGACTCTTGCTTTGCGAGTTAAGTTAATCAATAGTTTAAACTCAAAATTTGCACCGCTACAGTGAGTTACCAGAATAAACTTTGAAGGGCAAGGGTTTTGGGAAACCCTTGCAGTGATTTAAATAATTTGAATATACTTCTAAATACCTTGGATTTGAATTAATCATATATTTGTATGAGTTGAGTTATTAAAAGTTAAAATAGGTAAAAGAGAGTGAAACAAATGTAAAATGTCAAAAATATTAAAGGAAACTCAGAAAAATAAGAGAAAACACAAGTGAGTATTGTCCATCTTGCTTCACGCGTAACCGAAGTTTTGTAAGTCTGATTTAGGTGCAGTCAGTTGTGTTAGAAATTTAACGTGATAATTTTTCCATTAAAATAAGCAAAAGAAGCCTAGGATTTTTATAGAATTAGAAGTTCTTTGGTCCTTATAAAGTAAGCGTAGCTAAGTCTCAACCAGTATTGGTTGTCTTATTTCACGCATAACTTGAGTTTCATAAGTTTGCTTGAGGTGCGGTTAGTTGCGTTAGAAATTTAACATGATAACCTTTCTGTTGAAATAAGAATATAGGGGTATGAGAGTTCTACATAAGTAGAAATTATCTGGTTCTTATACTAGAAGTGTAGTCAAGTCTCAAATTGTATTGGTTATCTTGTTTCACGCATAACTTGAGTTTCGTAAGGCCATTTGAGGTGTGATCACTTGCGTTGGAAAGCTAACACGATAAACTTTCTTATGAAATAAGAAAATTGGGTATGGTAGTGCTAAGGAAATATAAGTTCTCTGGTTCTTATACCATATACGTAGTCAAGTCTCAACCGATATTTGTTATCTTGTTTCACACGTGGCCTGTGTTTCGTAAGTCCATTTGGAGTACGGTTAGTTACATAGTAAAATTAAGAAATAGATATTTCTTAGAGTAATGAATAAATTATGTTTGATGTTGTGATTATTTTAGGACATTGGTCTAATATTTGATGATACGTTTGAGGGAAATGTGATGTGGATATTTTTGGACATTGACCCAATGTCTTGATAATATGTATATGAGTTAAATTGTTAAGGTTAGGATGCAAGTCCAGTGTTGATCCTTGATTTTATAGTAGGTTCGTGAGAACCAGTGTTGAGGCTTATTGGTGTCTTAGGTTCGTGAGAACCAATGTTTAGACTTGTTGTTGTATTAGGTTCGTGAGAACTAGTGTTAAGACTTTTTGTTATATTAGGTCCGTGAGAACCACTGTTGATCATGTTGTTGTAACCAGTGTGGAGGATATGGAAGTTCAAGTAGATATATTTTCATTTTTTTATCATTATCATGCATCATATATATTGCAGTTAGGATGAGACTTTGGTCCGATTATTTTTCGACCTCGGTCTGGAAATTTTTGACTTTGGTCTAACGATTTACGACTTTGGTCTAACGTTGTAGGACTCCGGTCTAGTGTTCAGGATCACTCAGTAACATACCCTTGATATCCGGTGATTGGTACCACATTCATGGGAGTAGAGGAAATAAGCATTGCATACTTAATTTTGTCTATGTTACGAATTGTATATCCTTGTTGATTACAAATGGTGTTGTGTACTATCCTTGTTGGTTTTACATCATTTAATTTGCGGAATGTATTCTCACCCCCTTCTTATTTATGTGTTTCCACATATGTACCTTTATGAAGATAATTCTTAAGTGAGACTGAGGAGTGATAATTGTTGTTTTATCGGGGATGGCATAGTTGGCCTTTTTAGTTTGTTTGTTTTCTATTTTGTTTTTTCTCAGGACCTTATCGACTATTAGTATTATATCGGGTTTCGTTCTGATATTGTAACATTGAGTTGGGATACTTTGTTATGTGTTATGATTCATTTTAAAATGAATTAATATGTTAGATTTTGAAATTTAAAATTTCGCCTTTGGAAT
Source organism: Lathyrus oleraceus (assembly GCF_024323335.1). Lineage (NCBI taxonomy): Eukaryota > Viridiplantae > Streptophyta > Magnoliopsida > Fabales > Fabaceae > Lathyrus > Lathyrus oleraceus. The sequence goes on along the minus strand of NC_066583.1, from coordinate 629,838,674 downwards.
ATAAATTGAATGTTTTGCCAATATGACACCCTCATATTATCTGAATATTTCTGCAAATGTTTTAAAAATTATTATTGGGGTTTAGGGTGTTACAAGTTGGTATCATAGTAGGTTTGTCCATCCAGCCTTAGGTGTTACTAATTTTATTAACCCTTGTACACGACGTGTGTGTTAACATTGTAGGTACTTTATTCCCTTAAACCGCTAGTTTCTTTACTGTTACAATTTGTCAACATGTCTATGGCTAGTTGTACAAGAAGAAATTAATGGTATAACTGATCACGTGATAACTGATTCCCCAAAGCAATTACTAATGTTGTGGTTTGAGTTACTCAAGATTTCTAAGGTGCTCATATTTGGATCTAAGAGACCGAGAGAATTTTTAGGGTAATTTTATGCGCTGATATGCAAAATGCGTTGCTTAGGCTCCATACGTTATTTGAGGAAGCTGGGTACTGGTGGGAAATTATTCTCCAAGGATTGGAAGCTTTTGGTATTGCCACTGCTTAGGATAATTTTAAGAAAGAGTTTTTGGATGAGTATTTTCCAACAGATGTTTGTAACCGTGAGGAGATTGAATTTTTGGAGCTGAAGCAAGGTAATATATATGTAACTAACTACACAACAGAATTTGAAGAACCATCTAGGTAATGTACTCACTCTATCGGTGTGGATGCTAAAGGTTCCAAATTTTTGAAATTCAAAAAATGGTATGCGCCCTGAGATTAAGTAGTTATTGGGAATCAAGAGGTTCCCCGCTTCTTAGTGTTGGTTAAAAAGTGTTGAATTTATGATGAAGACAACAATGCAAAATATAATCATTATAAGAGTGTGAATGAGAATGAATTTTGGTAATTAGAATTGTTGCAAGCCTTACGCAGTTTAAGATGGGAGTTCAGTATGGCCTGATTTCTAAAACTATCAAGTATATTGAAGAAGAAACAGAAGAACCTTATGCTCCTCCTCCTCCTCCTCCTTAAAAACTTGTAGAGGTTGCTCCATCAAATCAAATGGTTATCGATGTTGTAAATCAAGGATTAGCAACAATTGGTCTTACCTTTGGTTATATGCACGAAGAATTTGGAAGGCTTTCTACAAGAATGGATCACCTTAAAGCTTATTGTAGGGGAGAGAGATCATATGACATGAACCATAACTAGTATTTGACTTTGTTTTTTTTCTATTTTTGGAATTGTTCTTTTTTATCTTTCAAGTAATATGTTTGATGTTCTTGTATTTATTAACTCATGTTTAAAGTACTTTAAATAATGTTTTTGTATTGTTTGCTTATCTTAGTTTGTCTTCTAGTTGGTTATGTTTAAGTTTAATTATGCATGGTTGAATCTTATATGGCTTTGGTGTATTACGATCTTTCAACCATATTTCCCTTCTTTTTGATCATGTCAAAAAGAGGATAAGGATGTTTATATGTTTGAGTTCCATTGTTTCCATCTCTATCTAGGTACATAACAATGAGGACTCATAGACTCTTGGACTAAGGGAGAGTTACTCATCCTAGAGGGAGTATTCCGAAAATGGCACAAACATCATAATATGGATTTTTCATCATAAAAAGGAGGGGGGAGGGGGTTATGAAGACAAGCTTCTATTTGATTCTATGTTTTGATGAAGACAAATATTTGCAAATAAGTTCAAGATTATGTATGCTCTTGTCAAGTTAAAGAAGTCAAGTTTCAATAATTGATTATGATCAAAATCAAGTTTTATTTCAAAGGATTGAATGGTTATCAAGGTACAAATGTGAAATTTACTATCTATAGACTATAACTGCTCAAACATATTGATCTAAAATCATTCTTTAAGTTTTTGCATTAAGTTTTCAAATTGCATATTTTAACTTAGAAAAATTTCAAAAATTTTGTTGTTACAATCGATTGTCACTAGGCTAAAATCTATTGTCACATATCACTGCCTACGAAAAAATCGACTTTTTCATCATGAAGATCGATTGTTGGGGTATGTGGAGTCGATTCTCATAGTGCATTTTTGGAAATTTTGTAACGTTATAATGGATGCAATCGATTGTCATGGGATGTGCAATCGATTGTCATATGGAATTATTTTTAAAAATTTGAAACATGTTGATACCTCTTCCTTGCACACTTTCATCATACCTATTCAAAATCAATATCAATTAATCATGAACATTTCTAAGCATTGTCATGATTTTATAGACGTATCTTGTGCAAATTGTAGAATTTTTCAATGTTAAACTTACCTCTTTCAAATATTTTCTAAACACTTGATCTGCATCAATTATCATAAACTTCAAGAACTTTTTGCATTATTTTCAAATCATTCTGAGATAAGTTCTTGAGCACTCATAGTGTATATTTTGAATTGTTATATTTGAAAGGGAAGAAACTTTGTTGGAATTTTTTTGTGTATCAAAATTCCACATTACTTATATTATGATTCAAAATTATATCTAACTTAGTGATATTGTTTGTTTGCCAAATTTTTGGAAACAAGTGTGTTCAAGAGAAAGTAGGGTTCTTTCTCTTTGTTGTAAAATTAGAAGGCTGTGTGCCTTCTTGATTATGTTAGAAAGTTAAGAGAGTCTCCTAGTAGTAGACTATAACATTTTCTAACATAGTGAAATCTCTCAATGGATGTGAGGGGGTTGGAGTACTCTTGTTTGAAAAGAGAAAATATGATATATTGTTGTTTTCTTTACATTAGTGAATTTTGCTTTTCAATTTCTTATTCATTCATCTATTAATAATTTCGAAAAAATATAAGACATCTGAAAAGTCCATAAAATCTCTAAAAATACTAATTAATATATATATATATATATATATATATATATATATATATATGAAGCTCCTATGTCCCAAAATTCTCTTAATTCCCTTTTCATTAATGAGAGGAGAAATATTTTTCATTTACTTCTATTTTTTCTTGATCAAATTCATTCCTCTTGTGAGATATTTTATGACCCAAATTTTGATGACATGACAATTCTACTACAAAATATATATATATATTTTATTTCGGCAAGAAAATGAATTTACCTTAGTTTACAATGTGAGGTAACTAAAGGTGTCATAAAATTTATTCATTTTAACTTAATTTTTATAAAACTGAGGGATAATGTGTACTGCGCATGAGTTCGAATTCCATCATATGTAATTTCATATTTTATATTAAAATGCACAACTTTATCTATCAGTGTATTTCAATTAAATTCACAAATAAATGAGGTGAAAACAAACTAATATATATATATATATATATATATATATATATATATATATATATATATATATATATATATGTTGTTTACAAATATTAAATTTTCATAATTGTATATTATTTTTATTTAAACCTTTAAGTACAATTATGAAGAAGAATTATGAAACATCTTCATCATCACCCTTGTGAATCTTGGTGAAGATAAAGTGTTAGAAGATGGTGCATATATGTATATTGTAAGATACTCTCGATGACTTCTAATTCAATTGATTCTGATATATAAAATTAATAAATGTTAGATAAAGAAACTAATTTATCATGTATAAAGACAAGTTATTATGTAAAGAACACACCTTTCATCAATATTATTTTTTGCTCATGTAATCCATCACAAAGATTATTTCTACTTTCCTTTAAATTTCGCTTTTTTCAATCCTAATATTTTCATGATCAATGTTGGATATTCATAATATTTGTGATTCAGATATATAGTGTGACGTTATCGTTTTGAATGATTGTTGTGACGCCTTCACGCTAGGGGTGGAAATAGGTCAGGCTGGCTAGTAGGGCCTACGACCTAGCCTACAGAGGCTTCGGCCAGTCCAAACTTTTTTTAAATAGAAAATGTTTATGTTTTTTTATAAGTCTATTTAGTTAAAAAAAGGTTATGTGTCAGGCCATAAAAAGTATTTTAAGCATATAAGGCCAACCTATTTAAATATTTTATGAATAATTTTTTTTATTATCATTATGTTATATTTTGTACTTTAAATTAAAATACATAAATAAAACTTAGTTATCTTGGAGAAGTTATAAAAATAAGATGAAAATACCTTATGAACAACGTCATAATTTATTTTCATAAGTTTTCTTAAACAAATAATCTCACAAAATTTATGCTAATAGGTAAGTTAAAATAAGTTAATGGAAACAAATTTTTATTCTCATTGGTCTATTAGTTTGTTAGTCTATTTAAAAATGATTTGAATTGCTTATTAACATATGTCTATAATAAATAGGCTTTTATGTAGGCTAACAGGCTAACTAGACCATCAAAAAGGTCAGACTCAAGCTTAAAATTAAGCCTATGGTAGGCTACAGGTCAGACTTAGGCTTACATTTTTTTGGGAGGTCAAGCTTAGGCTTGACAAATCATAGCTCAGTCCAGCCTATTTTTACCTCTACTTTATGCGAATCACTAATGTTTCTTGTGGATTAATGTGTTGAAAGTGTCTCGAGTGTTGATACTCAATAAATGAGCGACAAAGATTTTTTTATGGACAGAAAAGAAATCAATAAACTCGCACATTTTACCCTTCAGTTTTGACAAAATATTCGAGATGAAATGTTTTTGTTTTTTTAAATAAAATAAAATAGAGACTTTTTTCTTCAGTGTTTAAATCCACCGAGGTAATAGATTACTTCTATTGTAAAAAATGATGAATGAAAAAAATTAAAAGTAACATGTACGGTTTCCTTTTTCAATTTTTTACCATTCACAAGTTTCATTGTGTGTTGCAATAATCAAACAAAATATTATATTCTAAACAAAAATTTCAACATATTATTGTGAAACAACAACATTGTGATTATATGAATATATTTCTCAATATTATCAACTGAAAAAAAAAATATATTATAGAATATTTTATTTGAATGACAACATTGGGAAGTTATTCTAAAATATAACAATATTTTCTTTTACCATTTAACATTGGCATGCGATAAAAACAACAACACCGTTATGTGAGATAGATTGTAGAATAGAAAAATGATTTGTTAAATGTTGGTGTTAGAGGAACAACAACACGAAACAAAAGAATTTTTCTATCTTATAATTTATTCAAAAAAATGATGTTTACGGGTATGAAGTATATATATATATATATATATATATATATATATATATATATATATATATATATATATATATATATATATATATATATATATATATATATATATATATATGAGTTAGGTATCGGGTAAAATTAAGTAAACGGATCTTTTTATAGTTAAATTTGTATATCATACCTCTTAGTCATTAGGAACACATAGAATAAATTATTTAATAATTTAATATAAATAATAGAATGATGACCTTCTTTTATCTTTAGCTTTTTCTCCATTTTTCAAATTCTTTAAATTTAATTTTCCTCTACTTTTATTTACTCTTATTTTAATTAATTTCATAACACCATTTAAAATTTTAAAATTATAATTTTATAGTTTTTTCGTCATAAAAAAATCGTCATTTTTCCTTAAAAAACCTTCATACTATTTTCTTCTTTATGTTGGCATTAACAACAACAAAAGAAGAAAGTTATAGCCATGTAAGTCATTGTACATAGTAATGTTTACATACATATATGTATAAGTCATACAACAATTAACAATATTGCCATTCATTGCAATCACAAACTCACAATGACTAACTTAGCTAATAATAATAATATTAAAATCCTTTAAACTTTGAGATTTGTACAAAGGAACAAAATATATATAATATGAACCTAGCTAAGAGATGAATTATACATATAATTCAATGATCATGGACTATAGAAAGAAGGACCACATTTGCATTTCCAGCTCTCAGGTTCATAATTTGCATACTCAAGCCCCAAATGACTTCTCCTTCTGCTTTTACTTGGAACTTGAATTGCTTCACATGGTTTGCATCCATAACATTTATGCTCACAGCTTGGTGGACTTGACCCTATCTTGATGTTACTCATCCCTATATTCTCTGGCTTTATACTTTCTCTTACCTTCATTTGCATATAATTAATTAGGATTATGGTTGTGGTATAATATTAGTACAATGCATCAAAATTTACATAATGTTAGAAAACTCACCTTTTTTGACTCTATGGTTTGGTATGGTGCTAGTGCTAGTGCTGGTGCTGGTGCATCTTTTGGATCTGATATATTAATGAAAGATATATAAGTAGTGTACTTTGAAAAATACTACTGTAATTAAGATCTAAGTTTAAAAGAGAAATACTAAAAAAATAAGGGTTAAATAACTAACCTTGATGGGACATTGCATGAGTTGAAAAAAAGGGTCTTTTAGCTACAGAAACACAACTCAGTAGATTCATAGCTAGCATAAAATAGAACAATCTTCCTTTCATGATGAATCAAATGATGAATGTGATGAAGATGCAACAAGGTGTGATGATTATTGCTGTATATACTAAGAAGAGAGAGAGAGAGAGAGAGGGGAGAGGCTATAAGAGATGAGAAAGTTGTTATTCCCAAAAAGATGACACTCTTTGAGATTTTGCTTTAGAAACACACAAGTGATTCTGGTAGTTTCTTGTTACACACTGATCAACAAGTTTCACCTATTCATTTGACAACTCCTAAGACCACTCTGTTCAGTTTTTCCACTACCTATAAGGTTAGATTACTTGCTTAACTTTCAATACTCTCTCTCTCCCTCTCTCACTCTCTGCCTCAAATCAACCTAAAAGGGTGCTGCTATATATGGCTCTCTATTTGTTCAGAATAACAGCACCCAATTTCAGTCTATACATACCTATAACTATTATCTTATAGTACTGGTATTTTTTTTCAAATTCATTTAATAACCTATGTATTATCTATAAAATATATTATATATTTTTTTCTGAATTATTGAATAATTAATATATTTGGTTGGTGTCATATCAGATATATATACTGAGTCATATATATTATATTTTCCAGATTTATTGAATAATTAATATATTTGATTTCGGATAAAATATACTAGTATTTAATATTTATATATTAAAATAAATAATAATAATAATTTTGAGACCTAGACTGCAGAGTCTTTGTCTTATAGATACTGTGATTACCGTATAAGGAAGAAAGAAATCAAATCGATATGGCACACAGCTAGAGTGTCAGTTTTATGAAGTTTTATGAAATGGAAAGCAAAGTAAAGAGCATCATCTTCTGAGATATGTAATGAATGAGTTTGTTATTAGTAGTGGAATACATTAAATGTTTTTTGTACTAGGGTCAGCTTTTCATGAGTTGGTTGTTGTTGGGAAACAGGTAAGTTATCATTACCAATATCAGATTTGAGCCATTCATTTTTTTATGGAATTTAATTTGGATGTGTACTCTATGGTCTGATAATATGGTGCATGATATTCTCACATTCAATGAGTAGCTGATTCTTTTTATTATGGTACTATGTTTGGAGTGTTTTACACTGCTTCTATGGAAAATGACAAGAAAATGAGAGAAAATATGTAAATAATTAAGAGAAAACTTATAAGCCAATATTCCTCACTTCATACCAAATCTTTTTTCCTCCACCATCTCCTTTTATGCTATTCCTCATATGTTGGAAGTTGGAGCTATAACTATCTGATCATCAACATCTCAATTTTTATGGTCTAAAAATGCTCAACTTTTGTAAAGTGACTCTCAATCACAATTCATTTGGATATTTGTGTCTAATTTGATATTGTTGGTTGGACAATGCTTTAGAATTTTAGTTTGTTTTAAATTTTGAAGTTGTAATTGTGGGTATTATTTTATATAATATTTTTAATTTCTATGTTAAGGGTATGGGGTTTTCATCACCGTTTAGTGGTGTACCGACGATGTGTTTTGAGTTTTAGTTTTAATAATGTGGTATTGTTTAGTGGTTAAGTAAAAGCAATTAAGAAGTGTGAGCAGCCCTAGAAATCTTGGAATAGAGTAGTAATGAGTTCTTTGGTACATAGATGTACTCCGAGATGGTGAGTGTCTGGTTTCGAAAGAAATCAAGTACGTATATGAAATAAATATTAAAACTCTCTGGATATAATAGGATTGTTCTTGAAATTGGGAGGGTAATTGAGACAAATGTGGTAGGTCGCACCACAAAATCAACCTTAGTGAAAAGGTTTAGGAGGAAGTCTTTGATCCAATAAGTTTGGCTTGATATGAGAAGTGCTAGTGGGGGAAAGAACATTTTGCGAGGCTATTTGTCTTTTGAAGGGGGCATGGCATGTAAAGCGGGTGTATAAATATTCACACATAGTATGAAATCAATTAGGTCTCGATCCCTTTTTCTTTTCTTATGTATCTGATACGTGAGCATTAATCCTAATAGAATTAAAGCAATATTATAAACCTTTTGACTGACGGGACTTATGGTTTAGTAGAGCCACATTGAAATAGTAATATCTCACACCATGTTGTTAAATATTTTCAGATGAGCAAGTTTCAGGCAAAGGAAAGAGCAAAATGTACAAAATGTCTTTTGAGTTTGATAGTTTCATTTATGGCGTTTTGATATTGCTATGTATTTAGATTTTTAATTTTTAATAAAAAAAAGTTATGTAAGTGTATTATATATTACAAAAACAACAATCAACATTTCTCAAAGTAAAACAATTAGTGGATGGTGTTGTGGTTATGAATGATATTATTGACTTGGTTAAGAAGTTGAAAAAAGATTGTTAAGTTTTCAAAATGGACTTTGAGAAAATGTATGATTCTTATGTTTTCAAAGTGGACTTTGAGAAAATGTATGATTGTGTTAACTGATTTTTTTCTTGATTATATGTTGAGGTGGTTTAATTTTGGTGTGAAATGGAGATCTTGGATTATGACATGTAATTTTTTGAGTAACCTGATTATTTTGGTCAATGGTTTCCCTTCTAAGAAAATTAATATTCAAAGAGAGTCGAAGTAGGGAGACTATTTGACCTCATTCCTTTTCCTTTTAATGGTTGAGTGTCTGAGCCCCCCGATGAGGAGTGTGGTATTTTACGAGTCTTTTCATTAAGGATGGAAAACGGGCATGTCCGCCCCATTTTATCCCGCCCCACAAAAACATGGGACGGGGCGGACATAGTTGAGGATGCAGGTCTAAAATCTAAGCTCTCCTTGCAAAAAAATAAGGGCGGGATAGGGAAAGTCCGCTGACACTACACCTTTTAAGCCTAAAAATGCAAAAGTTTATGTAAACGCTTGTGTCCGCAAAAGCCTGTGAAGAAAATATGGTGGGGTGAAGCAGACTTATTAGAGAGTGAAGGCTTAAACCTTTGTCCCGCTCCACACTAAAGTGCTGGCAAAACGGACATGATCAACATACTGAGCTCGTTTTGTCACCCCTACTTTTCATGGTTCAAGGGGGGCATAAAGGGTCTGGTGACGTCACACCTTCAATATGTTAATGATATTATTCTCTTGGGTGAGGTATGAATGGAAAACATTTGGATTATTAAGATGGTTCTTTGCTATTTCGAGCTTGCTTCAAGTTTACATATAAATTTCTCGAAGAGTCAATTGTATCATATTAAAGTGGCAGATTTTTTCATTGAGTAAGTTAAGCACTTTCTTAAGTGCAGAATAAACACCACATCATCAATGTACCTTAGACTCCTAATGGGGACTAACCCTAAAAATTTATCTACATAGAATCCTTTACTAGGTTGATTTTAATAGGTTTGTCTCGTGGAAGAATAGAGTTTTCATTATGAGTAAGCGGGCCGTCCTTACAAATTATGCTCTAAGTGTTATCATAATTTTCTAGTTCTCCTTAATGGGAATGCCAACCATTGTCCATGAAATTCTAGTATCAGATATAAGATGTCGAAGGTAATGTCACGACACTGATATCTGTTAATACACAATGGATAAATAAACAGAATTGAAAAGCAAATCACACAAGCAATTGTTAACCCAATTCGGTGCAACTCACCTACGTCTGAGGGCTACCAAGCCATGAAGGAAATTCACTATAATAGAATTAGTTCAAAGACTATCCGTACACTTCACCAAGTTACAGTCTTTCTCACCTAATCTCTACCCGTGCAATTTCTACCTAAGCACTCTTAGATATGAAAACCCACTCACTTCCCTTGCAATCACAACCCCGTGATCTTAAACAACAATCCCTTGTGAAAAGAAAATACTTTTCAATTACAAACTCTTGATTTTACTTCACAGTTTCAATCAAGAAGACACACTCTTGATCTTGCTTCAAAGCTTTGATCAAGAAGACAAATCAGTCCAATTCAATCATCAATGGATGACTTGAATGACCTACAGACACAAACCCTAGCTCTCTCTCTAAATTTCACTCAGTCTTGGTTGTGTGTTCAAACAGGTTTTCTGAGTCCCTTTTTATAGAAACATTGGACATCTTGAAAACCCTAAATATATTTTCCAATCAAATCTTTATAACAGCTGTAAAGATCTTCCTGGAAAATAAACAAATCTGGTTGAAATCCCTGATAGAATGCGCCAGCTAGCCATATCTTCAATCAACCAATGATTGCCATTAATTGTCCAATCACAAAACACCAGACATTCATACTGAATGTTCTGTGTACAGGATGTCATGACATCGGGTCTGACATCTGGAAAAATCCTGCATAATCCAATTTCCTTTTATAGCAGGTACAGCCATATCAGATACCATGACATTGTGTATGTCATCTGAAACAATCCTGCATGAACATGTCTTCCAATTAAGCTCCAGCAGGTACAACCAATATCAGAAGCCTTGTCTTTGTATGTGGCATTCTAAAACAATCCTGCTTGCATATCTTCTTTAACTCCAGCAGGTACATAGGATATCTCATGTTAAGACATCACACATGACATCTTGTGAACACTCTTTGTTTTACCAAAATTGTTGCCAACACTTAGAATCAACAAACTCCCCCTTTGGCAAATTTTGGCTAAAACATATATCTGTCCTTTTTGTTCACAAGGTAAACTATCAGCAGTTTAAACCACATAACAGTAGTTTAATTAGCAGCAGAAGCAAAACAATTACTAGCTATGGCTACTAGTAATACACACATGCACAAGGGTACTTCTCCTCCCCCTCAATCTGTGCAACAATCAACAGAATTACTAGTTATGGATGCAACTAGTAAGACACACAAATTCACAATGCACAAGGGTACTTCTTCTCCCCCTAAATCTGTGCATTCATCAAAAAACAGCTACTGTAACTCCAGCACCTGTACCAACCAGAATGTCATACTGACATCTGCTATAACATCAACACCTGTGCACCATATCATACATCCTGTTTGACATCTGTAAACAACCTGTAGTAGCACCTAGTAACACCTGTGCACTTCTTCCAATAATAGTTGTCCTTCTGATCAGCCACATCCAACTTCCATATCAAGCACTTCTCCCCCTTTTTAGTCAAAATTGACCAAAGGTGACCAATCAGACAAAATAAATGTCTATTAGTCTAGCAGAGAAAGTTAAAACTGATGTTATAACATTAAGCATGTTAAAACAGAATATTCAGGAAGTACACAACATCATTATACACAACAGAAAGCTGAGATAATGAACAAATTCAAGGAACTCATTAAGAGCCCTAAATATTACATAACAGGCATCAAAAGGACTGCCACAAAAACAAGAAACCCAATCAAGACAACAGCCTTTCAAACAGCAACAACTTCCACCACACCCCTCCAAGTCTTCAATTCAGGCAGGAACCATTAATCAGAAGAAGAAGTATCTCCTTCACCTTCATCTTCATCTTCAGCTACACCTTCAGAGTCTTCTGAGCTTTCAGAACTGGATTGGGATCTTGAATTTGAGTCTTTTCCAACCTTTTCTATGTCTTCCCTTTCCAGGCTACAGATGAGAACTTCTAGAGCTTTTTTTCTGGCCTTGGCCACCCTTATACCATTGTCCAATTCCTTGCAGGTCTCTTTCAGTTGGTCAATCAAGCTTCCTTTAGCTGTAGACTCCCTTCTAGCAGATGTCATGACATCATTGACATGACTTCCCTCAAACAACTTATAATGAATTGACAGAGGAGTTTTCTCCTGCTTGGAATATCACTTGTACTCAAGATTCTTGGTTGTTGACTCAGGATGATCCCACAGATGATAGATGGGAATGCAATGGGCAACTTTACAGTATTGGTGGAGGCATGTCTGATGGTTTGATCAAACACAAACTTTCCAAAATTATAGTTTATCTTAGTTCCAATGGCATGAATGATCCTCCCAAGAGCAATGGAGATGGTAGAAATGTGATTAGTAGGTACCCAATTTGCAGAACCAATCTTATGCAAGATGGCATACTTGACAGTTAGTTTACTAGCTAAAAGGTGTTTCCTACTGGGCCATTCCTTAACTTGATCAACTGTAATCATCCTACAGATCTCATTATCTGTGGCCTCTAGATCCACCCCTCCATCAGTTCCTCTCCCCAGGAACCTGTTGATGATGGTTGGTGAAAGTTTCACACACTTGCCCCTAACAATCACTTTGCAGATCTCCCTGCTGCTTCTTCCATAACTCTCATCAAGAATGTTTACAATGAATTCTTTGACTAGCCCTTCATAGCATTGAGGCAGAGCAGTCACAGTTTTCATAAGACCAGCTGCCTTGATTAAATCCATTACTTCCTTCACTTCAACAGTCTCTTTCCCCAATTCTCTTTCAACTGCTACCCTTCTTTGAGTGACAAACCTCAATTTGTCTAGGTGCTCAGCAGCTACTTTTTTGGAAGACTTCTTTACAGCCTTTCTTTTGTCATAGGAGATGTCTGGAACATCGTCTTCAACATTCTCATTAGATTCAGAACTTTCACTGTCTTTCTTCTTCCTGACCTCTACTTTACTCCAAGATTTGGAGGGACCTATACCAGCAACCCTTTTCTCTTTCCTACCTGTCCTTATCTCAGCCATACTCTTCCTCTTTCTCAGTCTATTAGCTACACTTGTTTTCACAAGACTGACCAATGTGTCATCTTCTTCCTCAGACCCTTCTTCCTCAATGTCCTGAGCAGTATCAGGGGACATACTAGGTAAGTTTTTTCCAAGAGAACACAGACCCTCAGCAGCTACTTCCTTTTCTGTTTTAGATGAGTTATCATCTTTCTCAGCTTGGCTTTCCACCTCAGGTAAGGGTTCCCTTCTGAACAAAGGGGTAAAAGTGTCCTTAACTCCATGCTCTTCGTTCAGTATGCTAGTAACTAGGTTTCTTATGATGCGATCAGTAGAGTGCATGTCCTCTTTATCAAGCGATTTTTCAGGAGTGTTACCTTGCTTAGCTTTAGCCATGGAAGGTGAGCTTGGAATGTTACCTGGTATCATACGCAGAGGAGTTACTTCCATCAAATCTTCATCTAAAAATTCCATGGAGGAAGTTCTAGTATGAAAGGATTTTGAGCTAGATGTTGACGGATGTTGAGACATGTTGTTGAACTTTTGAGAAAACTTTCTTTGCCCTAGCAGAGGTTCTTTGAGAAGTTTGATCGTGTTCAGGCAGAGTGTGCTATTTCCAATACTAAGAGATGGTTCATTAGTAATGTGGCTTTTTCTTTTCATTGGGCAGACAATATTCTTGTTGCCTTTTCCACTCTTCATTAATTGTCATATTTTCTCAAGAAACCAAACCCCTAATTTTTCATATTTTAGTTGAACAACATACCAATCCCTTGCAGTCCTGTTGGTTAGTTGTATTTCATGCTGTAGAACTATGAGTTTGTTTTCAACATATTTTCTACATGAGTGATGAAAGCAAGTGATGTACTTGGTCCAGCTGAAAGGTGTACCATCCAGGTTGTCATAATATAATATCATAACATCGAGTGTGACATTGTATGTAATCGTCAGAATTTTTTTCCAACTTGGTTGAGCATTGTTGCTTTCATCTGATGTCTTCTTAATTTCCTTTACACTCATAGTCCCTTGTGTCTCAGCAAGGCTTTTACTACCTTCAGACTTCATACCACCAGTCATATGTTCAGGTGTTTGGGCCATCATGACCTTTTCTTCCTTGAGGTTTGGCATCCTTATCTGACACTTTTCCATTCCCTTGAAGATTCTTCTTGCGACTGTGCTTATCTTAGAGGGATTATCCATTTGAGAGCTCCACATGTAGCAGTTGTTGTTGGTCCTGATTCCTTTCATAATTACTTCACTGTCTTTGTTCACAATCTGACATTCAGTTTTAGTGAAGATGATACTCAGACCTTGATCCCCTAGCTGACTGATGCTTATTAAATTTGAAGTCAGGCCCTTGACCAGAAGAATATTGTCAAGTTTAGGAGCTCCATGGCACTCAAGCTTGCCTATCCCCTTTATTTCACCTTTAGCTCCATCACCAAAGGTTACATAGCTTAAGTCATGAGGATGAAGATCAGTTATCAGGTCTGAGTTCCCAGTCATGTGTCTAGAGCATCCACTATCAAAATACCACTCTTCTTTGTGAGCTATTAGACTTAGAACATTAGTCTTAGGAACCCATTGCTTCTTGTTGATAGGCCTGTGATATTTGGGTCTGGGTTGATAGTAAGTTTGTTGATGAACATGGCTAGGATAACCATACAACTTATAACAGGAGGACCTAGAGTGTCCAGATTTCCCACAGTAATGACATCTCCATTTTTGGTGTTTGCCATCCTGTTGTTTTCTCTTCAGTTGATGAAAGGAGGTAGGGTAACCATACAACTTATAGCAGAAGGGCCTTGAGTGTCCAAATTTCCAACAGTAATGACATCTCCATCTTTGGTGTTTGTCTTTCTGCTGTTCTTTCTTCTGATGGTGTGACATATGATGTGACATCTTGGACCTGCTCTTACTATTGCTGCATTTAGGTTTAGCTTGAGGTTTGCAGCTAGTGTAACTACTTCCAGCCTTAGTTTTATGGTACCCTAATCCAGATTTGACTCCTGTGATTTGACCAGTTTGAAGAATCTTGTCTAAGGAGCCAGATCCATTGGTCAGCATCCTTACATACTTGGTTGTCTCTTCTAGTTTTGAGTTTAAGAGCACAACTTCAGTCTTTAGCTTGAAGATGGTTTCCACATGTTCTGTTTTTCTTTCTCCAGTTGGACTATCTTCTGGCTCTCAACTTGTTGATCTTCATCTAGCTTGACTTTTAGAGCCACAACTTCTATTTTCAATTTGGAGATGGTTTCCAAGAATTCTACCTTCTCATTCTCAAGTTGAGTTATGTCTTTCTCCTGATTTAAAGACTGCTTGTTCAGCTCAACACTTTTCTGGCACAACTCTCTGTAGATAGAGGCCAATTCCTCAAAGGTTACTTCACCATCACTTGACTCTTCGTCAGATTCCCATCTTCCTGTCAAAGCAGTCACAAGATTTGCAGCCTCTTCAGTATCACTCTCATCAGACCATGTGGCAGCAAGACTCATCTTCTGTTTCTTGAGGTAGGTTCCACATTCAGTCCTGATGTGTCCATACCCATCACATTCATAGCACTGAACTTCTTTTCCTTCTTTGGGCTTCTCATCTGCTCTTGCTTTTCTTCCAGCATTATTGGATTTACTGATGTCAGATGAGATGTTCTTGACATTTGCCTTTGATCTTACATCCATATTTTTCAACAGTTTATTAAACTGCCTCCCCAACATAGCTACTTCATTGACAAGATCTTCATCACCCTCCTGACTCTTCTCCTCTTCTGTGTTTGACATGAAAGCAATGCTCTTTGTTTTCTTTTCAACACCATCATTCAACCCTAATTCAAAGGTTTGGTGGGAACCAATTAGCTCGTCTACCCTCATGTTGGAAATGTCTTGGGACTCTTCTATGGCAGTTACCTTCATTGCAAATCTCTTAGGGAGTGACCTGAGTATTTTTCTCACCAACTTTTCATCTATCATCTTCTCTCCCAGGGCTCCTGAAGCATTAGCAATCTCAAGGATACTCATGTGAAACTCATGAATGTTTTCATCTTCTTTCATCCTTAAGTTTTCAAACTTGGAGGTGAGCAACTGAAGTCTCGACATCTTTACCCTAGAGGTGCCTTCATGAGTGGTCTTGAGAATGTCCCAGGCATCTTTGGCCACTTCACAATTATTTACCAGCCTGAAAATATTCTTGTCTACACCATTGAATATTGCATTCAAGGCTTTAGAGTTTCCAAGAGAAAGATCATCCTCCTCCTTGGACCATTGTTCTTCAGGCTTCTTCTCAGTAGTGGCTTCTCCTTCTTTAGTGACTACAGGGTGCACCCATCCTGTCAAGACAGCTTTCCAAGCCTTGTTATTAAGGGATTTTAAAAAGGCTACCATTCTAGGTTTCCAATAGTCATAGTTAGAACCATCCAAAATTGGTGGCCTATGAACAGATCCTCCATCTCTTTCCATTGTACCAGAAAGTGTTGTCCCTAGATCTCACCCAGAACCAGAGCAGGATGCCTGCTCTGATACCAATTGAAATTCTGGTATCAGATATAAGATGTCGAAGGTAATGTCACGACACTGATATCTGTTAATACACAATGGATAAATAAACAGAATTGAAAAGCAAATCACACAAGCAATTGTTAACCCAGTTCGGTGCAACTCACCTACGTCTGACGGCTACCAAGCCAGGAAGGAAATTCACTACAATAGAATTAGTTCAAAGACTATCCGTACACTTCACCAAGTTACAGTCTTTCTCACCTAATCTCTACCCGTGCAATTTCTACCTAAGCACTCTTAGATATGAGAACCCACTCACTTCCCTTACAATCACAACCCCGTGATCTTAAACAACAATCCCTTGTGAAAAGAAAATACTTTTCAATTACAAACTCTTGATTTTACTTCACAGTTTCAATCAAGAAGACACACTCTTGATCTTGCTTCAAAGCTTTGATCATAAAGACAAATCAGTCCAATTCAATCATCAATGGATGACTTGAATGACCTACAGACACAAACCCTAACTCTCTCTCTAAATTTCGCTCAGTCTTGGTTGTGTGTTCAAACAGGTTTTCTGAGTCCCTTTTTATAGAAACATTGGACATCTTGAAAACCCTAAATATACTTTCCAATCAAATCTTTATAACAGCTATAAAGATCTTCCTGGAAAATAAACAAATCTGGTTGAAATCCCTGATAGAACGCGCCAGCTAGCCATATCTTCAATCAACCAATGATTGCCATTAATTGTGCAATCACAAAACACCAGACATTCATACTGAATGTTCTGTGTACAGGATGTCATGACATCGGGTCTAACATCTGGAAAAATCCTGCATAATCCAATTTCCTTTTATAGCAGGTACAACCATATCAGATACCATGACATTGTGTATGTCATCTGAAACAATCCTGCATGAACATGTCTTCCAATTAAGCTCCAGCAGGTACAACCAATATCAGAAGCCTTGTCTTTGTATGTGGCATTCTGAAACAATCTTGCTTGCATATCTTCTTTAACTCCAGCAGGTACATAGGATATCTCATGTTAAGACATCACACATGACATCTTGTGAACACTCTTTGTTTTACCAAAATTGCTGCCAACACTTAGAATCAACAGTCCATAGTATAATTATTCTTTTGTAGAAAAGGTTTATTTGGAGTGTCCCCAAAATAGGTGCCAAAATATTTTTGGTTCTATGGGAGGGTGTCTAGAAGCCTAAGAGTTTGGTGTGTCTTAGTGTGCAGGACATGAGACGGGTGAACCTCTCCCTATTAGGTAAATGATATTGGAGGTGTTGGAATAAGTTTGTTTCTGCAACTATCCTTGAGTTTTGATGATAATAAAGCTTAATATGTATATAGAATAATTTTGTATGCTAATTATTTTGTTAAGTGTGCAGATTGAAGAAAATCAATTCTGACTCTAAAGAAGTCAACTCTAGACGATCAGACTTTGAAATAAATACGCACTCTGAACCAAAGGAAAAAACAAAGGCATGTTTAAATGAAATTCAATCCTCTGGATTACCAAGTTGACGTTTATGTAAGAATCTATCCAAAATTACTCTGGGAATTACTCTGATAATTCAAGCCTCTAAAGTCTCAAGACTCTGAACTCTATAGACTCTGAAGTCTCATTTTTACCAGATTCTGAAGACAAACTTTGAACTCTATTTAAGCTTCATCAACTTAAATACAAAGCCTCTGACTAGAAGTTAATGACTAAAAGTCAATGACTGAAAGAAGAACACGTGGGAAGAGTACAATTAGTATAATATCAAATATCTTTTCCACTACCCTGAAGATAGGGAAAAAGGAATGTACTATTGTACCAACGTGGTTTCTTTTGTCTCATCCTCTCACCCACTTTATGTTGCAAGTGACACTCGATTATCATAGAATCAACTGACCTTCATACAATTGTGTTATTGAGGATATTCTAATTCCACCGTCCAACGGGTCTATTCATCATTTATATAAAGAGGTCTTGGAAGTTTGGAAAACTACTAATTAAAAAGAACACATACGTGAAGAAATAAGAGAAAGAAAAAGTAGTATTTTCACACTAAGAAAACTATCACGTTCATATACTTAGTACATTTTCCTGAATATATTTCTTAAGTGTAATATTTGTTTTTAAACTTGTGTATTTGTTTATTTTTAGAAGAATTTTGTAAACACAATATTGTATTCTTAACCTTTGGTTAAATACCTTGAGAGACAAGGTTATAGTCAGGATTTTCAAGAAGTCTTAGACAGGTCGTTATTGAGTTTGTAATCAAGTCTTTGATTAGTGTATTAAGTACTTATTGAGAAGGGGAAATCACTCTGGCGGGTGGACTGGACGTATCTTAGTTAACAATGAACCAGGATAAAAATATTTGTGTCTTTTATCTTTGTTAAATATTTGATGTTTGTGTTCTTGGGTTACGAAAAAGTTTTAATCTAGAAACCAAATTCAAACTCCCCCTTTATTATGTTTCTTGAACCTTCAACTGGTATCAGAGTCTGGTTTTGGTATTAGTTATTTTATATCAAAACTGTGTCGGTAAAAGATCCAGTTTTTGAGACACAATATGGCAGATATTAACAATGAAAAAGATCACTACTCTGCTAAACCTCCAACCTTTGATGGAGATAAGTTTAATTATTGGAAGGATAGAATATAAACTTTCTTCCTTGGTTATGATACAACCTTATGGAATATGGTCATAGATGGCTATACACATCCCCTGAATACAAATGGTGCTAAGATAGAAAGAAGCAAGATAAGTGACCAACTAAAGAAAGACAATAAAAATAATCACATGTCTAGAATCATTCAGCTAAATGTTATCTCATACATTGAGTATGAAAAGATAACAAATAGAGACTCTGTAAAGTCTATATTTGATTCTCTTAGAGTGACTCGTGAAGGAAACAAACAAGTAAAAGAAACCATGGCTTTGGCCTTGACTCAAAAGTATGAAGCCTTCAAAATGGATGATGATGAAATTATTGAGGACATGTTCTCAAGGTTTCAAAATTCTTGTAGATAACTTAAAGGTTCTAAAAAAGGCTACACTACTGCAGATCACGTGAAGAAGATCATCGGAAGCTTATCAAAGAAGTGGAGGCGTATGGTGACTATTGTTAAGGTGTCCAAAGATCGGAATAGTATGACTCTGGAAGAACTTGTAAGTTCTTTAATAAGTAATGAGATAGAGCTGAAAGAGAATGAGCCTCAAAGAAAAGGAAAATTTGTGGCTCTTAAAGGCAAGACAGAAAAGGAAAGGGCATTTCAAGCTGAAGAAGAAGAAGAATCTGAAGAAGATTTTGATGAAAAAGATGAGCTTTCTCTTCTTTCCAAAAGATTCAATCAACTCTACAGAAAAACACAAAAGAAGCTCAGAGAATTCAGAAGAACAAGTGGATGCTTTGAGCCAACATCTGGAAAAAAGAAATATGATACTGACAAAGATGTCATCTATTTTGAGTGCAATGAGTCAGGCCACTACAAGAATGAATGACCCAAGCTAAAGAAAGAAAATCCTACGAAAGGTTCTTCAAAGATCATAAAAAGGTTCTGATGGATACATGGTACGACTATGAGTGATTAGAATGTGATTTTGAAGAAGAATAAGCCAACGTGGTACTGATAGTAAGCATAAAAGCATCTGAATCTAACGAGTCTATGTTGCATACATCCTTAGCAGCCAAGTTGAAACACCAATCTTGGTACCTAGACTCTGGATGCTCGTGTCACATGACGGGAAGAAACTATATGTTCCAAAGTCTAGAACTTAAGCCTGGAAGCACCGTTGGTTTTTGAGGCAATCAGAAAGGTAAGATAATTGGCTCTAGAACTATTGGTAACGACTTTCTCCCTTCTATTAATAATGTTTTATTAGTTAAAGGATTAATGCATAACCTTTTTTCCATAAGTCAATTAAAGGACAATGGTTATGATATTATCTTTAATCAATAGTCATGCAAAGTTTTTAGTCATAAGGATGGATTTGTACTCTTCAATGGCAAGAGGAAAAACAACATTTACAAAATTAGACGTTCAGATTGAGAAAATCAAAATATTAAATGCCTCGTGTCTATGAACGAAGAGCAATGGATTTGGCATAGACGGTTAGACCATGTTAGCATGAGAATAATCTTGAAGCTAAACAAGTTGAACTTAGTCAGAGGTGTCGCATCCGCGAAAAACAACCGGCGGGAAAAAGCAAAACAAACAGAGCCGCCACCGTGCGTTATTTATCCCAAAAGAGGAAAAGGAAACGCTCGAAGTAAACCTGGAAAAGACATGGTCTCGCGACCAGAGAGAGATGGGATCGGGAGTCGGTTATGCGAAGGGAAGGTATTAGCACCCCTACGCATCCGTCGTACTCGACGGGATCCACGCTCAAAAGAATAGAAGAAAGGTTGCTAAACACTGCTCACAAGAATGCACGCACACACAGGAAGGAAACACAGATGGAATAAGAGGGGAACGGGCTCGCTAGGATATCGCATCCTATGCCTACGTATCTCATCTGGAATGAGAATCAGAGCTACCGTAGTTCGGCTCACGCACGCCGAAACAAAACACACACAGGAAACTGACTGCCAATCGCTGGGCTTACGTCAGACTCCACACAAACAGGCAAACATGGAAACCGAATGCCAATCGCTGGACTTACATCAGACTCCGAACCAACAAACACACTCAGGAAACCAACTGCCAATCGCTGGACTTATGTCGGACTCCAAACACACACAAAAGGGTTAACAGGACGCTGAGTCGTCAAAAGCAACAAAAAAGGTTGAACAGACAAGCTAACAGGGAGTCTGGTACTCGAGCCTGCTAGCTGTCAAGCAAACACACACACAAAAAGAAAAAAGGGTGCCCGGACGCTGAGTCGTCAAAAACAACAAAAAAGTTGAACAAACAAGCTAACAGGGAGTCTGGTACTCGAGCCTGCTAGTTGTCAAGCAAACACACGTAAAAAAGGAAAAGGGTGCCCGGACGCTGAGTCGTCAAAAACAACAAAAAAGTTGAACGAACAAGCTAACAGGGAGTCTGGTACTCGAGCCTGCTAGCTGTCAAGCAAACACACACCAAAAAAAGGAAAAGGGTGCCCGGAGAGATCTCGTACGATCTCCTGCCTACGTACCTCATCTGGTATGAGGATCAGGGCAACGTAGTTCCCCTTAACAGGGAAAGAACTTCTAACCTAACCAGAGACTGGGAAATGACAAACTAGAAGGGAGCCTGACTCGAGCCTAATAGTTATCATGCAATCCGCAATGGTCCTAGGTTGAGGTTTCTATCTAACTTGCACAGGGAGCAAGCTATCCTAAACAACACAGTCAAACACAAGAGCAAGCATACACACAGTTAGCACACACTATATACAAACAAAGTGGGCTCACACAGGGTTAGGCTTTAGTCAAGGGGTCATGTCAACCTCGACAAACAAGCCACTGTAACAGGGTGATGTTAGCTCTTAACCCTAACATTGAGAGTTAGGGTGAAGCTGATGAAATGGGAAGTGAGGGTAAGACCTCACAGCTCTTATCCCTGGCCTGGGAGAGCTTCAGACAAATGAAAGTGTGGGAGTTCAGAAAGTTGGAACTCTTCTCCACATATGACTGACACAACAAAGATTTTGGGTTAATATCCACAATGCATCAACACAAGGTGTGAGCAAAGTGGATGACACACTGAATAGCAGGAGATGGACTACACATCTCTTCTATCTGCCAATTGCCTTATCAAAGGACTTTTCCTGCTTGGCACAAAGATAAACATTCACAAGCATTGCCTCTTAAGGAGGGCTTCAGACAGGTGCCTGCCCAAGTAACAGGACATGTCTTCCAGACTACATGAAGTCATAGGGTTATACCTATGTGGTTAAGCAACCAAGAAAAAGCAAGTTCAAAGTGAACTTAAGCAACTTATGTACCTGAAAACAATCTAAACAAATCAGTTCAACTGTACAGACAAACGGACAACATGAATATCAAACAGTCAAACCCAATGAGCAAAGGCATAAGCCAACAAGTCAAACTCAAATGAGTTAACAACCCTACAAAACACACAAGGTTAGTAGTCAAAAGTAAACATCAAAGGCTCAAGTGATAGAGCACCAACAACTATGGAACTTGAATGCTCCACCTGAAATCAAAGCTCAAACATAAGCAACCAACCACTAGGTCAAAGCCTAGGGTCAAAGATGGAGAAAAACTTCATAACAAAAGCTGAAAATTAACATGAATCAACTTCATTCAATCAAGAGCACAATCCAAAAAGTCTCATCTCATTATCAATTACCAAATCCATTTCATGAACCAAATATGGCAAGGTATGCAAGTTGTGATCACATTGAGACATCAGAATGAACAAATGCACATTAAATCAAAAATGATTCAAATAATTTTGGCAAAATTCATGGGTAAACAGAACATACAACATGAACATCACACAAAAAATTAGAGCATTTGGACAACATTAGGCATGGTAATCAAATTGCATAAGTCAAGGCAAGCACAATCAAGCACATATGTGACACAACTTGGCACACCAACTTAGCACAAGCCTAAAACAGAAATGGTAATTGGTAAAAACCTCAAACCAAAGCCAAAACACCATTCAACATGTCTAGAATTAGTGTGCAAAATTTCACATTCATTGGATAAAGAACAAGCATTTCACAAACAAATGAAATTCAAGGCAATTCAAAAGCTCACATGTGACCATCCAGAATGAAAAATCTCAATCAAATCAGAAACCAATCCAAAAATTCCACCAAATATCAGGAGCATTCACAACATTCATATCAAGAATCATACAAAAAATCAGAACATTTGGATATCATTTGGCATGGAAAATTAATCATATAAGATGAACAAGCAAAGGTGTGACACAAATTATCCCACCAACATTCACATGATCATAAAACAGAAACCACAAATGGTAAAAATACCAAATCAACACCAAAATATCAAGCCAAGAGTCTAGTTTCAACATGTAAAATTTCATGAGCATTGGATCAAATCTCAGCATTTCACAAAAGATATGGCAAGGCAAGGTACAAAATGGACACATGTTCACACTCCCTAGGCAAAATAATTTCCAGGCCAGGCACAAATTATGGAAAAATGATCAAAAAATACTAGAGAAAAAATGAAACATGATGCAAAAAACCACATATTTTTTGGAGCATTATTCAATTAGATGTGAATTTGTGAAGTAAGAAAAAAATAAAAAAATGCATGTGAAGCAATCATGAGCACATGGAGGGAAAAGGAAAATATGTGAAGGCTTTTTGAAATTGTGGAACCGCCTAGAATCGAACCAGGCGCGTTTTTGAATTCAGTTTTGGCGCCCAACCAAAACGACGTAGTTTTGGTCACAAACCCTAGAGTGGAGCGCTGCATGGCTTTTGTAGCGAATCAAAAAGTTCCTAGCTAATTCGTAGCTAAATTTCCTAGCAAATTCGTAGCAATTTCTGGACAGCAAGGTTGAAGATGAAGATCATCTTCCAAATTTCCAGATTTTCAAAACATCACCAAAACTCAAAATCAAGCACAGCATCATGCATTATTTTTCACGTACATCATAAATCCATGAATCAATTACACAAAAACATCATCAAACGCATGGATCGAAGGAAAAAAAGTTTATCATCAAAACTTCAAATGACCATATCTCACTCAATTCAACACCAAATCACTCCATTCAAAGCTCAGTTTCATCATCATTAAAAGATCTACATGATAGGCCTAATGAATTAAAGAATTAAAGAGGTCGAAAAACCTACCTCTTGATGAGCAGTCCCTTGATTCACGCGTTTCCAAGGTTCTTGATGCTTTAGATCTTCTCCAATATACTCCTTAAGATGAATGATGATGAATATGAGGCTCAAATGCTCTTGAATCTTGCTCAATCTTCACTTGTCATGGAAGCTTCACCTCTTGAACATGAACTTGAATGCAACAATTTCCTCTGTTTCCACGTGCAATAATGCTCAATAATAGCTCAGGATGATGAATGAATCAAGAAAAAGTGCTTGTGTTTGAAGAATTTTGGAGAAAAAGTGAGAGAGATTTTTTGAGATTTTTTTGTGATTCTAGATCTAGAATTGGGAATTGTGAAAAACAGTTAGAGATTAGGGCTTTATATGCAATGCTAATCATGATTAATTATGCCTAAACCAAATGCTAATGAAATGGATTAAGTTTGGAGGTGTTTTGCAAAATTGGAATTTCACCCTATGGATGAAAATGCATGGATGAACAGTACGAATTTGGCCTTAATTTTACTCAAAAACCTGTTTTGGAGCCAATGGTGATGGTCACATGTGCAAATAATTCACCAATTTTGAATTTCATTTTTCCCTCCAAAAATCAATTGAATTTCTAAATATTTATGTGAATGTAATTCATGTCATGTAATGCAAAATTTGGAAACTAGAGGTTAAAACAAGAACAATGCAAAAAGAGCCACTTGAATTGGAGCTTTGGTTGAGAAGTTATGCCCATTTGAAGTTCCATGCATCCTTTGTCAAGTTTTGATCATATCTCCTTAACCACACATGAGAAGTTGATGATCTTGGACTTTTTGGAAATGGGAGAGAACGATCTACAACTTTCATGTTCAACAAAATTTCATTTGAAGCTTTCTTGATGATGTAATCTTGAGTTGAAAACCTTTCCATTTTTGGCAATTTCAAATTACAAGTCACTTTCTATTTTTGGAAAGTTTTGTCCTGACTTTATTTTCTTCAATGTTGATGTTTGAAATGTCAAATGATACTTGTTTGAACATGAATGAAGTATTTCCACTCACTTCCCACCTCCAAATCCAACAGTTGACCTGACAATTGACTTTTGCAGTTGATAGATGACTTGGTCATGCACAGATGATTTTGAGCCTCAACCCCTTGGTGAAATAGCTCCAACATGAAACCCTAGCTTATACAAGCTCAATAAAATCATATGATGATCTCCATCTCATTAAAGACCTCATCTCCTTGAAAATCCCTGATTGGCATAATGCAACTGATTAGGGTTGACCAGAGGTCAAAACCCTAATCCCAAGGCACATGATCAGGCACAATGAACCTCTTGGTGATGATAAGACCATGATGATGGCGATGTGCCATTGCAATCAAGATAATACCCAATCTCCTTGAGGAACTAAAAACCCTAATTGAAACACAACCCTCAGATGATGGGTGATCAATTCAATAAGACCCTCAGGCTTGCATCTCTCAACCTCTCTATCTTCTGAGAAAGACCTAGGAGGATGACTTGCTCACTTCTCACATGATATGCAAATATCTAATGCCTAATTTCCTACAAAATGAAATGCAATATGCTAAGCTAGTCCCAAGAGAGGAGGGCAAATTTTGAGGTGTTACAAGAGGCCTTCCAAATCTGAAGTTTGCTTCAGATTCTCTTTATGAGGCACGCTAGAAAGGAAAGTTTTCAAAAACTTCTTTCAGAGCTAAAAATGTTGTTTCAACCTCTAGGCCAGTGGAAACAACCTCTTTAAATGGAAAAAAAGTATGGTTAGTCATCGTTGATGACTACAGCAGATGAACCTGGGTAAAGTTCCTAAAACACAAGGATGAGTTACATTATGCGTTAGCTACCTTCTGCTCCAAAGTACAAAATGAAAAAGACTTTAAAATTGTTAAAGTCAGAAGTGATCATGGTGGGGAATTTGAAAACAAAAACTTTGAAAAACTTTTTGATAAAAATTGAATTTCCCATTATTTTTCTTGCCCATAACTCCTCAACAAAATGGAGTTGTAAAGAGGAAAAATCACACATTGCAAGAAACGGACAAAACAATGATCAATGAAACTAATGTTGCAAAGCACTTCTGGGTAGAAGATGTCAACATACTGTAAGACCCAAATTTTTACCCTAAGATCCCTCATGTTATCTCATCATTTGCATTGGCTTTGGGATCACACCTTGGTATCCTCTTCACCCCTCATTCATTGGGTTTGCATTGGGAGAGATTACCAAGCACATTTGATTGTATCATACTTTATTTTTCTTTGTTTACTAACCAAAATACCAAAAATATGTCTATGTATAGCTATGTTTCTTTTGTAGGTAGTGTGTGCATCCACCAATGCCCTATCAAGCTCACAACTAGGGTTTGAGACCCTCAGTGCTAGGAGATCAATCAATAGATGGTTCACAATGGTTATTGACATCATATATGGATCCCCATGATCTTTATTTATCATTTTTATCAATAATTCATCAAGAGTTTGAAGCTTGTTTTCCTTGGAAGCCCTAATTCATATGGGTATCTTGTGTGACTTCCTCAACAAGTTTCTTCAACAATTGGTCAAATATATCAAGGTATACTTCATTATATATAATCTTAAGCATATATTATCCTCCATGAGTCCCAAATATCAAGATACCTTCAAGTTTGCAAGTTGGTTCAAAGAGGTTGACCAGAGAAAGTCAACTAGTAAAAACTAGGGTTCCCTAGACCCTATCTTCTACAATTTTTGTCATGTGAAAATTATTAAAAGATAAATGTTACTCCTTATGACATTCCAAACAACTTTAATTTTGACATCAAGAGCTCGTTTTGCTTGGAAAGTCATTTTTTATGGTGAAAGATTATAGGTCATTTTGTTTGTGCCCTAGTTAGGAGGTCAATTTCCAAGGACCATAACATGCACAATTTTTATGTGATAAAGGAAATCCAAGTTTCTTGATCAATTTCAAGATGTCTTTTACAACTTTCATTCTTTGATAAATTTCAAATTCAACTTGCAAGGGCATGTTCCAAGATGAAACATTATAGGTCATTTTGGGCCATTACCATTGAACAAGCAATTTTCCTCAACTTCTAAAATGCATAACTCCCTTATTACAAATCCAAATTAGGTAAAATTTGTGACCAAGTTGAATAGAGATGAAATATATACAACTTTTGTGAAGAAACCATTTTCATTTGAAGCTCATAGCAAAAGTTATTCAAGGTGGAAGAAGTGGTCATTTGACTTGGTACTTAGAAAAATTTCAATTATGTTTGATTTCTCAAACTTCCACCTCAAAATTCATCATAATACAAGCTTCAAATGGAAAAGTGTTCAACATCAAAGTTGTTCCCCTTAATGTCACCTTTCCAAAAAGTCCAAAATCACTTCATTTGGAGACGATTTGAGGGACTTGCGCATGGTTCCTTTCATAGGTTTGTTTTGGCAAGTTTTGAATTCAAATAACCATTTCCTATTGCATGCTTACATGTTAATGTTTCAGTACTCATTATGCATGAATTGGAGTGAGATCACATCATGAATTGGGCCCAAATCAATGCCCATGCATCCATGAAACAAACTTGCTAATTTTTGGCAAAATTTCAAATGGTGTAGAAAGCATTTCCCTTGCCTATTTAAACAAGTCCATTACCTCAGAATGACACACATACATTGCCCAAGCTTTGCCAAGAGATCCCAAAACCCTACACCATAGAATACCTTGAGGATTTCTTTGAAATCAAGTTTGAATTTCACCTTCTATTTTGAGGTTCAAACTCCAAGGATTCATTGCCTTTTTCATCTCAATTGGTAACTACAAGCGAGAGGAGGAAGAACCAAGCGAATTCAGATCAAGATCAATCCATATTCAAGCGACCCGAAAGTGATTTTTCAGAAACTTTGAGCTTTCGATTCTCTCTCATTTCTTCACCATTCTCTTTGATTTTTGGTTGACTGAAGTTCTACCAATGTAAGCAACAAGGTTGAGTTGCTTTGAGGTCAAATCAAAGCAACTCAGATCATGAACCTCAAATTTCAAATCCATGTATCTTTCAATATACTTGGAATTGGATGAAATGGAGGTCAGATTCGAGCACTTGAGCATTTTTCCTTTAAAACCATGTCCTTACTTTTCATTTTTGTGGTGGTTTGTGGTGGACCAGTCCGGTGAGGTCCACAGGAGAAGATGACCGGAGCCCTAGCTCTGGTGGTGCGTTGGCGCCTTCCAAATCATCTTATCTCTTTAAAATGTTTTAATCTTCGCCCTTGGTTTTGATTACCATTGGTGTCGCGCATTGACTCAGGTCTTTGGTGGAACGCGCACGCTTGGCCATCAGATTTGCCACCTCAATTAATGAGGGAGATCTGTTGGGCCTTGTTTTTTTTGTATTTTTCTAAATTTTCATTTAATAGCCTTATTTTGTTTAATTCATAATAAATCCATTTTCAATCAAAAAAATATGGGACTTTCACCAAAAATCTTTAAATATTTTTATCTTCCATATTCTGAATTAAAATTATTTTTTAGATTAATTTTGGTATTTTTCATGAATTAAATGTTTTTGTTCACATTTTTAATTGTTTCAAAATACTTCTGACTTTCTAAAAATTGTGAATTTTTTTGTCTAAGGTCCTTTGACCTTGTTTGACCTAAGATAAATCCCTTGGCCATTTATTTTGTGTTTTGAAGGGATTTGAGATTTGGTCCAAATTAAAATGCATTTTAATTCATTTTAAATTGATTTTTTAATTAAATAATTGCTTGAAAATTATGTTGAGCCATTTTTATGGTCTTGTGATGTTTGACTTTCTATTTGGGCCTTGGTCATGGTTGATTTGACTTTTGTTTGATCAAAACCGTTGGATTTAGGGGATTGATGAAATGTACATTTCATCTCCCAAAATGAATGAATGGTATTGATCAGATGAAATTCCTATCATGATCAATTTGTGTTTCTATTTCCCCTTCCCTCTTCATCTTCATCCCTATTCTTCCCCATTCCCTCATTTGACCAATGAAATATCTAGTGTCTAAATGCTAGTTGATTCATCAATGACCTTGTGTCAGATGAATCAATACAAGTCTGACTGAGATAGGTCCCTCCCATTTTCTTTTAGTGTGTGATATGTGTAACACCCCAAAATTTACCCTTCATTTTTATTGGAAGCATGGGATTATGTTTCACATTGCATTAGCATCATACTAGGTCATACTCATTACATACTACATTAGTGACTTTGGAAATTAGGGTTTGATTGGTCGCCCCTTAACAGAAGGAGCCCACACAAAGCAAGACTGAGAATTGGACTTCATTTTCTATGTATACGAGTCTCAAGGGTCTCAAGGGGTTCCATATGTCTTATTATGGTCATCAGTTCATCAGTGGAAGATTTAGAGCTCTCAGAGTGTGCATCTGCATTTAATCAGAAAGTAGGGTTTCATGGCTATCTGCAACAGGCAATGTTTGGTGGGAAGTAAAGGGGGCTCATTCATGTCATGATTATAGAGGCATCTTGGCCTAGTAAGATTCACAATCATCTCACGAAGATCCATTGGCAATCAGTGCAATCAGTTCCTAGCCATTTTGCCCTAAAACTATGGTTTGGTATAAAATCGGTTTATTTCTGATTCCTTGGGTGAAACTCTTTTCCACGGCCCTCCACATGTCCACAAGGATCTACATGCAAAAAATCATCTCTTTATTTGAGCCAGAGGTGCTTCAATTGATCAATGGAATCAGAAATCAGACAGTTTGGGAAAAGTCAACTATGGGGCCAGAAAAGTCAACTCCTGATATTTTGAAAGTGGAATCTCAAAATTCATGCCTAAGGGAGCCTACATGTGAAATTTTATCAAGGTTGGATCATGGATTCATCATTTAATCAGGAGTTGGAAAAGTTACCAAATTTGGAAATAGTTGACTTTCCATTTAGGGCAAGTTTTTATGGTTTTTGCACCCACTTTAAGCCCATTTACCATCAAGATGCAAGCTCCATTTGAAAATTTCTCCAACATGAAAGTTGTTCCTCTTGTTCCAAGATTTCTATACATATAAAGTTTGTTTCATTTGGATTAAAATTGAGAAAGTTATGCTTGGTCAAAGAAAAGTCAACTCCTGACATTTTGAAAGTGGAATCTCAAAATTCATGCCTAAGGGAGCCTACATGTGAAATTTGATCAAGGTTGGATCATGGATTCATCATTTAATCAGGAGTTGGAAAAGTTACCAAATTTGGAAATAGTTGACTTTCAATTTAGGGCAAGTTTTTGTGGTTTTTGCACCCACTTTAAGCTCATTTTCCATCAAGATGCAAGCTCCATTTGAACATTTCTCCAACATGAAAGTTGTTCCTCTTGTTCCAAGATTTCTAGAGATATAAAGTTTGTTTCATTTGGATTAAAATTGAGAAAGTTATGCTTGGTCAAAGTAAGACAATATTTTAGGACACTTAGAAAATTTTCTAAGTCCAAAATCTTCAAGATTTGTCAAGACTTATGGGCCAGATTTCTTGCACCTCAAGGCATCTTTTGAAAATACTTTCTTCATGACAGTTGTACCTTGCTATGCCCTCTTTCACATCCTTTTGGAATCATCCCATTTGGATTATTGGTTTGAAAGATACACTCATCTAAAGTTGGTATCATAGACTGAATTTTTTGACAGCATTTAGGCCAAACTGGCCCAACCATTCTGCAGTTGTGGGACATGCACTTTATGGCCATTTTTCACCTCTTTCCACTCATCATTTCAATTTGTGTTCAACATGAAAAATGTTAAGTTCCATGCCCTCTTTCTACTGTTTGCATTGCCTTGCCATTTGGTTACATACTCATCAAGATACAAGGTCTTAAAGTCACCCTGTTGGACTATTTTTGTGCTGCACAAGCCAAACCAAATCAGACCACAAAACCAACCAACACACTTTTTACCTCATTTGGCCATTTGCTTTATGTTCACTCACTTAAGTTTTGCCATATTTAGCCATTTCTTTTCCCACCTCATTTTCACACATGTTGTTCATGAATCCAAACAAATATTTCAAGCCCATTAAACATTTCAAACCCTACATACTTAAAGCTTCTAAACCCTAATCTGAAGTGAGGGTGGCTTCCATTTTCGAGTTGAGCAAGAGCAAGCAAGGCAAGGAGCAAGAAATCCATTTCATTCACTTTCCATTTTCACAAGTTCTTGAAGCATTGAAACAACACTTCATTTCTTCTTCCACTCCTCCATCTTCAAGGGGCAGTGGACCTTTCATCCACTAGGTAAACATTTCACTTACTCTCTTCCATGCTCATGCTATGCTTGCTCACCATATTTTCCATGTTCATTCCATGCTTATCATGTTACCATGCCATGCCATGCTCATTTTATGATGTTTAACAATATGCTATGTTTGTCTATGAAGCCCTCACCATGAGGCATTGTGATTGAGCTTGAGTTTGTGTTGTGAAATTTTTGCCGTATCCGTGTGCGTGTAGCTCCCTTGTTGTTCACTTTTCTACATGCTAAAGTCATTATTTTCAATAAAACAAAACACCATTGTGTTCCTCTCATTTTGTACTAGAACTTTGGTTTTTACATCTTGTCATTTCGTGAACCATAGTGTGAGCATTCTCGTGCGAAAGGTTGGAAGAGCATGCTGCGTTTTCGTGTTTGTTTTTCTGCATATTGCATGGCTGTTAGGGTTTGCATGAAAGAGATGGGACATGGCTTCATGTAGACCGCTAGATCGCGTGCGGTCCTTCTAATCTCAGCCATCCACGCTGTTTTTGTCTTCTTATGACTTAAATGAGCCTTGCCCGGTCGATGAACATGTTACATGGTTTAATAAGCTGCACATTTTATTTTCGTGCCACACTTAAATAATCAGTTGGACCGGGCCTTGGCTTCGCCTGCTATTCACACACCACCTCAAGGCCCATCAACCATTATTTCCCATTTATTTTCATTCTTTCTTTTATTCATTTTTTATTTTTCTGTTTTGCTTTTTAATTAATAAAAATGTTTTATTTGTTCATAAAAATACCAAAAAATATTTTTCACATTCCTTAATGTTTTATTTAATTTATTTAATTTTTATTTTCATATTTTATTTAATGTTAATATATTATTTTAATTATTTGTTTCAAATAGTCCATTTTAACACACATATTTTTATTAATTTTATTTTCATAGCTTAAATTTTTTTTTAACTTCTGATTTTTGGGATGAGAGTTGACCAATGTCTCATGGTCAATCTGACCTTTTCTTGAAATTTTATTTCCCATTTTTAATTTATTTTGGATTTATTTTTGACCTAGTTTGCTTGGTTGACTTTTCATTTGACTTCTGTTTTATTTCAATTATTTTATACACTAATTCACATTATTTTTAAAATATTTTTGGGGGATGATGATGTCCTGACCCCACCTTAGCTAGTTTAATTTTTCATAATTTATTGAATTAATTTACTATTTATTTGATAATTTTCAAGTTGACTTGACTTTACAGTTGACTTTTCTATGATTGATGTTTGACTTAAGGGATTGCTTAAGGCAATTGAAGAGATATTTTGATCCTCCCTTTTTCACCTCATATGCCATGTATTAGAGGCTTTTCATCTTGATTTTACTTGATCCTTGCATCATTTCCCGATTAAATTATTCAGTGATCCTTTGTGTGCATAGTTTCACCTGTCTGATTCATCTGATATTTTTTATACTTGTGTCTTTCATCCATGCTTCTATTGTTTGATTGCGTAACATGTCTATACTTCTCATGCATTGTCTAATGCTCATTCATTTCATTCTTTGATTATTTGATTTGATCATATACTTGTTTATATATCTTATTGATTGATAATTGTGGCCTACTTGTATGGTGTATGAGGCATATATTATTATTGCTTGATTTCCATGAATAACCCCCATTCATAACAAATGTACCCCTCTCCCATGAAGTGTATAATTTTTATTCTTTCATTCTTTATTCATCTGTTAATACAAGAAATAAAACAAACATCCGATAACTATTTCAAAACAAGATCAAAAGCTCGATCCAACGTCGAGTATTCATTTTCAAAACTTAACAGAACCAACACGTATTCATCCATCCTTTTGTAAGTCGATTGCTTCATGTATCGCCATTTCTCTTGTAAGTCGATTGCTTCATGCATCGCCATCTACCACCTGTAAGTCGATTGCTTCATGCATCGCCATCTACCCTTATCCTTTCTTTGCTCCATTCGTCGATTCTTGTTCCGTTTAGGTAGCACCCATTAGGTAGAACCCTTTGTATGATAACATAGGTAGAATTCCCTTATTCTTTTGTATGATAACATAGGTAGAATTCCCTTATTCTTTTGTATGATAACATAGGTAGAATTCCCTTATTCTTTTGTATGATAACATAGGTAGAATTCCCTTATTCTTTGCATGCTAACATTAGGTAGATGTTCCCATTTGTAAATCCTAACACTTAAGTCCATATTGCATGACAACTCTAGGGCAGAGCTTCCCCATTTTTTAGACCTTTCGTGCGTCTCTGATCCTGTGGCATGTCACTCTGTTCTATTGCAAAGAGGTAACTGCCTAAGACTTGATTCAGCGAGCTGCGACACCTGCTGCTAGGACGTGAACACATTGCCCACTCTCCTTTGACACAACTGGTGTCCTCCTTTGTAAGTCCATGTTCAGATGGCAATCCCTATGTAGCCGAACTACGACAACTCTGATTCTCATGTTCAGATGAGATACGTAGGCACAAGATGCGATGTCTTGCCGAGTTTGACTGACAACTAACAACTAATCCTTGTTTTCTTTCGCCCTCGTTGCGATTCTTTTCTCTCGCCCTCGTTGCGATCGAGACCTTCCCTTTCTCTTGCCCTAGTTACAATCGAGACCCTTTATTCTCATAGTTAGCTGAACTACGTTTTGCTCTGATTCTCATTCCAGATGAGATACGTAGGCATAAGACGCGATGTCTTAGCGAGCACACTTCTCTTTAACCCATAGGTAGCCGAGCTACGAAGACTCTGATTCTCATATTCAGATGAGATACGTATGCAGTGGATGCGACATCCGTGCGAGTCATTTTCTTTTGACCCTCTCTTTTAGTAAATAGTACATTAGATAAACACACACCCTTTAGACAAGAACAACAAGAGTGGATCCCGTAGAGTACTATGGATGCGTAGGGGTGCTAATACCTTCCCTTCGCATAATCGACTCCCGAACCCAAGATTTGGTTGCGAGACCTTGTCTTTTCCTTTCTTTTCTCCAGGTTTACTTCGAGCGTTTCCTTTCCCTCCTTTGGGATAAATAACGCACAGTGGCGACTCTTCTGTCATTTCTTTTCTCGCCGGTTGTTTTTTCGCATGTTGCGACAATATGTTTTAGGAATTTGGTTATTTGTACCAAATCTCTAACATGCATTAACACCTATATTTTTATTGCCCGACCTCAGATAGTTGTGACTTCTATATAAGTCCAATTATGATTGCTTAACATAGAGCTAAATTTGACCCTCAAAGCATAACATTCTAGTAAGTGAGATTGTAAGTCTCCCATTCTTCATGGCATTGTATGGACTTGACCTTTTTTCCTTTCATGAGAGCTAGTGGCATACTTGTTGAGTTATCCAAGTTAGAGCCCTTCTCATGGAAGATGTCTTGGTTTAAGGATTCATACTTGTGAATGAATGGTTGAGTGTTCTCCAAACAATGACTTAATCAATTAAAACTCAACACTAACATTTGACTAACCATTGACTAACTCTTATTCATTATGCTTTTACTTTCAAGTCATTTACTTTATGTAATTTAAATTTCAGTCATTTATCATTCATTGCCATTTACATTTCATATAACTTGTTTATGTTTCAGTCCTTTTCACTTTGCTCATTTGAGCCATATCTTGTGACTGTACATATTTGTTTGTGTGTTTTGATTTTGTTTGTGGTCTTAGGATCCTAAAACACCTAATAATAACAAAAACCCTAAAAAACATTTGGTGGACTGTTGAGACTTGATATGAACTTTTGGACTTAGAACTAGGCAACATTCCCTGTGCTAAAGGACTTATCCAATGCAAACACCTGAGACAGAGCTATCTTTAGCAGTGACTTTTATCTAATACAAGACCTTGGATCTCTTTGATTCATCTTCTACTTTGTCTCTGTGCTTAATTGTTATTTTGTTATTGTCTATGTCTGATGTTTTGCTCTGAGTTGATCAAGGAGTATTTCATCTGATATATTGGAAGACACTGAAGACTGCTAGTTATTGGAATGCTTGATTGGATATGGCTATCTTTATTTGATGCCTTGATCTTCACGACGTCTGGATATTTCTCATTGCTTATTGCTTGATCAAAGTTCAAAGGAAAATGTGTTTCTATATGATATTCTTGTCTGTTGGATTGCATCTCATTGGTCAGATCTTTTCAACTTTTAACTTTTAAATTTTTGCTTAGGCTAGTCTCTTCATCTCCTCTCACTTCTTTAATTTCAAAATCTCTCTCTCTTTTCAAAAAACTTTCCTTGCTTGTGATTTTAAACTTAGACATGTTTTAATAATTAGAAACTTTGGCCTTATGCCATTATATTTTTAAACCTTTTTTTTCTTAAATAAAATTTATAAATAAACTTAACCATATTTACTTAAATTTTAAAAGACAAAAAGAATTAATAACCCCGTTCAAATCTTTGGCCTTTTTGTGCCTTTTCATTTAAACTTTTGTTAAAACCAATTCATCAACTTATTTGAAATTTTTACCACGGACTACGAGGTTTTTATCCCTCATTTTTATGTTGGTACGTAGGCATAAGACCGAAGGTCTTGCCAAACACAAAAATATAATCAATGAATTCTTTTCTCATCCATCCATTCTATATTTTATCAAACGTCATTTAGACCAAATCACTTGCACACAAAAAAGGCTCCCTAGGAGTACCTAGGACATTTGGGTGCTAACACCTTCCCTCTGTGTAACTAACCCCCTTACCTGTAATCTCTGGCATATTATTAGTTTTGATTTGAAAACTTATTATCCTTGGGTTTTGTTCGTACTTTTTCCTTTTCCTTTGGAAATAAAAAAAGCATGGTGGCGACTCTAGTTTTATTGACGTCAAGTTTATCCATAGCTTGATGGTCATGAATTGACCGCTACACATACCGTGTTACATTCAAAATAAGATCTCAATAAGACTTATTATGGGTAAGACTCCCTATGAATTGTGGAAGAACAGAAAGCCCAACATTTCATATTTTTATCCATTTGGTTGTTCATGTTTTATTTTAAATACTAAAGAGAACTTGAACAATTTTGATTCCAAAGCACAAAAATGTATCATATTAGGACACTTTGAACGCTTAAAAGGCTACAAAGTGTACAACACTAAAACACGGATTATTATGGAATCAATTCATATTAATTTTGATTATAAACTTGACCTTGAAAAGTCAAAGCTAGTTAACAAGTTTGTAGATTTGGAGATTAGCTACTCAGACTCTGAAGGCAAGAAATATGAAGTGAAAGACTCTTAAAGCGCTTAATATAAAATTTCTCAATCAGAATCAAAAGCTACTGACACGCCTGCGCCTATAAGGAAATATAAGAAAAGATCTCCACATCCCGAGGAATTGATTATGGGAGATAAGCAGAATCCATTAGAACCAAATCCTCATTCAAACCATATAAAGAAATTCTTATGGGTTTTGTG
The DNA here is from genome assembly GCF_024323335.1 of Lathyrus oleraceus. NCBI lineage: Eukaryota > Viridiplantae > Streptophyta > Magnoliopsida > Fabales > Fabaceae > Lathyrus > Lathyrus oleraceus. The sequence goes on along the minus strand of NC_066583.1, from coordinate 629,801,833 downwards.
TCCATTACAGAACTTGTGTTCCATTGATGAAGCACTTCTGGACATAGAATGGATTCTGGAAATGCAAGATGAATAAAACTAGTTATCCATAAACAATGTATGGGATCTTGTGCCAAGACCCAAAGGAACTCATATTATTGGAACTAAATGAGTTTTCAAAAATAAGCTGAATGAGTAAGGAGAAATGGTAAAGAACAAAGTTAGACTGGTTGCACAAGGCTATAGTCAACAAGAAGGAATTGACTATACTGAAACCTTTGCACTAGTGGCCGAGTTAGAATCTATTTGTCTCCTAATTTCTTTTGCAGTTAATCATAACATCATTGATGCTAAGAGTTCATTTCTGAATGGTTACATTACATAGGAAATTTATGTACATCAACCTTCTGGTTTTGAAAATCATAAAAACCCTTATTTTGTCTTAAAACTTAAAAAAATCTTTATATGATCTGAAACAAGCTCCTAGAGCATGGTATGAAAAACTAAGCAATTTTATTTTAAAAAATGATTTTACAAGAGGGAAGATTGATATAATTTTGTTTTGTAAATCTTTCAAAAGTGATATTTTAATTGTGTAAATTTACGTTAATGATATTATTTTTGGATCTGCTAATTCTACTCTTGCAAGGAATTTTATAAGTCTATGCTGGCAAAATTTGAGATGAGTCTGATGGGAGAATTAAAGTTATTTTGGGGGATTCAAATCAACCAAAGTTCAGAAGGAACGTACATCCATCAGAGCAAATACATAAGGGAACTTCTGAAGAAGTTTGACTTGTTAGAGTAAAAACCAGCAAAGACTCTAATGCATCCAACGTGCATTCTGGAGAAAGATGAACACAAACAAGTAGAATAAAAGGTATACAAACGTATGATTAGTTCCCTCTTATACTTGATTGCTTCTAGGTCTGATATTCTATCAAGTGTATGTTTATGTCCTAGATTCCAAAAAGATCCTAGAGAATCCAACTTAACAGTTGTTAAGAGGATCTTTAGATATCTCAAAGGTACTACTAACCTTGGCTTGATTTATATAAAATCCAAAGAGTACAAGTTAGTAGGTTATTACGATGTTGACTATGCTGGAGACCGGGTAGAAATAAAAAGCATCAGTGGAAGCTGTCAGTTTCTTAGTGATAATCTAATTTCATGGTCCAGCAAGAAACATTCAACAATAGCATTGTCAACAGTTGAAGCTGAATATATTGCAGCATTTGAGTGCAACATTCAGATACTCTAGATGAAAATTCAGCTAGAAAACTATCAACTTTATGAGAGTAACATTCATATTCTTTGTGTAAATGCTTCTGTAATTTGTGGAAAGTTTTTTTGAGATTTATGATTTGGTGTATGTGATTTTTTTGTGGGTTTGGATTTTTTTCTCTAAAAAATGATGAAGATGAAGGACTTGCACACACACACACACACACACACACAGAGAGAGAGAGAGAGAGAGAGAGAGAGAGAGAGAGAGAGAGAGAGAGAGAGAAGTTGTTGTCATTATATGTAGAGATATGGATCTTGAAAAGAGTATGAAAAATACCATGAATTTTCTTTTTCCTAACCAGCAGTCGTGCCTACATATCGTTCCACTTTTTTTTTTAATTCTTGGTCTGCCACATGGTAGGCCCTCATAAGGTCGCACCTAGAAGCAGGGGGCACAACACTACCTAGATGTGGCGGATTCCCACCTTTGTTTCTTTTCATGTTAACTTACCATGTAATTTTTTTTGTTATTTACTTATTTTTTTTGTTATTTACTTACTATGTAGTTTTTTTTCTTTCTTTTCATGTCTTATTTTTATTATATTATTTTAGATAGTTTAGTTTATAATTAGAATTATAATCTAACTAATTAAATAAATCAGTATAATTAAGGTGATTATGTTTGTTTAATTAGCATAATTTTATTTATCCATTTATAATGATTAAATATAGAAATAAAGGAATAATAAATATATAATTAATTAGGGGGAAAATATGTAATTAATAACATGATTAATATAATGAGAAATTAGAGATAATTATGGGATAGAATTTGGGATAAATAAAATAGAGAATGAGAATGAGGGATAAAATATTAGGGTTTCAAGGGATAAAAATCGGGATGATAGATATATCATTTATCATTTAATATTCAAGTATAATCACTAATTTATTTTCTTAAATAAATTAAATATTTTTTTTGTAAAACAATTTGTTGATTCCTTAGGATTGGCAGAGATTTTAGAAAACAAATAATGTAATCATCTCTGTTGTTTTAATATGTTGGGTTGAAGAAATTCAACATCTGGACCAACATGTCATGTACGATGTCACGACGTCAGGTCTGTGACATCGCACATGTGTAGGAAACTGAATTAATTAATTCAGTATATGTCATGGGATCAGCAAGGATATCTGGTGAATATCCTAACTCCCTTGTGAAGGCCTTGAAGACTAATTCAGAATATATATAGGCTCTAAATATGGAGATATATATGGAGAGAGATTAGGAACTTGAAGACCTTGTTTGTAGCAGAATTTTTCTGCTGAAGTTGCAACAACAAAGAACAAGTCTGCTGCAATTTTCTGAAGGCCCAAATCCAGTTGGGTGATTAGGTTATAAATAGCTGATTGTAATCTAGTCTTTGTAAGCCTCTTAGAATGAATTTTTGAGGGTGTGTGTAAGGTAAACCTCCCAATCTGTGGGAAGGTTACCATGTGTCTCTCAGTGGTAAACCTGAGAGTGTTTGTCACTCAAAGCCTGTAGGCAAGAGTGATTATGTTCTTGAATGAAGCTGTGAAGCAAGTTCAAGGTGTTTGCACATTACATTGTATTTGTAGTGATAGGAATGGAAACTGGAGGTTTCTATCTAGGAGTTCCTAGGTATAGATTGCATTGGGTAGGGATTAAGTGATGAGTTGTAAACGGGGGAGTTTAACTCTGAATTGATACTACTAATAGTGGATCTTCTTCCTGGCTTGGTAGCCCCCAGATGTAGGTCATGTTGGACTGAACTGGGTTAACAATTTCCTGTGTTTGTTTTCCTTCTGTATGATATAATCATGTCTGTCATAACTAAGCATGTATTCCAGTCTGTTCATCAAGATAATAGCAGACCTGATACATAGCCTTCTGTTGGAATGTCAATCAGAATGTTTTGACATTCATCAACAACAGCACATACTGTTTAATAAGCTGATGAATTCAGTTCAGTATGTAGTGAAGTCTGGAGTTCAAAAGCACACCAGACCTGGCCAAAAGGATCTTTGTGAAACTGTCAAACTGGATGCCTTGACAGTTCTTCCTGTAAGCTGATACTGAAGTAGAGACTGGTTGGTCTTTTACAGTACAGCAAATTTAGCACAGTCTGTTTTCAGGAACCAAACAGACTTAGCATATGGTTCTGGACTTGGATGTCAAACGGAATGTTGTGACATTCACTCCTGACAGCATAGGCTAAATTGTTGGATGGTTAGTTTTTCTGTTTCAGGATTTTTCTCAGGCTATTCTTCAGGAATCCACCAGCTGATCTAAAATCTAGGAAACTAACAACTAAGCTACAATTAATGAACCTGGAAAATAATCTATTTGTTAGCTCCTTAATAAGTGGAGATTAGTTTAACTTGTTACAACCTTTAATTTAGGAAATACAAGTACATGACCAACAAACTGGAACAATGTAACAGATGATGTTCAAAACAGGATTGAGACATCGTGCTGATATCTGTGTAGGAAAACAACAGAAGAGAAGGTGATGGTGCACATAACTAAGTGTTCCTCCTTTCTAGGATGACATAGAAGGAGAGGTCGTGACACTGTGAAAAGGTGCACATTAGTACAGAGTGTAATAACTGTCTTGCTGTAATAGGTACAATGTTAGATCAGATGTCGTGACTTGAAGTAGAACATCTGAATACTGACTACGCCAGAATTTCAATTGGTATCAGAGCAGGCATCCTGTTTTGTCTCTGGATGAGATTCATGGGTGATACTTTCTAGTAGCTGGCAAGGAGTTATGTTAGTACTGATGCTGGAACCTGTGTAAGGTTCTGTAATTCCCTGAATGGTCCCTTGAAGTAGGTGGATGGACTGTTCATGACAGGAATGGTGTGTACCTGTCTCTGGAGGTTGGCTATTGGCCTGTGTGTGGGACAGCTGTGCCAGTACTAAAACACATTCAAACCTGGTATGGTCTTGGAGGCCAATCTGGTGAAGTGTGTGTTCATAGGTTGAGTTGTATTATGATTTCCGCTGCATAATACATGGCAAAACTCAAACTCTGATGTAGTTTCCCCTCATGTGGATGAAAGGCTGTTGTGTTCAAGATCTCATCATAATCTACTGAAGATGTCAAAGATACTTGAGTCCCCTCAAGTCCACTCATCATGACGTTCTCACTTCAGGATGGTAAGAGTCACTTAATCACTGATTCTCTTACTCTCTTGAGTAGTGTATATGAAGACCTTGAAGACCTTCAAGGAAGGTTTGTTCTAAGGAGGTGGAACCAATGTTCTATGTGATGTTAGAACATGTTGTTCAACAAGTATGCAGCTACTGGTTGAAGAGCAGATGGTTTTAGGGTTCAAACAAAGGGATAATTCTGTTTGGAACCTACTCCTGACCTGGAAGAGGAGACATCTGTGTGTGCTAAGTTGACAAGAGCAGGGTCAACTGGGTGTGTGCTCAAGAAGGTCATCCCTAGAAGTTGAGCTGGTTGAGATGTGACATTGTGCAAACTCCTGCTGTTTGGCATACTCCTGCAGTTTGATCAGGATTGGATAGTTGTTCCCTGAAGTACTATGGTGTGTTGGAAGACAAGTCCCCTGGATGTTAGCAGTCAATAATGGGGTAACCTGAGTGCTGTATCATCTATGAGGATTGGAACCATGAATCATGTTATTCAAACACCACGTGCAGAAGTGGCAGTTCTGTCAAGGAGTAAGAATATGAAGATTCAGAGGTTGGTTGAAGTAGTATGCCCTGGCAATGCATAACTACTATCGACTGGTTTTGTGTGTCTCACTAGTACTTATGGTCAGCTGGAGTCTGATTGGAGGAGTTAGTTGCCACTGGTAGGGATAGTGTATGTCATGTTGAGACATATGTGTACAATGCATGGATATTGGTGTGGAGTATCCATGATTGTTAAGTTGAGGGGGAGTTTTGGTTAACCTCCTCAAGTCTGGTCAGCCTAGGGTCTGGTTGGCTGTTGACCTGTGTCACATGGGTTCTGGTGGTTGTGTGACACATTTGCAAGGAAGAATTCATCTCTCTCATTCCTAAGGGTGAATTTAATCTGGGAAGACTTACAAAATTGTCTAGGTGCTTGCAAGCAGAAGATGTTGACACAAGAAGAGTATTTTCAAAGTATTCTTATGGTGAAAGTATCTGAAGGGATGATTGGGAAAGGATTTAAGATCAATGTTTACTTGTGCCAAGTGCAAGTGTTTAATTGATTATCCTTGGAGCTCAAGATAACTGATGTTCTCAAAGATGTTGGAACATCACTTCTTCAAGACCCTGTGCAGAATCACAGGAAGGACAGTACATTGGCTTATGATCTATCTCTTTGGTGGCAGCAAAAGCACATGATCTCTGAAAAGGTTTCCTGGCAAGAAACATGTTCAGCCTTGGTATGTATAAGAAGAAGAAGACATCATAGTCTTGATGGTGGTTACTTGGATCAGTTTATTTCTGATCTAGGTAAGGAAGTGCATTAGCTTATGCACACTGTGAAGTCAAGAACAAGTGGCAGCAGTCTTGACATCATGGAAACAGCCTTGCCTTAGGATGTGGAATCCTTGGTAGAGCTGAAGGGTTAGGTTCTAACTGGTCCTTCTGAAGACTCATACATCAGAGTGTCTGATGTCTTTGGAGAAGAAGCAGGGATTCATCAAGGTGTAAGCTTGGATGACTTAACTGCAAACCTGCAGGATGGAGGTTGTTTACTCAAACTTGGTTCCACAATCAAGTCTATGAGAACATTGAACTCTTGTTCTGTGAAGGGAGGAAGTTCTTTCAAGTGGCAGAAGAAGGAGCTGAATTCAACAGCTGGATGTCAAAACACAATGTTGTGACATTTGGTTCAACATCAGATTCTTAGTTGGTGAAGTGGCACATCAGCTTGAGATAGAAAGGTCTACAGGGTTGTAGATTGGATACTTCAAAAAGCTTGAAGTTCAAGTCTCACTTGGAAGGTCAGAATATCTTTGGGAGAAGTCTGATAAACTTGGGGAGGTCAAAAAGCAGCATTTGACCTTTTCATATGAGAATTCATGAAGGAGGTAATCAACCAGTGGCAGTTGGTCTATCTCAGAAGTGAGTTTGAAGAATCAAGGTAATCAACATAAGGCAGCTGATTATTCTTGAGGAAAGTCTGAGACAAATTACTTTTGAACTGAAAAGTATTAAGTTGAAGACAAAAGGAGGTGTTCTCTATTCATCTCTTGGAGCTTGTGGTAGAAGTTCTGAGCTATCTATGGAAGACTGTCTCTGGTAGTGGGATGAGAGTGTATATATCCCAATGTATGTCTGGGTTCCTCTGGCCCAAGCTGAGGACTCAGTAATAGCTGAAGTCTATCAGATAGTGCTCCTTGTGATGCTGTGAAGGAAGTCCCAGCTGATGTTAAAACATCTTGTGAAGTGATCTTCTGTTCTGGTTAGAAGAGAAATTGACACAGAGTGTGGATGTGTTCAGCCAAGAGGGTTGGACAGAGGGTGCGCTCTTGAAGACATGAAGATGCGTCTTATGTTTTCCTTTCATCAAGTGGTCTGGAATCTCTTTGAATCAGGAAGTAGGTGAAGGTCCAACCTTGGGATGTTGGATATGATCATGACAGGGGGAGTTGTGCCTTTGTGCTGCAAGCAATCACCAAGCTTGTGGTCTATGTGCTCTCAGATGACTAGATAGTTATCAGGATGCTGTGATGTATGTCAAGGCTGAGTGAGCAGAAGAATGTCTGACCGGATGTCATGACATTACCCTGGACATTGCTGTCAATTCCTTCTGAATCTTAAAGTCATTAGGAATTATGAGGGTGATGTGGCTAAGTCTGATAAACCAGAATAAGCCTGATGGCTACAGCTGTGTGGTACAGGGGGAGTAACCATCAACTGAAGTGTGAAAAGTTGGCTGTAGCAGTGCTAGGTGTCAAGTCTCCACTGGAGGTATGACAGAGGTCTTGTTGAATACTGGCTGAATGCAGGATTGTTAAGACATCGCGTGCAACGTGTCTGACTGCATATATGGAATGGTCTCCATACACTGGAACGACTGTTTTGGAAAAGAAACAGTCAAGAGCTATAAAAGGTATTCAAAGATAGTCTGAGATATTGTTGGTGATTCTCTGACTGTTTCTCAGCAAAAATAAATGCATCTTGACCAAGCATTTATTTCTACCGGAAATTCCTAGGCACGGGCTGGACTATTTAAAGGATGCAATAGCCCTCTTCCTCTCACAAGAAAAACACTCCATTCTCAGAATCATGGGGTATGTTAAGGTTTGGGCAAGCTGCGCCTGGATCTGGTTTTGTGAAGGGTGCCTTTACAAATGTTTAGCTAAAAAGGGGGAGAGAAAGATAGTCCTGGGGTTGAGAATGTACCAGAAGCAAGCCAACTGTGGATGTGGCAGCAAACAGAAGTTGGCATCAGGCACAAAATCCACCAACTGGGGTTTCCACTTGTGTCCTGTGATCTGAGTTAAGAAGACAGTTGTGCCTTGTGATCTGAGTTACATTGTCTATGTACTCAGCATTACATATTCTTCTGGAAGCTCTCCGGTTGAGGGGAAGGGTTCTGGTACAACTGAGTATTGTCCCTCTTCTTCCCCATGTACACCAACTTTGGTGTTTGTGGTGGTGGAGCCAATGACGGAGATGAAGAGCATTCCCAAATTGGGATGTTTTGTCAAGTATATTGCTTATTTGTTTTAGCTAAAATTTGCCAAAGGGGGAGATTGTTGATTCCTTAGGATTGGCAGAGATTTTAGAAAACAAATAATGTAATCATCTCTGTTGTTTTAATATGTTGGGTTGAAGAAATTCAACATCTGGACCAACATGTCATGTACGATGTCACGACGTCAGGTCTGTGACATCGCACATGTGTAGGAAACTGAATTAATTAATTCAGTATATGTCATGGGATCAGCAAGGATATCTGGTGAATATCCTAACTCCCTTGTGAAGGCCTTGAAGACTAATTCAGAATATATATAGGCTCTAAATATGGAGATATATATGGAGAGAGATTAGGAACTTGAAGACCTTGTTTGTAGCAGAATTTTTCTGCTGAAGTTGCAACAACAAAGAACAAGTCTGCTGCAATTTTCTGAAGGCCCAAATCCAGTTGGGTGATTAGGTTATAAATAGCTGATTGTAATCTAGTCTTTGTAAGCCTCTTAGAATGAATTTTTGAGGGTGTGTGTAAGGTAAACCTCCCAATCTGTGGGAAGGTTACCATGTGTCTCTCAGTGGTAAACCTGAGAGTGTTTGTCACTCAAAGCCTGTAGGCAAGAGTGATTATGTTCTTGAATGAAGCTGTGAAGCAAGTTCAAGGTGTTTGCACATTACATTGTATTTGTAGTGATAGGAATGGAAACTGGAGGTTTCTATCTAGGAGTTCCTAGGTATAGATTGCATTGGGTAGGGATTAAGTGATGAGTTGTAAACGGGGGAGTTTAACTCTGAATTGATACTACTAATAGTGGATCTTCTTCCTGGCTTGGTAGCCCCCAGATGTAGGTCATGTTGGACTGAACTGGGTTAACAATTTCCTGTGTTTGTTTTCCTTCTGTATGATATAATCATGTCTGCCATAACTAAGCATGTATTCCAGTCTGTTCATCAAGATAATAGCAGACCTGATACATAGCCTTCTGTTGGAATGTCAATCAGAATGTTTTGACATTCATCAACAACAGCACATACTGTTTAATAAGCTGATGAATTCAGTTCAGTATGTAGTGAAGTCTGGAGTTCAAAAGCACACCAGACCTGGCCAAAAGGATCTTTGTGAAACTGTCAAACTGGATGCCTTGACAGTTCTTCCTGTAAGCTGATACTGAAGTAGAGACTGGTTGGTCTTTTACAGTACAGCAAATTTAGCACAGTCTGTTTTCAGGAACCAAACAGACTTAGCATATGGTTCTGGACTTGGATGTCAAACGGAATGTTGTGACATTCACTCCTGACAGCATAGGCTAAATTGTTGGATGGTTAGTTTTTCTGTTTCAGGATTTTTCTCAGGCTATTCTTCAGGAATCCACCAGCTGATCTAAAATCTAGGAAACTAACAACTAAGCTACAATTAATGAACCTGGCAAATAATCTATTTGTTAGCTCCTTAATAAGTGGAGATTAGTTTAACTTGTTACAACCTTTAATTTAGGAAATACAAGTACATGACCAACAAACTGGAACAATGTAACAGATGATGTTCAAAACAGGATTGAGACATCGTGCTGATATCTGTGTAGGAAAACAACAGAAGAGAAGGTGATGGTGCACATAACTAAGTGTTCCTCCTTTCTAGGATGACATAGAAGGAGAGGTCGTGACACTGTGAAAAGGTGCACATTAGTACAGAGTGTAATAACTGTCTTGCTGTAATAGGTACAATGTTAGATCAGATGTCGTGACTTGAAGTAGAACATCTGAATACTGACTACGCCAGAATTTCACAATTAAGGGATAAAATCAAATTCAACCAATCTCAAACTGTAAGTCCTCTACCCTAGTGTATTGACGCATTTTCTTAAAACTCAATCACTTCTCTTCCCCCGATGCTTGAGAATTTTCAAGGTATAAAAACAATCAACAAACAACTTTTTTCTACAAGAACTACGATGCTCTAATACTTCATTAAAAATGAAGGTATGTATGCATGGAGTTGTAAACTCTAGCGAGTACAATAATCAAAAATATTTTTAAGTGTTCCTTTGTCAATTAATAAATTTTCTTTTAAATAATAAAATAATTTTCAATAAATGGATAAATAATGAACCAATAATAATTAATAAAGCAAACATCCTTAGGCATACAATAACCCTAGACTTAGAGGAGAATCTCATTGAGTACAATGGATGTGAGAGGTGTCTAGTACCTTCTGTTAGAACAAGATTTGGTTTTGCATCTATACCTTGAGTTTTGATGATAACAATGTTGTATTTGTGTCAGAATAATTTTGGCATCCTAATGATTTGTTTTTGTGTAACTTTAACAACTAGTTCTGATTCTGATCATATGATGTGCAACATCATCAGTTTATGAACTTTGCGTTCTAAATCCGCTCATGCGCTGCAATTAGAAGTTCTAAAAGACGTCAATATTGTTGCTGCAATGTTCTTTCTGCTTATGTGTTATTTCACCCATCAGAAGCTTTTGAGGAGACTTTATATTGTTGATGCAATGCTCTCTCAGTTCTTGCTTCTGGACGTGACTCTGATCACCAAACTTCTAAAGAATGGCAAACTTCTGAAGTTGTGTTATATAGTTAAAGATTATGAAGATCTCAAGACAGATGATTGAAGTTATCAAGGTTCTGACTGAGGATTCTGAAAAATCTGAAGATTCTGAAGATACTGAAGAACTCAAGCCAGACTACTGACGTTGTCAAGGTTCTGAAGTTTCTAAATCTAGCTCTCTACTTCTTCACTTCATGCTTCAATCATCTTTTATCAGAAGCCAATGAATATGAAGATAAGATCAAATGGAAACATGATCAAATAGTACATGGTGCAAATCGAGCAACCTTTCCACTACCTGATTTTATGGGCAAGGACAGTACTATACATCACACTTGTCACTAAATTTATGGGCGAAAGGACAATACATGGTATCATTCCTTTCCCATCCAACAGTGGACAACCACTTAAAAAGCTTTCCCCATTTTCCCCTCCAGCAGTCACATGCTTCTCTATATAAGCATGCATTGGAGACTTGAAGAAAATGCTGATTTTTCACAAGTATTTTGATAAGTTATTTTTCTTTGTGAAAAGCTATCAGTTTTTGTATACAATGTTCTTTAAGTGTTTATTATTCATTTGTGTAAAAATCTGCTTGTGTAGAAGCATCTTGTAACATAAAAACCTTTATTCAAACTATTTGTTTGATTCCTTAAGGAGGTTATCCTTGAGAAGACAAAGAAAGTTATTTTTTGTGAGTCCTTGAGGAGACTAAGGTTTAGTTGGATCATTGAGAAGACAAAGAAGGTTATTCTTTGTGTTTATTATAATCTGTTTATTATAGTGGAAAGATGGTTTGAGCAGGAGATTTATCAATGATTTTGATTTTGATATACTCAGAATGAGGTAGAGCATCAACCAAGATGCCTCTAACTCTATGGTGTTTTATGTAAATCTTTTTTTGCTCAAGTCTGAGAGATTTTTTGTCAAACACCCTTCCAACACCATTGACTTGGATATTAATGCCATCTTCCAAAATGTACCTCAACTCATCAACAAGACCTATAATTTGAGTATACATTTTGCTTTTCCACCATTCAAAATTAGTAGAATCTCCACTGAAAGTAGGAGGTCTAATGATTTTTCCCAGAGGTATTGTAATCATGATTAACTCTACTAAAAGGATTCGTGGGACCTCCATTAGCCATAATAAAATACGTATTTTTTCAGGATCTTTTTTGCACCACTGTTAAGTGTTTAGAACAAACCAGGCTCTGATGCCAACTGAAGATGAGAAAAACGTAAGAAGGGGGTTGAATTGTGCTAACTTTTTCTTTTTTAAGCCTTTATAGCTTCTGCTTTTGATGTTTCTATAACAGAGTCTGAATACTTAGTTTAGAGTCCGACTCAGAAAATTGGTTTGACTTCTGAAAGACCTTATCAGATTCTGGACCAGAATATGACTTGGATGATCAGAGTGACAGTAACGAAATATTAAGTGCAGAAGCTAAGAAAGTAAGAGCAAAAACACAAGAAATTTATCATGGTTCCTCTCATAACTTGAGAGTAGTTCCGTCCCCTTGTACTTCCAAGGGATTTCCACTATAACCAAACTGATTACAAATGCTCAAGCACACAAGCAAGAGACTTATTTGCTTACACACACACACACAAGTATAAGACTTCCTTACTCAAGCACACAAGCTCAAGACTTCCTTGCTCAAACATACAAGTTTTAGACTTCCTTGCTCTAGCACACAAGCTAAAGACTTCAAATGCTCAAGAACTAAAGCAAGAGACTTTCGACTCTATAGCAAATTGTTAAGAGATTTAGGTAATAACTAAATTTGATATATAATCAGAGGTTAGACAAAATACAACTTAGAAAGACTTTAAGACTTAAGAACTTCTAAAATATACAAGTGTTAAGATGTTCTAAGTCTAACAATATTGATAGAGTATATTATCTTTGAATGTCAAGTTTCAGAGTCTTGTGGTATGGTGTATTGTTGTGTAGTAGTCTTCTTCTTCAGCTCCTGATGTTGAAGACTTTCACCAAAATGTTGGTTAACCTTTGTACTTGATTAAGACATCAAGCAAACACCTTTATGCAAGATGAGTGATCCATTGAAGCTTAGACAACCAAGAGAGAGGTATTTCCTTAAGTCTTCACGTGATCAAAAAGGTTCTGAGTCTGTCAGAGTTGCCTCGTTTGAAGAGCTTCTGCTTCAGAGGCTGACTTCCTTTAGAGTTCAAACTTCAGAGGTTGGTCACATCAGAGTATTCTTCCTGGCTTTTGAAGCTCCAAGTTTGGATCACCAGAGACTAACTTTCTTTCAGAGGTGACTTCTTCAGAGTCTGAATCTTCATCGAGGCAGAGTCTTTAGAAGTGATCTTCATAGCCAGAGTCTGATCTTCAGATCCAGATTCCTCAAGCATTTCTTCATCTGTTCTTAATGATATAATCCTTGATAGTTGAACAAATGTACTTTGTTATCATCAAAACCCAATAGATATGGTATTAACCAATTTTGTTCCAGCACAATCAAGATACACCTTTTTTAACCTTAAAAATATCCCGTATCTCTGATAGCCATTAATTTGAATGTCAGAGTATTTGTTTGTAACACCTCATCTCTGAACCAAAACATCAAGATACTAGTCATACCAGAGTTCCTTAGGAGATTCCAATCGACACCTCCATCGATCCATCGTCCAAAGGTCCGTCGCAAATGATTATGAACCCGAGTTTCATATTGAAACAAATACAATAAAAATAAATAAATTTGTTTTGATTGTTAAATTATTACTCAAAGTTGATTATTTATTTAAGTTCAACCCCTAAAAGTTTAACATTTAAACTCTCATTAATTTTACTATTTAAGTCTTACATTTTTAAAAAAAAAAACTTCCTTAGAGTTTTTTCTTCTTTTTTATGTAGAGTTCACTTACAAACATGAACAACATTCAAGAGTTTTAATACAATTTATTTTTTAAACAGATGTGCTTTGAGCCTATCTAAATTATATGATTCACAGTTAAAATTTTAATATATTTTTACTTTTAATTAAAAAATTCGGTTCATTTTATTCGAGCCACATTGAGTTCGAGTCATCAATCTAAGTTGTACTCTAACTTAAGATACTAATCCTTATTCTTTAATCTGTGACATCAATTATTTCTTCCATTTTAAAACCACTCTGGTTTTAGTAAATAATATTTGTTTTAAAATATTTGTAATTCTCATTTTTTAATATAAAAATGATGGATTCTTTTACAATCATATCCTTTAATTATCATTTTTTTAAAACTAATTTAAATAACAGTGTAATATCTTATGATAATATCATTATATTTTTTAATATGTGTGTAAAAATTTAAACTACAATTATTTTGAATTGAGGGTAGTTAATATATCCACCAATGAATTGTGCAAACGTATTTAGAAAGCTTAGAGCAAGTATAGGGTCACCTGTTGATGTCATCTTGTGGCTATTTCTGAGAAGCAAAAGCCATTGGTCACAATCACAGATATTCCAGCATACATGGGGTCACCAATATTTGATTGTTACTTGTGGCCAGTTCTAAATATCAAGAGCCAATTTTAGTCAACTTATCACATTTTAATTTCTACAAATTACTACTAGTGATTTTTAGCTAATTATTAGTTAATAAAAACTTGGAACAAATTAATTAAAAAAAGCTTGATTAATAAACATGTAACATTTGTTGATAATGCCATTTGCCAAACACAAAGTCTAAAGTATTATAAATATATTCCACATGAGAGGTGATTCGGTACAGAGTGCTTCATTTTCTGACATTTGTTTATTTTATAGAACCAGTTACCAGTGTCCTCTGCTGTCATACCATAGTAGTTCTATTATATTTTTGTAGTTTTCCTAAAAGTTGGAAAAAATATGAAGAGAAGAAAACAATAATCATCATTCTAATAAACAATTGGAGGAACAAAAATTGGATGAAGAAGTTTTGATGTTTATTAGTATATCATGAAGCTAGATTCCTTGTTTGGATAAATTGCCACAATATTCTTTTCTTTCACACATTCATACATTATTAAGCTTGAGGGGTATAAAGGTAATTTCATTGACCCATTTATTTTTTTCTTGAAGATTTATTATTCTAAATTATAATCAAAATATTTAAATTCATTTTTGCATTTTAGTTATTTTACACATAATTTTTCAATGAAAATTTAGGTTTTAAAAAAAAAATCGACGATTTAAATTATATTTTTCACAAATCTCGATGTTTGTCTGATTCTTGATTGAGATTCATTTTCATGAGATCAAATGAAATAGAGTAGAATAGAGTCTTTGAAAGATAACATTCAATTATGATATTGTCGTTGAGATACATTTTCTCAAGGGAGGTCAAATGAACAATAGAGGATAATGAGTACGTCTGAAAGATAACTTCAGATTATAATGTATTTTTGAGATTTATTTTTCTGAGGAAAGTCAAATGAACAACGGATGATAATATGTGCGTCTGAAAGATGATTTTTAATACACTTCCATAACTTTTATTGACCGAAACCAAATAAAAAAATAGAGAATAATTAATGCGTCAGAAAAATAACTTAGAGGGTATTTTTGGAATTTCAGATTGATTATGAAAAATACAAGGGGTGTATTGAGAATTCCCTATAGAAAACACTCCTATTGTGATCTTCAAGCTAAAATGATTTATATTGGGCCTATTCTAAAAAACTTCTTTTTACACCCCATGTTTTTATAAAATCACACATGTTCAAAATTGAAGTGACTCTAAGCTGTGAAAATAAACTCAATATTCTAAGTATAGTTTTATATTGAAGCTACTTTGATGTTTTCACAAAAAAAAATGGTGGTACTTGAATTTGACTGGTAGTTATTTTAATGTTGATGTCAAGAAAGATTCTATGTAACTTTTCTAGCAAGACTTTGGCTGTTGAATGAATATAATAATCAATAGATAGTTTTCTATTCTAAATAACCCAATTTTATAGGACTTGCTTTGCAAGTCACATAGTTTTATATTCAAATGAAACCATTCCTTGGTAACCAAATCCCAAAATGTCTCAATTTTCTGCAATCTACATGTCTCTAATGAATACATCTTCCAAATTTTTGCAGTATATATTCAAAAGACTTAACTTATGTGTATAGATGAAAATTATAAAGAAGCTCGCTTTCTACTTCCATGTAAGCATGTTCTATATACTTTACAAGTTTCTACTTTCTAGTACTATGGTTTTTAAACTTTGGATTTTTTTTTTTTGTTAATTCATGTGTAGAAATTAATGGAAATGTTAGCATTAAGAAATGAAGAAGATATCAAAGTGAAGTTCGAGAAAGATATTAATTTCAATACATTCTATAAGCCTTATCATGTTAGTACTACTACGGCTACTACCGAAGACGGCAAAGAATGTATAGGCCTAAAGGTGGCATTGTCATGCAAATATCTAATTTCGCAGTCTGATACAGAAGATGAAGTTGAGGACTTGATGTTGTTAGATAAAGAACCGAATAAACCAGAAGTTGTAATGTTGTTTTCTTCTTCTCAACTTGCTGATTCCGACCGTGATTTGGCTGCGACGAAGCTGCAGAAGGTTTATAAGAGTTACAGGATTAGAAGATATCTGGCGGATTTGGCTGTTGTTTGCGAGGAGCTGTGGTGGAAGGATTCAGACTCTTCTGCTTTTCAAAGGTGTTTGATTTCCCATTTTGATTCTGATAAATCTGAAACCGCTATTTCAAAATGGGCAACCGCGAGAACAATAGCTGCTAAGGTATATACCTTTTAATGTCGTTATCCTGTCACCGCGCAAGATGCTTAGTCCTAGGCGTGTTGGGGTGTGTTAATAGTATATATTAGACGAGATAAGACCTGAAAACGAGTTTATAATGGAGATACGTACCGCACTCTAGAAGTCTATTTTGTAGGGTTGAACCAGACGCAACACAAATTTTAATAATATTTCGACTTGTATTAGTCTTTTTTTCCTTAAAATTTTGTTGAATATCAATCGTTTGCAATTTATTCTTTGACTTGTAGATGGGAAGAGGATTGTCCAAAGATGATAAGGGGCAAAGATTAGCTCGAAAACACTGGCTTGAAGCCGTAAGCCCGTACTTCTACATCTTGATTTAATGGTTTCTTGGACTCCAAGAAAACAAACTATCTGAGCTAAAGTTTTCTTACATTTTGCAGATTGATCCTCGTCATCGATACGGACACAACCTGCATTTCTATTATGATGTTTGGTTTCAGTGCCAAAGCTCTGAACCCTTTTTCTATTGGTAACTATTAAGTTCTTATAGAATTTTTCATCCCTACTTTGAATTTCTTAATATATTTTTCTGACATGAAGGTTGGATATTGGAGATGGCAAAAAAGTAGATATCAACAAATGTTCAAGAAAGAAACTGCAGAGGCAATGCATAAAGTACCTTGGACCTGTAAGTTGTTTCATTCACTACACTGCATAGAGAAAATTGCACTCAGTTTGATATGAGTTGTTCAACTTTGATGCTTTGAATTCGCAGATAGAAAGGGAAGCGTATGAAGTAACCGTGGAAGGAGGGAAGCTTGTTTATAAACAAAGCAAGAACCTTGTACACACAACTGAAGGATCTAAGTGGATTTTCGTTCTTAGCTCATCTCGAGTTTTGTATGTTGGACAGAAGGAGAAAGGAAAATTTCAACACTCAAGTTTTGTAGCTGGTGCTGCTACCATTGCATCTGGAAGAATTGTTGCTCACAATGGAGTACTTCATGTATGGATGCTACATTTTTCATACACATACTCCTTTTTTAGCATGATTTTGAATCCCGGTTTCAAACCATACGACCGGTGTGGTTGAAATTGTGGCCTCAATTACGGTTGTGGACCACTATATAGAACCATGATTGTAACAGATTTTATTTCAGGTTATATGGCCTTATAGTGGCCATTATCGTCCAACCGAGAAGAATCTTATGGAGTTCATTCACTTCTTAGAGGAACATCATGTGGATATGACAAATGTAAAGGTGAATAATCATGTTGTAACATCTAGATTTGCCATAATTTTTTTCATCCCTAGACGAAATGGTAATAACTACTAGAAACTCACATACACAACCGTGAGCACCAGAGTTTGAACACTGGTGATAACGTTTAACCTAACAATATCGGCTTTTGTCAGTTGAGCTATGATTTGCAGACGATTTTCCAACAAAATTTAAATGTTAACAAACACCATCAACTAGTTGAATCTTGAACATTTTTTATGTTGTTGTCTCATGCAGAAACATCCGGTTGATGATGATATTCCACCTCCTGTAAAACCTGTGGACGAGAAGCTTCACTTTGAGCACATAGAAAATGTTGAAAGTAACAAGGCATTGTCAAGCAAATGGACAACTGGAGTTGCTCCTAAGATTGGTTACGTGAGAGAGTTTCCATCAAAACATCAACTTCAGGCACATGAAGAGCTCAATTCAACACCAAAAGCCAATAATGGAACATTTGAAGGCAAAACTGTCATTCCCTCTTTAAGGGCTAGTTCAGAAATTCTTCTGTCACATAGGCTTGAAAACATGGAACTTATCTAGTTCAATATTTTTCCAGCTATATACATATATATGAGTTATTGATGTGCATAAAAATTTGGACTATATATTATATTAGTACATATTACAGGCAGATAAAGGTCATAAAGGAGCAAATTCAGTATTTATTTTTTGATTTGGTTTTTTTGGCCATTCTGTGTTGTTAATAGTTAGCTTCTGCTGAGGCATATCTTTTTCATTCCCCTCAACTGCATAGTTGCTTGTCCGACAAGTTAATAAGAATATATATTTAACAAATATCTTTTATACTAGTTATTTGTATATTCTTTAAAAAAAACATGTCCTACAAACTGTCACTAAAGTTATCTATCAAAAAGACACGTCATATCCTCTCACTTTAAAGTCTTTGGTTTTCTTTGTTACCCCCTTATTCCAGCTACTTCTAAAAATAAATTATAGTCTCGCTCAACAACATGTGCATTTTTGGATTACCCTTCAAATCATAGAGATTATATATGTAATGAGTTGTGAGTAGTAAATAACTATTTGATAAAAATATATTTCCATTTTCTATCTTAAATGCTCCTTCAACCTCTAATTATGAATTTTTTAATACAAGCGAGACGTTATTTCTTAACTCCGATCCAACTTATTCACATTAAAACACTACAACAACAAACCAACTCCCCCTACTCAAAATGCTACCCCATAATCCACAAGTACCTCATACCCACATCTCACTACTATGACCCCTACCTCCCAACAAATGTCATCACATACATAAAATCTTATTCCGTTCTCATAGTTGGGCTCACCAAAAACTGCTTACCCTATCATTTCACCGCATCACCCATCTCTCTCACCTTAAATGACCACTCGAGCACAATATGGAACTTTTACGCCTCACAAATTTTTAATCTCCATACCTCATCTCCAATCTATATTTATCCATTTCCTCCAAACCTCATTCATGCATTACATTATCATAATTGAAAAATATCTATAAAATATGAATTTGATGCTCTTATTATAAATAAGACATTAGAGGTACAAAGCTAATATTATTTGAAGTTTGTAGATTTTTAGGCATAAAAGAAATATTATGGATCCTTTGAGGGGTACAAAGCTAGTCTCGTAGGTGATAGTGTCGGTCAACAAAATGGTATTGATTGTGGTGAAACTTTCAGTCTTGTACTCAAACCAGCCACTATTCAGATGGTACATAGTGTTGCTTTGTCAAAATCATGGTGTCTTCATCAATTAGATGTCAAGAATGTATTTTTGCATGCTAATCTTAATAGAAAATATCTACATGTATCATCAACAGGTTTCCTCAATCCTCAACATCTTGATTATGTATCCTTGCTCATAAAATTACTGTATGTACTTAAACAAGCACCCCGTTTAGTATCAGGAGTTTACTGACTATGTTGCTACCTTGAGTTTCTCTCACAATATCTTCGATCATTCCTTATTCATATATTGTCGAGGTAATGATATACCTTATATCCTTCTCTATGTGGATGACATCATTCTGGTTGTCTCCTTAGATTTCCTTCGTCAATTCATCATGACTAAACTCGGCTCTGAATTTACTATGAAGGATTTAGGTCCTTTTAGTTACTTTCTCTACATTTTTGTTACTAGACACACAAGAGGTATTTTTTCTATCATAAAATAAATATACTGAGGAAATTATTGAGTGCAAGCATATCTTCTTACAAACTATCGGTTACAATACTTGAATTTTGAAAATCCATATCATGATCTCATTGAGTATCTTAGTCTTGTTGGAGCATTTCAATACTTGAATTTTACAAGATCCAATATCTCTTATGACGTGCAACAAGTATATTTGTTTATGCATGATTCAAAAACACAACATATGTATGCCTTGAAACACATTTGGTATATTCAGGGTACTCTGGATTTTGATCTACATCTATATCATTTCTTGATTGATAAGCTCATCATATATATTGATGCATACTAGGGTGAATGTCCAGAAACCAGAAGGTCCACATCAGGGAATTGTGTATATCTTGGAGACAACCTCATTGTTTGGTATGCTAAACAACGACACTAATGTAGTATTTGAGTGTGTTGGTTTAGAAATTTTATATTGGAATTACATTTCCCTATCTTGAACGCCACATTAGTCTATTATGATAATGTAAGTGACGTGTATCTCTCCAGCAATCTTGTTCAAGTTCGTGTGTTACATGTCCTTTCACGATACCAAATAGTTGACATCTTCGCTAATGGACTTTCACGACAACTCTTTGATAATTTTTGACTTAGTCTCAACATCTGACAACTATTAGTTTCGACTATGGGGGTGTATTGTAATATGTATAGTGATATATTTATAAAGGTCCTATAAAGGCGTGAGGGTTGTAGTCCTCAGAAAGGCATATGTAGCCCTCAAATAGGAATAACTTCACCCTAAGTGCCCCTCACTCACCCAGTTATGGAAAATGTTAGAGAATATTTCTTGGTCAGAGAGAAGTCACAGTCAATAAATGATCCACGTCTCTCTAGGAAATAGAGATTTAAAGGTATACCATTGGTTGGGTTGGAGGTTATCCTTCCCAAGGAAGCCCTAGGCCATATAGCCTCTAAAAATACCTCAACCTTAGGGTTGAGGGGATAAATCATAATTTATCCAGCATAACGCTTATACACAAAGTCTCTCACCTCATGTGAACCACCACCAAATAGGGTCTCTCCCTACGGTAAGCATGCTCTAACCATCATCAACTACTAAGACCTCTGAGTATCCCCTACCCGCATAGGCATATCATGCACACCTGTATTTTTTGACAAGTACAGTGATGCCCACTGTGGGTCCCTAATAAAAATAACTTGGACCACACTTGTTTCATTATCATACTCTCCGTCTTCCCCCTGAAGATTTCCAAAAAAACTCTACACTTTAGGCGAAGGAAGTTATACTTCCTCCGAGAGGAAATACAACAGGTAGGTACTTTACGTAAACGTAACATCTCTCGGGTTCTTCAAAAGATAACAAGGAGAATCAGGAGTAACATCTCCTTTTCTGACAATGATTTCGTCGACATCCTCCCTCATGATAATGACCCTATGGTCATCACTGTGAAACATGGAAATTGGGACATCGAGCAAGTACTAATAAATCTTGGAATTTATGCCAATGTCCTATTCTCGGATGCTTTCCAAAAACTTCAGCTTGACCCTAATGATATCAAAATGTTCAGGGGTTCTTTAATACAATTGTCTGGAGACCAGGTACAAGTGAGGGGCCAAGTAACCCTATAGATAACATACGGAGAGGAAGGAGATGTCAAGGAAACTGAAGTTATCTACCTCATAGTAGACGCCTGTCATCCTACAATATCATCTTAGGCCGACCAACCATCAATGTAATAGGGTGGTTATTTCTACCTTGTACCTAGCCATGAAATAATGGTTGCCTGGTGGACGAGTAGGGACAATTCAAAGAGACCAACAGATCTCTCAAGAGTGTTATTAAAGGGGTATGGAGATAGGGAGGGAATAGCTTGCCCTTGTGGATGCCCCCTTCCCGAGGCCCTGAATAAGATATCGACTGTTGGGATCCCAGGTTGGGTGCAAACAATGGTAGACTCCCGCCCATAGAGGACTTGAAGGAAGTCAAGATTGAACCCTTAGCTCATCAGGTGACAAATATAGGTACTTCGCTTACAGTGTAAGAAGAACATGAACTAATCGACCAAGTTATTAGAAACATTTACTTGTTCATTAGGCTCCCTCTGCCATGCTCGGGATAAACACTAAAATGGTGTGTCATCGCCTTTTCATCAATTCTTCGGCCAAGTCAGTAGTGTAGAGAGAGCGAAAAATTGACTAAGAGAAGAGAGTCTTCATTAACGAGGAAGTAAGCAAGCTGTCCAATGACATGTTCATCACTAAAATAAAATACCATACTTTTTGGTCAATGTGGTGTTGGTGATAAAAGCAGCGAATAAGTGGTGCATGTACTTGGACTTCACCGACCTTAATATTACTGCCCTAAGGACCCATATCCACCGTAAGATATCGATCTCCTGACTTATTGTTCCTCAAGATATCTCATGTTGAGCTTCATGGATTCCTACTATGGTTACAACCAAATTCGGGTGGATTCCATGGATGCCCCAAAATGGCCTTCATGTCGAATCATGACAACTACTACTACAGTGTCATGCCCTCCGGCCTTAAGAAGGCCGACACACCTACCAATGACTCATGGACATTGTGTTCTCCCTTCAGATAAAGAAGAACCTATAAGTCTATGCTAACGACATGATAATGAAAACCATCGAAGGGCACAACCATGCAGAGGACTTGGAAGATGTCCTACAGTCAGTCAAAAAGTATAACATGCGCTTGAATCCCTCCAATTGCTCTTTCGGGGTTCAAGTGGGAAATTCCTTGGGTTCATGCTAAGGAAATAAGGCACTGAAGCCAATCCGGATAAATGGAAGGTTGTCATCGATATGAGAAGTTAAATAGCTTACTGGTCGCCTTGTCGCCCTGTCTTGATTCCTCTCATGTGCAGGCGATAAGGCTTTCCTTATTTTTGTCGCCTTGAAGAAGAAAGAGAGGTTTGAGTGGACCACGTAAAATGACTTAAAAGTATTACATGCTAAAGTAATTACAAATTCAAATAAAATATTACTAAAAGTCTCATAAACATAAAGTTACCTAGTAATATTTTGTTTCAGCTTAGGTTCAAATGGATTGTCTAAGGAACACAATGTAGTTAGCATATTCGTCTGAAGAGATATGATGATCAATTAAAAATATTCACTAAATGAACATAAGCATATATAATTAGTATTTGGTAAAATATGAAAACTAACTATATATAATAGAGAAACCACAATTTCAAAATTACTCACGCATGGAGAAATGGTGCTAAGTAACAGTCTTTTCTCCCATCTAATAGTGATGTTGAGTATGCTTCAATATTTTTTACAGAATCATTTGTAAATCGAATACCAACTAGATCTAAGAATCCATAAATATCTGATTTATTTAACTATATACAAACACGGTGAATGTACCTAACTAGTTAAACAAATTTCAAAAAATATGTGAGGAATTAGTTATATACAAAATGATGAATGTACCATAATGAGATATTCAATTCTATATACTTACGTGCACTAAACCTGTAGTAACCCTATGTATAACCACTGATTTCCAATGACCATATTCTTTATATTTTTAATATCGACATAGAAACAATCTAACTCTCTATCATGTTCTAGCTCAAAAGGAATTAGATCTATCTTGTTGATAATGTGACATAACATTTTTGTATAAGATTCTTCATAAGGAGTCAATATATCGTTATGGATCTCATTATCAGTAGGGGTGGTTGAACAACTTCCTTTTGTACTTGCACCACATGCAATAGTTCTTTCAGGAAATTGATCATCCTTATCATCTTCATGTGTACACTGTAGGACGGTTCCACTGATTCTCTACATCATAAAAATAACAGGAACACTAAATAAAATCAACATAATATACATCATATATTTCAGATATCACAATATTCTCACATACTACATATAACTATTCCATTCTTTCCTACAATTTTTCCGCTCTGCTGCTAACACATCTTCAAATTCTTTCTTTTGACTTTCTAACTTCCTCTCAAAATCTTCAATCATTTCTTTTTTCACATGTTTTTATAGATGTACCAAACCACACTCTCAGGCTAATGCCATCTCCAACACCATAGACACGCCTACCATGCTCCTTTTTTATGATTGTTTCTACTAGTATATCATGTCATGGTTGTGGAACACAGGAACCTTGACTGATCATATCAATCAACAGATCATACACAACATGTTAAGATATACATTGTTAATTACCAAAGCGATTTAAATAACACATAACATACACACAATAAATACTACTTACATTTTTCTCAATGACTAATCTTGAGACATCTGAAGTGTAGTCTCCATTTGGTCTTTGTCGAGCCCTCTTCCACTTCTCATGTCATGATGGTGGATATGAGTTACGATCACAACTCATGGAGCCATCATCTCCTAGTTGTTGTTTTTTTAGAAATAATTGTTTTCTCAAGTTTTTTGTATCCCACACGAGACAATCTATATGGGTATTTATTTTTTTGCCTTATGCAACTGTCCTACTTCACTTTTAACCTGTTTTAAACATAGGAAAAATATTAACTTGCATGGTTGTATCTATAAAACATAAGCATAAAACTATCTGAAAATACAATTAGTACTAACCAGGAACTCCTCTGAACTACGATACTTTACAAACTTTTTCCAAACCTTTGTGCCAAGAAAATTATATCTCGCCCACGAAAGCTCACTATCAGGCTTAGGTTTCCCAATGTAGTCTTGTGTGATTCGTGACTTAAAACACATCTAACACGTACCAGCATAAGTGATCCAATTTTTTTCAACTTAGAATCATCGAAAAACTCAAATGTCAACTACATAGTTACATCAATAAGTATGTATTAGTAATTATATAAAGTAATATCGAATCGATGAAAAATAAAATTAATACCTTAACGTCTGTCCATATGCTCTATTTCACCTCCGCTGATACATCTTTCCAATCATTTATTAATATACTGACTTTGCTACATCCAAGGAACGAAACATAACTCTTAAAAAGCGAAGAATGAGGACCATAAAGTATCATATATACGACACTAAACTCGATCAAAAAAATTTCACCCGACTTGTGGATTTTTGTTAATTTAGAAATCATTGTGGCACCTTTTTTTTCTTTCTATTTTTCGTCTATAGATTGAGACTCGTTTGTATGAGTTTCATCTGTATAAGTAGTTTTGTCGCTACTAGATAAAGAAAAGGCCATCTATCAAGACATAAAACATTCAACATCAAGACATACACATAAACATCAACCGCAATGGCATAAACAACATAAACAACAACACCAACAACTACATGAACAATAACACCAGAAGCAGTGTATGTATTTATGATCACATATCATAATAGAACAACATATATAGAAAACCTACTCATGAAGTTTATGTATACTGTCATAAGGTAAAACACACAAGCATGTATATTATTTCAACATCAACAACATAAATATAAACACAACGGCAATTGAAGTTTACTGTAGATGCATGGGGAAAACATTTACATACAAGAAACGTGATGAATAAGTTGAAAAGAAGCTAAATAAATGTTGTCAGGTTCTCCATCTTCCTATTCGATTGTACGTAAACCAAGAACGATGAAGATGCAGTTTGTTTAACGATGAAGATAAAGATGGTGTTGTTTGAAAAATGTTAGGTTTCGTTAATGAATGATGAATGCAATTTGTTGAACTGTGAAAATGAATATAACTTTGGTGGAAAATGGTTAGGTTTCGTTAATCAACGATGAAGATACTCTTGAGTGAAAATGGTTTCTCAACGCTGAATGTTAGGGTTGAAAATGGTTCGCAAATAAAAATGAAAAAATGGCTACTGAAGAGACATGTTAGTTGTGTTTCGTTTAAGTGAATAAATCATTCCACCATGGTCATCTAAACTAATTGTGGTGATATATGGTTTACTTAATGAAATTTTATAAAAAAATGTCAGGTTTAAAACATTTAAAAATTAAAAAAATATGAAAAATATATCACAACGGTTGGATTAAACAACCATAGTAATATCACTTTTATTTTGTATTTAAAAATAAATAAAAATAAAAAGTGCAACTAAAATATGGAAGAAGTCACGAATTTGCTGGTGCTGAGATTTGAATCCATGAAAGGTTAAAGATATTAGCATAGTTGGACTAAACAACCGTAGTTATGTCACTTTTGTTTTTTATTTAAAAATAACTAAAAATGAAATACGCAAATAAAATAGCGAAGAAATCAAGAGTTTGCTGACGTTGAGATTTGAACCCATGAAAGGTTAAAGATATCACCACAACTGTTCTAAACAACCATGGCAATATGTTAATAATTTTTAATTAAAAAATATATTGGCGCCTAAATTTAGAGATATCATCATTGTCCTTTAAATAACCGTGGTAACATGGATGTTGTTGTATATACTTTTTGTAGTTGTGTTACTTTCGAATATTGAGTCTCTTCATGATTGTACATCTCTAGATCAAGTTTTGAAATGATTCATTTTTAGCATTCATAAACCATTAGTTAAGTTTGAACTTAATCATGGTGTTTTTAATCAATTGCATGAGTCAATATAATAAGAGTCATATATATTATTGATTCAAGCTAGGTGGAAAGAAAAATCTCAAGTCTTTTGAAAATTATGAAAAAATGGGATTTTTGGTGTTTGATTCGAGTCAAACACAATTCCTGATTCGAATCACTTTGGACAGAGGCAAGCCATAATTTTTTAAACAATTTGATTCGAATCAAATTTTACATGTGATTCGAATCAACCAATCCTAGATCACCTCTGCCAGAATTGATTCGAAATAAACTTTACACCTAATTTGAATCAGAGAATTTTTCCATATTTTTCAGTTGGCTCGACTTGATTGATTCGAATCAGATTTAACACATGATTTGAATCACAAGGTCTTTGATTTGAATAATATTTTTCTCTTGATTCGAGTCAACTGAAAAATGGATTAAAACTCTATTTTTGTTTTATTCCACTTCACTTGTTCAGTTGATTCAAATCATGAAATTCTCTTTATTCGAATCTAACTAACTTTTCAACTATATTTTGTGTTTAATCTCAAACACATATAAAACCTTTTTTCATCATTTCTCAAGTAACAAATCAAAAAATTCATCATTTTTGTGTGATTCTGTGAAAAATCAATACCCTCTATTTTTTAAAGTTCAACTTCTTGCAACAAAATTCTTACAACTTCAACTTCAATTTAATTCCAGATCTTAATAATGAGAGATTTGTAATTGATTAAAGGAGACACGCTCTTGAAACTAATCGTTCTTGAATATTTGGTTGAGATTTTCAAGTAGTTTGCAAGATTTAGGTGATTGTCATTGGTGCTGACAAATTTCGGTGAAAAGAATGAGGTTCTTCTCTCCATATTACCTTGGTAGTGATTGTGCGGAAGGCTACAGATAAGACGGAGGTCTTCTCAAATCTTTAGAAAATTCATTGTTCAAGGATTCGGTTGGATCAAGGGGTTGATTGCTACACATGGAGGTTTGGAGCAGATTGGTGATATTGGAATATTCAAGAAACGTCAATTGAGTAAAGATAACGTAGAAAAGTTTGACATTACAATGTACATAAGTCAAGATCCTGATATGAGATTTTATAATTCTCAGTATTATTATGAATTTGTGATTGTATGAACTCTTACTAATATTTGTCAAAAAAAAGGAACAATGCAGGTTCCTATTGGAAACCGTTGAAGAGTGCATGTAGGTAAAGCGAGGACAAACGCCGAAATACTTTAAATATTGGTGTCATCTCTCTCCCTTACTCGTGCATTTAATTTTTGTAAGATTTACATGATTGAGTATTTCAATTCTAGCGTAGTTTATCGTTCATTCAACTGGTAGCGATTTATTGCGTAAGTTTAGATTTTGTTAAAATTGGGACCTAGTCTAACTGCATTAGTGATTAAAAATCTAAGAAACAATTGAGATTATAATTCATTATCATTGAATCATTGTATAATCACATCTTGTGAAATACACTTGTGTATTTGAAACTTAACTGAAAATTGAAGTTAAAGTGGTGTTCCAGTTTTATCGTGTCATGACTTATCATAAAGTGTTCTAATACATGTGACAAACACATAAAAAGATGTTACACTCACAATTTAAGGCTATAAGAGGGCTCGTAAACTTTGAACTTTCAGGGTCTTAATTTAGACAATATTTTTGCTCACTCACAATTTAGACAATATTTTTGCTCTTGCCATGATGCTCTCTTTCCAAATTACATTAGCTGGGAAATCATGTAGAGTTTACTGAAAGTTTCTTGCAACTATGATGCATGCATTTAACTAATCCTGATTTCAATGTTTGTATTATTATTTTATGATAATATTTACAGAAATTATTTAGAAAAATATCACAAGTTAGTAGGTAGTGAAAAAGGAATACTATGGAACATTAGTGTTAATAAAGATGCAAATATAGCGGACAATTTTTGTTGAGATATAAGGATACTGGTGGAATACAAACCATTGTTTATTAGAGGATTGCACAGTTCTCTCTATGCAATTACTTTAGTGGTGGTGTAGTTGAAAACTCCCACATATATTGCGATAAACTATCATAGTCTCGTTTACCAGCAATTTCCTCAACAGAAACTGCATCAGAAATTTCCCTCAACTGTTCTTCTGTAAGCTTCACATTCAGAGATCCAATATTGTTTTCAAAGTTCTTCAATTTAGTAGTCCCGGTGGTATCAAACAAATGTATGATAAAGCACTTGGTCATGCTTACAATATTTATTTACTTTTATAGACAATACTTTAGATACTATCAAATTATCAATGAAGAAATTCACATTATGCCAAGAAAAGATATTGAATGGACATATGAAACAAGTCACAAGGATACTACCACAGGGATAGGATTATGTCATTTTCCTGATGTAGCAGCCATGCTAAGGCTAATTGTGAAGGAGTGCATGCATGTTTTGAAACCAAGTCATTGATTTTATCGTAGAAAAGTTTGTTTTTTTTCTCTAAATTTTATCGCGTGAATCTGAGATATACTATTACAAATAACACATCTAATGTCGACCGTGAAATGCATTTAACCTCGACTGCATAACCGAGATAACGAAGGGCCACATGAAAAACAATCAATTATCATCTCGGTGATTCTAAAACTGCGGTTAGAAATTAAAAGATTGTGGATTCGATCCCCAGCATTAGCATTTTTAATTATTTTCAGAATTGAATGGTGCGCCCAATGTTATTTATTACCTCTGTTTTATGTAAACATCTATGGGTAAAGTTTGTATTTTTTTTACTGTCGTTTGCACTTGTATTACAAAATCATTTAAAGAACCATATTCCTAAATATAGAACCATATTTTTAGAATCAATTACAGGAATATAGAACCATATTTTTTGGAAGTTGTATTACAAAACCAATTTCACAACCACTTTCAAAACTAAAACAGATGATTATGAAACAAAAACAATAACCAAAATGGAAAATTTTGTAAGTTGTCCAATAGAATTTGTCACTGGTTCTTAAGCACCTATAGTTTGAACAATATTTGAAACTAATTAGGTCAATCAACAACAACTTTAAATATATAGTACAATGATTAAAACGGAGTAAAATGATTAATTATAAATTTCAAAGGGATATAAAATATTTACTTACTAGTTTTCTGATATCTCATCTTCATGATCACGACGAATAACATGCATATCATCTGAATCATTTTCTTTAGATGCTTGACGAACATGTGTTGCTAAACAAGACGTCTCATAGTTAAAATCTTGATTTTCATCAGTACTATCGGGAAGATCTTTACCTTGAAGAACAATTGACCATCTAGTGTTAGAAAGATCAATGGCATAAAAACGTGTTTTACTTTAGTTGCCATGATGAAAGGTTCGTTCTTATAAGTTTCCTTACGAATATCAACCTGGGTGAATTCCAATTCACCGATTTCTACATCAGTGTTACTGTCAATCCACTTTCACTTAAATAAATGCACTTTAAAAGAAACATAGTCAATCTCCAAAATCTCCTCAATGACCCCAAAATACGCCTTAAATGCTAGTACAAGATTGTTATCTTTGGAACTAGAAAAGTACATGGATTCAACTTCAACCATAACACCACCATTTTGCATGGTGTTATGATCATCCTTTGATTTTGTATAGAATGAATATTAAGAAACGTCGTATGCACTCCAAGTAATTACATTAAACATAGGCATATGTGACAACCATTTGCAAAGATCTGATGCACTACTCTCTTTAAAAATACTTTCATTAAATAAAATTTATGAAATTTTTTTATGCTCTGTCAACAGTCATTTTTTATTCATTCGGGAGAATTTTTCATTTAAGAGACTTTTGAGCGGTCAAGTAAGGTTGAACTTCACTAAGGTTATTCAACATATGCAAATGTGCTTAAAGAACTATTTCTCGAGAAAATGTCTTAAGATTTAAACCTTGAATACCTCTACCATCATAAAATCAATCATGATGAGACTCAAGAATTCCTATAAAGGAAGCTTCTGACAAATAGTTTGTACAAAATTCAATAGTTTCTTATGTGATGTACCTTTCTACGATTGAAGCTTCCGGACGGTGATGATTCTTTGTATACCCTTTAAAAATCTTATGTAATGCTCTACCGAATACATTCACTGTAAATAAACTGCACCGCAAATTCTAATCTCCCTTACTAGATGAACAACTAAGTGAACCATAATGTCATAGAATGATGGAGGGAAAAACATCTCTAATTGACACAAGATAACTGCAACTTCGTGTTCCAAGTCATCTAAATTTCCAAGATCAATAACTTTACTATATATAGCATTGGAGAATAAGCACAATCTGGTTATAGTTACCCTTATATTTCTTGGTAAAATGCCACGTATAGCCACTGGTATAAGTTGTTGCATAAAGACATGACAATCATTACGACATGCATGTATTTTGACATAGTCCAAACCCATCAGACACAATATTTTTCTGGCCTCATAAGTACGATTCGGAAGTGTGTTACTTTCGGGAAGCATTTCTTTCAATAATTCAAGCAATTTAGTGAAACTTTTATCCGTCCACCCACCTCTTGCCTTAAGATTAATTAGTCTTAACACAACTGACAATCTTGTAAAAAATTTACATCCTGGATACAATGAATCTTCCATGTCTCTTCGCAAAGTATCTATCACATTAGCATTCTTGAAAGCATCAACTTCAATATCACGAATGATGTCTTCTAGAGTATCATTCATAACTTCATCATCTTCAACTATATGTGACAGGGGTCTCTTTTTTGTTGTTTCACCATACCATATCCATTTCGTTTCATTTTGAATAATTTCATCGCAACCACAATGATTGAATATAACATCCCTATGATGTTTTTTCGTATTAAAGTAGTTTTTACAAGGACATCGAAAAATCACATTATTGTCAAGAAGGTTTTTTCCAGCGAGATCAAGAAATTATTTCAATCCATTCTCATACTTTATACTTAATCTATTGGTTTTCATTCAACTACGATCCATAACCACATACAACTTCTATAAAAAAAATAGTACACAGCCAACAAAAATAAAGCTTCTCAACAACAACAACATCGACAATGGAGAATAACAAGAACAATAATAATGGATCAAAGCAACAACTAGAACAACAACAATAATAACATACCGGAGAATAATGGTGAGGGAGTTTTTTCGTTCGCTATGACTCCTTGGAGAATAAGTGTTCTTTCGTTGACTAGAGAAGAAGTATTCTTTCGCCAGGGCTCGAGACGTGAATGAGGTAGATATTAAGGGAATAAAAAACATAACAAATATTTATCGCGGTTTTACTGAAAACTGACGTAACATATCCGACGTAAAATCTTTAAAAAATAAAAGCACATTTTTGTTAAAAAATAAATAAATAATTAAAGAGTATTTATCTCGGTTTTCATGAAAATCGAGGTAACATATTAGACGTAAAATCTATAAAAATTAAATTCGTCTTTTTGGTTCCATATAAAACATAAAAATGCAGGAGTTGATAATCGAATCTCAAACCCTAATCATATATTTATATCGGTTTTTCAAAAAACCAAGATAACATATTGATTTTAAAAAAAATAATAATAAGGTGTTTCCGTTACATACATCCTTGTTTTTAAATTATTTGTCGTGAAAGTTTTGTCATAAAAAATATTATTTATTATAATAATACTTAGTCATGTTAAAGAAACAAGAAGAAATTTAAGTAGAAAATCATCATCAGAGATGTGATTCAACAAATTGTCCAAGCCTTCCCTCATCGACATTACTTTTATCATTATTATAAGAAAATTTCCAAATCTTTTGAAAGTTCTTTTAATGCCTTATGACAGAAGAAAAGAGTCATCCATAAGATTTTTTTTAACAAATAAAAATCAAAATAATGTTTTCCACTAGTCATAAAGAATATACATATCCTTTAAGAAGGTATACTTATTATTACATTACAGTAAAAAAAAGATAATATGTTACCTTACCAAGCATGAATTCATTATCAGGTTTGTGTCCATCAAGATCTGATGTATCAAAGAAGGTGACCTGTATTGAAGACTTGCTTAATAATTGAACATCCATTTTCATGTGAGAGGGGAGCATTGTAAATTCCAGATAATCCTCCACATCCAAATCCCAACCAAGACACCTGCATTCCAAAAGAGGAGTTTATCTTATCATGATTCACAAAGAAAAAGACAGAAAAGATTTGAGGATTTGATGTAAGCAATAGTATGATAGAGTTGGGATGATGAAAGCTTACCTCTAAACCTTGATTACCCAGTTTGACTCTTGGGACTTGCATCTCATTCTCCATTCTTCACCTCTATTATTGTTTCTCCTATAAGATGTAAAGTTTTAACAGAGGTAATAAAAAGCGGCATCAAACCGCTATATCTGTGATATTAAGGTTAGACTGACCTTGGACTCCAATTAAACAGGTTATAAATAAATAAATATATTTTTGGATTTACAACCATTAATTTGTTAAAGATGTTTGAACTTTTATTATAATCGTAAGTAAAGTAACACAAACGGATGATTGTGACGTATTGACAGTGTAAAATTTTTTACACCGAAAGTGTATAACAATTAATCTCATATTTTTTATTAAATAAGAATAATCATGCGCAAAAATGAATAATTATATATTTAAAATGATATAAAAAAAATTTGTTGATGATTTTATAATAATTACTACTTAATAGTTTATTTAATTTTAATAGTCTTTATATATTTTAAGATTTATATTTAATTATTAGTAAATATTAAAAAATTATCAATAAATAAAATAGCACAAAAATATTTTAAATGTTACGAAGCTCTTCATTTTTTGTATTTAACAAAGAAAATTTATTTTATATTAGAATAATTAATTTTAATTTTTACATAAAAAATTAAGCAAAATTTTAAACGTAAAAGTAATTGGCTATAATCGGGTAGCCACAAGATTATCACTTTAATATTATAATAATTAGCGTCCAGATGGGCACTCATCCGCTTTCTCAAATACTGATTCGCATAAAATATAAATCGTATTATATTTTTATTTAATTTTATTTTTATTTTTAATTATTTATAAAATACTTAAAGATAATAGTGTGGAAAATAATGAACCGTTATATAGCCGCCGTTTGTGGAAAAGAGAAGTTAAAATTTAAAATAAAATTAAAAAGGATATATTTGGAAGGGAAAAAGCTACACCAAAATCATGTTTTTCCTTTATATAATAATAATAATAATAATAATCATTAATTTGAATTTTTTACAAAAATAACCCATTTTTTCAAGGAAATTCCCAAAATACCTCTGGTTTCAAAAAAATCTAAAACTACCCCACATTTAAGAAGAGACGCTAATTCAATTGGCGACTCCTCTTAAAAATTGAATGGAGGTGTCAATTGGGTTGGCTAGGGCACATGCCCTAGTCAATCCAATTGGCGCCCATGTGTAATACTTGATA
The DNA here is from genome assembly GCF_024323335.1 of Lathyrus oleraceus. Classification (NCBI taxonomy): domain Eukaryota; kingdom Viridiplantae; phylum Streptophyta; class Magnoliopsida; order Fabales; family Fabaceae; genus Lathyrus; species Lathyrus oleraceus. Next base: position 629,768,222 of record NC_066583.1, on the reverse strand, counting down.
GGTGGCGCCAATTGGATTGACACCTCAGTGTAAAGTGCAATTTTTTTGTGATAAATAGATGTGTTGCGTGAGTCATTGTTTCATATCTCATTTAATCATTTGGCAATCATGTTTGATGTTCGTCGCCGATAGGGAAAGGTGATTTATGCGAGAGACAAACCTCAGATGCTGATACTCTTCTAGAACATCGCTACGTTCGAGCAACTGAAGAGGGAGCTGGTTCGTTGGTTAGATGGGAAAATACCATAAGGGGAAAATTAGAAGTATTGAGAGACTCAACAGTATCTTTGGTTGGGTGCGAATGAAGACTGATAAGGATGCTAGGGAAATGATGTTCGGTCGAGATGACATCAATTTGATAGTTGTAATCAATTAGAAATATTTCTGTTTTCAGTTAGCTTACTTTGTAAAGATGTTTTTGTGAACCTCGTTGTAACAAAAACTTAATGATATATAATGATTGAAGGTTACAAATATACAATGTTACAAAAAGCTTATGACCCAGATGATGCTCCTCGATTGGGGTAGTTGTTCTTGTTGTGTCCTAGTTGACGACAGATACTACATAATCTTATCATTTTATCTGTGGAATCCATTTCTGTCATGATATGTGTGTTGTTTGGTCTTCCTTTTTTCTTTCTACGCATTTCGCCATTGTGCCAAACTATATCACCTTCATATGGAGGCCAGTATTCCTCCATTGATAGTATCGAGAAGCTTTGATTATATACATTCATGACGGTGACGGCCTTGTACACATCAGATAAATGGTTGTAAGCGTCTTGACAAGTATATGCGCATGCTGCAATGACATGGGAGCAAGGAATGCGGAAGGCCTGGAATTTTCCACAGTCGCACCAACTTCTATTTAGTCTAACAGCATAGGCTAAATTTGGTCTCCCCTCGTTGCGTTCCATTGTTTCCTGGACGCTGAAATTTTGCCTATGACGGTCAAAGACTGTTACAGCGTGTGTTCTAGCTTTGATGCTCTCCTCTTTCATGACTTTCATGCAACACTCACTGAATACCTGGCTAGACATTAACAACGCACTCCATCTTTCACCTTTGGTTGTGAACGTAGAAGCCAACCTATAATAGGTCGATCTTACCAAGGCGGTTATTGGCAGATTTCTAATTCCTTTGAATACCCCGTTCATGCATTCCACAAGGTTTGTTGTCATGTGGCCACATCGACAACCTCTGTCAAATGCCCTTGTTCACTGCTCTACTGGTATATTATTTAGCCATCTCTCTGCGTCTTCATTAGACAGTCTAATTTCATCATGATAATATTGAAATGACGGCTGAGTTAGAGCATACCCAACATTCACCACCTTCTTGTGAAGATTCTTATCTTTTATTGCACGCATGGAATTTTGTGCAATATGTCTAATGCAATAGACATGGGTAGAAGGAGGATCATGTCATCCGTTGTCATGGTTGTTGTAGGCACTCTCAATGGCAGCATGTCTATCAGAAATCAAATAGAGTTGGCTTGTGGAGCCACATGCGTTATGAGATGTCGAAGAAAGAAACCCCATCCACCAGCCGTTTCACCTTCAACCAGAGCAAAGGAAATGGGAAAGACATTGTTGTTGCCGTCTTGTGCAACCACCATAAGCAAAGTACCCTTGTATTTGTCGTATAACTAAGTGCCATCAATTTGAATAATAGGTTTGCAGAATGCCCTTTGATGCATGAGTCAAACTCCCAAAAGAGACGGTGAAAGATTCTATTACCTGTAACACAGGTTTCGTCTGGCATCATTACTGGCAATGTCTCCATAATTGCCACAGTTCCTGGGACATATGTTTTTAGTGCCCATAAAAACCGTGGCAATTCTTTGTATGAATCCTCCCAGTTGTCGAATACATGTTCAACATCCTTTGTCCTCGCAATCCAGACTTTCTTGTAAGATGGAGTATAATTATATGTTGTTCTGATATGTGATATAATTATACTCACCTTCACTGATGGGTCTTTATTAATCAACGGTAGAATGTCTTGACATATCAATGCAGCGCTTAGTTTACGGTGATCTTGTTCAACGTTAGTTGCAATGCAAATGTGAGGTGGGTCTATTGAAGCAATCTCCCAAGAGTCGTTTTTCTTTTTGTAAGACGCAACCAACCGAAACTTACAAAGGATGTTACGATATTCGATAACATACCTTCTTGAATCAGTGTGTTTCACTGTAAAATCAGCAGAGTTGTTCATGTGGAATTTTTTGATAGCTCGCACGCATTCTTCTTTAGTACGAAACATGTCTCCCACCTTTAATTCGCCTTCTGATCGTGGATACGGGTTATAGAAAACACTGTTGGATGTTTCATCATCGTGCAGATCCATATGTGTCATGTGTTGAGGCGGATTATAGACATGACTATGAGGTATTGGTGGTGGTTGATCATCATCTTCAATGTCGTTGTTCAGCATGTGATCAACCTGTATCTCGGTCTCCTCTTCTTCTTCATGAACGACATCCACTTCTGCTTCTGCTTCTGGGTTGACGTCATATGACCATTGTGGATCAAATTCACCAGATTCATCTTGACTGGTTATTTGAGACTGCTAAGATGGTATACATGGTTTAAGAGTTATGTACAACTCAATACATTTGCAGCCTGAATGTTCATGACTAACAAACATGTATTCAACATCTTTATTGTCTCGTACCTTAAGTGGGAAAATTTTGCATTGACTATTCTAAAAAAATATTGGATTTTGATACGTGATCTTTGACACAATACCCGATCCTATACATGATTGTATTCTTTTTTTTTAAATTCAAGAAGGTTGTATTTCTCTTGATCGTAAGTCTAATGGTATCAGTGTTTCGAAAACAAAAACCATATAACTCAGACTCGTATGTTTCACCGTTGCAGTGAACGTTGACACTGTATTTTGGTGAAGATGACATTGTGCAGATGAAAACTATTTTCTTGCTGCAGATGAATGTGAGTGATGTGTCTTAGATGTTGATAGTAAGACACTTAAATAGGGGAGTGAAGTGTCTCACATGCTAGCTAGTTCGAAGTGATATGTCGCACATGCAAGCTAGTTCGATATGATGTGTCAACCATGCAAGATACTAAGAAGTGACATGTTCAGCATGCAAGAGAGAGGCCAGCCACATGTCAGACATGCAGACACACATTTCAATTAAATTGGCACCCCCATTCATTCCTTGCACATGGGCGCCGATCCAATTGGCGACACCTTGTCTTACATGCATGCAAACCTCGAAACCAAGCAATCAGACCTAGGTCTTGCGTGCATGTCCCTATGGAGGCGCTAATTTGAATGGCGACACCATGTACAAAATGCACATGGGCACCAATTCAATTGGAGACAACATGCAAGCACAACTTTTCATGCTCCCATTCATTTGCCTATAAATACATCCACACCATCAACACTTCTTCCACACCATCACTCTCTCTACTTCTTCTAAAATACTTCTTCTACAATTTCATCTATAACAACTTCTTATAGTTTCATCTGCACCAACCACTTTCATCCCAGACAAAATGTATATCCTCACAATGGGCGAATCGCATAGAGGAATGGTTGCAAACATCGCAACTTATGTAAGTTTTTTCTTTTGTTATTTGTTTTAATAGAGTCCCTTTTATTTTGACATACCAACTTAGTCAAGTTTTTTGTTCTTTCTTTTACAGGATGTTTCAAGGTTTCGGACTCGGGTCCACAAATATGTCCATATGGACCCAATGATTCAACCTTATGTTGAACTCACCGGTTTTGGTCATATAAGTAAGATTTTGTCTTGGTCCGTAGATAACAAATTCATTCTTGCTTTATGCGAAAGATGGCGTCCAGAGACACACACATTTTGGTTCTCAATCGGTGAGTGAATTGTGACGTTAGAAGACGTCTACATGCTTTTGGGACTTCCCATTGAAGGCAAGGTTGTTAATGGTAAAACCAACTATGCAAATTCAATTTGCATGGACCTCTTGGAGACTGATTTGTTAGATGATAACTCAAGAGGTCAAGGTATACTAATTTCATGCCTTAAGTCATACTATAATAGTTTATACTTAGATGAGCATTCTACCGAAGATGCTCGAATAATAAAAACTAGATGTTACATTATGATGTTAATTGGTTCGTTTTTATTTCCCGAAGGTAGTGGTTCTAGCATGCATATTATGTATTTACCTCTATTTAGACATGTAGATAGAATAGGAAGTTACAGTTGGGGATCTGCTTGTCTAGTTTATCTCTATAGCTTCTTGGGCAAAACCTCACACAAAGACACATCTACATTTTCTGGATGTGCTGTTTTGCTACAAGCATGGGGTTGTGATTAGTCACCATTGGCATTAAGTTTTCGATACTTATCCGACAAGAAACCGAGGATTTTGAAATATTGTGCAAGCATTTTTGATACTTTTCAAGGCAATTTTACTTCCGGTATAATATTTAAGCATTTCCATTCATTATTATATTTTAATTCTATTTTCGTGATTTTATGCGTGGGATAACTGGGTTTTTGTTCGACAGGTCCAGGTAGAAGAACCAGGGAACTCAGAGCGAGACAATGCGAGATTCCGGCAAGCAAAGGAATGGAAAACCCCGGTACAGGAGGCCTGACATGGCCACCCGTGTCACCTGCATAGGCCGTGTCAGGCAAAGGAGGGCGTGACAAGGAAGACAGTGGCCTGACACGGCCACCCGTGTCAGCTGACACGGGCCGTGTCAAGCATCAACCCCCCCGTGTCAAGAGGCCATGGGCGTGCACCAATAACAGTAGGCTGACAGGGCCGTGTCAGCCCAAGCCCCAAATTTCCCTTTTTCTCAGGCTTTTGTTCATCGGGCTTTTCAGAGAGATTTTTGGACATGTCCACCTGCGACTTGGAATTTTCATTATAAAAGAGGACCTTCTGCCTAAGGAAAAATCATTTTGGAAGAAGGCAAAAATACAGTATTATGAAGCAATCAAGTATTACAGAGAACAAGGCGTTTGGAGAACTGAAGGTTTTCATGAGCGGGAGCGATTGAAGATCAAAGTCATCCAATTACTTGTAATGTGTAATTTTAATCTTGCGTTTGTTTTAAACAATATGAGTAGCTAAACCCCCCAATGCTAGGGGGATGTTCCTGATTTAGAATTATAACGAATTTGAGTTTACATTTGCATTTATAATATTATTTTTACAGTAACCTTTTGATGTGTTTATTGCTTTCTCTTTCGGACCAATCGAGATTGATTTGTGGTTATCAATTAGGCTGGACCGCCATTGATAAGGTTTTCATAAGGTTACTCTACAGTAGATATCACCTAGGACTAGGGATACCCTGTATGAACCAGAGTATTCTTGATATTATAAAGCTTAACTTCACCTTAATTGCCTATGAAATAGAAATTAGGGTAGATTGATTAAAGGTTTTCTCACCAAGGACTTGGGAGAAAATACCCTTGAGAACTGGTGGTAATTGATATTTGTTGATGCAATAGTAACTCAGAGTTGTTACAGGGATAAATCATACACCTTCCCTGATATTGTTCCTTTTTCCCTGTAAACCTTTATTTTCATCCTTATTTGCTTTTACCTTTATTCTTATATTTTTACACCTAAAAACCAAATTAATACTTTTTATTTAATTGAATGATAATTTAAACTCGATATTGACTTGCATTCCTTGAGATCGACTTTCGGGGAATTTCCCCATTATTACTATAAAAGGCAAAATAGTACACTTGCTATTTTCCCGATCAAGTTTTTTGCGCCGTTGGCGGAGACTGCCAAAATATAGAGTTTAATTTTAATTTCATTTAAAATTTTGTTGCTCTGCAGTAAAATTATTTTTCTGTCACTTATAATTTAATAATTTGTGTATGCGAGGAGAACCCTCAGCTGAATTTCTTTTTGACGTAGAGATCGAGAGAACCCTTCACCGAAGACGCAGAAATCAAAGAGTGGATTCCAAAGAAGAAAGTACCTCTGATCACTCAGAAGTCAAAGAACCAATGGCTGAAGTTCCTCCAATTCCACCTCCTCCACCTCCAGAAAGACTCCTAGGTGACTATGGAGGTGCAAACGCACCGGGTGGTCGACTGATCATTATCAACCAACCGGAGAATGTGATGAATTTTCAACTACATCCTAGCACAATCAATCAATTGGAAAGAAAACCTTTCACCGGAAAGATTAATGAAGATGCTAACAAACACCTGCAAAGATTTCTGACCATGAGCACCACCTTGAAAATTGATGGTCACACTGATGAAGCAAAGAAATTAAGAATGTTCCCGTTCACCTTAGCTGAAGATGCGGAAGAGTGGTTCTACTCTCTTCCAGCCGGCAGTATCACATCATGGGAAGAGATGGAAACTGCATTCTTAAATGAGTACTTTCCAGCATCAGTATTCCTGAGAAAAAGGTATGAAATCCTTAGTTTCAAACAGAAGGATGGTGAATCATTGGGAGACGCCTACAAAAGATTCAAAAGGGTCTTAGTAGCATGTCCAACTTATAATATGGATCAGACCGAATAAATGCAGATGTTCGTTAATGGGCTGAAAATAAATACAAAACAGTTGATTGATACAGAAGCCGGTGGCTCAACAAATTTCTCAACAGCCACTGGTATTAAAAGGATTATTGAAGCTATAGCTGCCAATGAGTATCTAGAATTATACGACAGGTGTACTAGTCAACCAGAGGGGGTGATTGATCTCAATTTAGAGACAAATAAAATTTGTCTGGAAGACACAGTTGCTGCCGAAGTAGACAAGAAGTTGAAAGCTATGAATATAGGTACTCAACAGATAGCTCAGGTCCATTCGGCCCAGGCTAGCACTTGTGAAATCTGTAATGGACCTCATCACACAGTCTATTGCTCTTCTTCCCCTAACAAATTGAAGAGATCAAATTCTTGAAGCAAAATAATCCCTACTCTAACACGTACAACCCAGGTCGGAAGAATCATCCAAATTCCTCCTGGAAAGATCAGAGAGGGAATGTTCCACAACAAGGTACATGGCAATATCAGACTCAGTATCAATAATAGCAGCGACAACAGGCACCTAAAAAGGCTGAATAGGAAATCGCCATTGAAAAATTAGCCCCTTACAGCTTGCAGTTTCAAGAAGAAACAAGGACTAATCAGAAAAACACCACAGCCTCCATCAAAAATCTCGAAGTCCAAATGGGTCAGATAGAACAACAGTTAGCTTCAAATTCTCAAGCCCCGGGTACCCTACCTAGTGGTACGGTAACAAATCCGAGGGAACATAACACTGTTAACGTTGTCGTAACCCGAAGTGGGAAGTCAACGGAGGAAAACGGTATGGAAAAAGATGGATTGTTAGAAGTGGATTTAGAAATCAAGGAAACCAAGTCATCAAACTCCCTTACCCTCCAAGACAGAAAAAGAAAGATCAACATGAGAAAAGATTTGAGAGGTTCCTGGAAATGTTCAAAAAGCTGGAAATAAACATCCATTTTTCTTAGGCATTAGAGCAAATGCCAATATATGCCAAGTTCAGGAAATACATCATCTCCAAGAAGCGTTCCACTGATGTGGACCCGATCATCCTAATTGAAACATGCAGTGCCATTCTCCAAGGCTGAAAATCCCAGTGAAAAAGAAAGACAGGGGGTCGGTTACTATTCCATGCACTATTGGTGATAGAAAATTCAAGAAGGCTCGGATTGACTTAGGAGCAAGTGTAAGCTTGATGCCACTATCCATTTATAAGAATTTAGGCATTGGCACTGTTCAAGATACTCGAATGACACTTCAGTTTGCGGATCGCTCTGTGAGGCGACTGTTAGATGCCCAAAAGTGTTTATTTGAGTTATCAAATGTGGGCATCTTTCACTCCTTTTTGTAGAAAAAGTGTTTGAAACCGCCCTTGCTTTTGATGATTTGCAATACAATGTGAAATGATCTTGGTACCTTTAATTTGTGTGTTATTGTGCAGGAATTAGGCATGAAAGAGTAGAAAACGAAGGCACAAGGAAGATGGCAAAAGAACCAAGAAAGAAGGCAAACATCAGCAAGCTCACTAGGCGAGTAAGGCAGCGAGGTGTTCGCTAGGCGAGCACTCAGTGAGCTGCCAGCGAACATTCCCAGAATTTTATAGTAGAAAAATGTCAAAACTCGTTGTGGCGAGGGAAGTAGCGAACACTTCCAGTGGAAAAATCATCAACATTCGCTAGGCGAACATCCAACGAGCTCCCAACGAGCAATTCCAGTAGCAAAACCATCTAAACTCGCTGGAGCGAATGAGGAAGGGTGGGCTTCGCCTAGCGAACATATGCATTCTGGACTTGGATGATTTCTCTGGGCGCATGCACTTCTGGTGGCCTATTTTGGGGCTCGCTAGGCGAACCATTCTGCTCGCCTAGCGAGCATGACAGCTCAGTAACCAGTACTATAAGTAGCAGGGGCTACTTTTTGGAAACCATACAACTTTTGAACTTAGATATTTTTCAGCATTTTCTTGGGATCATATTTTTGTAACCTAGAAACCCATTTTCTCATATTTCTTCATCTCTTAACAAATATTCTACAAAAAGAAGGTGGATTCCCATCCAATCTCGATTCTTCGACTCGGATGTTGATCAACCTTCTACCGAAACTTATTGTACAAGCTACCATGAAAATGAGTAGCTAAGTCCTTCATTTTGTCAAGGTTAGATGTAGATGATCATAAGCTTTGTATGTATATGGGATGATCTTCATTTGTAAACTCTTTGATGATGAATATATGGTGAAAACCTTGTTTTATTGATAACTCTTTGTGTTGGTTTATGATCGAGAGATGTTTTCCAACTCTTGACCTAGGTTTTCATCCATCCTTGTTCTTTAGCTAGAGATAGTAATGAATGAGTTTGTTCACTAAAAAAGTTGAACCTAAAAGTTGTCATTTTGATAGATTGTGTGAGAGATCAACAATGGATCAAAATGGGAAAACCCACAATGTGTGTTAGAGATAAACACATTGGGAGGACTTTGTGGATGTGTTTATCATCTAATGGAGTTTATGAGTTTTGTCGATCGAACATATGCATGCAAAGTGATCGTCGAACCCTAACTTTGACAATCTTTCTCATATCGAAAAACCAAAACTTTTACCGCAATTTCTTACTTTTTATGCAAGCTACCATGACCTAAAACTAAAACCCCTTTGTTACGATAAGTTAAGAACTTAACAACTGTCGAACGGCGGCGATATCACACAATCCCTGTGGAGACGATAACAAAAACCCGATACTCTAACCCTATACCAACAAAACGGCGCCGTTGCCGGGGATTGTGAATTGATATTGCGAGCATCACAATAGTTGCTTAATTTTTTAACTCTCGAATTTTTAACTTGTGCTTGTTAATTTGTTTGGTTTAGTGCACAACTTTCGTTTTATGCGAGGGCAGGTTCCTGAGGACCAACTTCTTTTTGATCCCGAGATCGAAAGAACCGCAAGGAGACTGAATAGCAGAACGAGACGAAGGAGGCAACAAGCTAGACAACGACAAGAACAAGGAGAAGGTTCTTCTACAACACACACACCACCTTTCATACCTATCATGGATCAACCACCACAACCACCGCCGATTTCCACACCATGTGTCAACAGTCCGAGGAATACAGCTCAATTTTCCAACCACACAGGAAGTCAAGCCGAGATGAAAACGGGAACTCTTAACTTACTATACGAAAGTCCATTCACCGGAATGGACCATGAAGACCCCTTTGCTTTTCTCACCAAATTTTACGAGATAGCATTGGCGGTCGGAGTTGATCAAGCTCAAGAGCTACCGTTGTTCAAAAGACTTTTTCCTCATGCATTGCTCGGCAAAGCAAAAGATTGGTACTTGGATCAAACACCTGCAGTCATGACGGATTGGAACGTGTTGGAAGAGAAGTTCATTGAACGATTTTTCTCCCACAACCGGTTCATGGAATCCAAAACGGCTATCTCCGTGTTTCCGCAAGGAACCAACGAATCATTGAATGAGGCATGGGAGAGATTTAAATCCATGCTTCGAAAGTGCAAAGGGCATGGTTTTGACGAATTGACGCAAATCCACATTTTCAAGAATGGCCTTCAACCTAATGGCTCTAAATGACCTACAAAGTCAAATAGAGGCAACACTTTGAAGAAACCGGGAGTGCTTGAACTTGGAACGAATGATGCTATTCTTGCCCAAAATAAACTCATTTCTCAACAAGTTGAACTCTTAACTCAACAAATAAAAGAGTTGAGAGAGCCTTCAAAAGCTAAACAAATAGCTTGTTGTGAGCTTTGCAAGGGTGATCATGACACCGGGTTTTGTCCACCTCCCGACTTCGAAGAAGTGAATTACATGGCGAACCAACGAGACTACCAACCGAGGCAACAACAACAACAACCGTATCAACAACATCCTCAAAATCAACAACAACACTTTCAAGGGAATCAAGGGTTCCAACCAAGGGCTAACTATTACCATAACCAAGGTTATGGGGGTGGTACTTCTAGCCGTCAAAACCCTCCCCAAAATCCTTACCAACCTCAACAACCTCCGGTCGTGACTTCAAAGTTAGAAGAGACATTGACACAATTTATGCAATTGTCAATGGCTAATCAAAAGAGCAACGATGCGGCAATCAAAAATCTCGAAACTCAAGTCGGTCAACTTGCTAAACAACTAGCGGAACAACAACCCGAACCATCTTTTTCGGCGAACACGCAAACGAATCCAAAAGAGCATTGTAAAGCGATAACGACGAGAAGGGGAAGGGAGTTGATTAGTGAGAGTAAAAAAAGAGATGAGAGTGAAAAAAGAGAGGATGAGAAAAAAGATGAGGAGAAAAAAATAGAGGAGAGCATTGATGGTGAAGTTGGGGAGTGGAGTGAGGAAGAAGTTGAAAAGAATGAAAAAAATGGTGAAGTGGAAAATAAAGAAAGTGTGGAAGTCGAAAAAAATAAGAGTGATGAAGTGATGGTGGAGGGAGTAAAAAAGAAAAGAGAGAGGAATTCTAGAGTTTCTAAAGGAAAGGAGGTAGTGGGCACTACTCCAATCCAAAACCTTCCGTATCCACATGCTCCATCTAAGAGGGAGAATGAACGGCATTACGCCCGGTTCATGGATATATTCAAACAACTTCAAGTGAACATTCTGTTTGCCGAAGCATTGGAGCAAATGCCTAAGTATGCAAAATTCATGAAAGACAAACTTACTAAAAAGCGGAGGTACACGGAACCGGAGACAATTGTCCTAGATGCTAGTTGTAGTGCAATCATTCAACGGACGCTTCCGAAAAAAGAGGTTGACCCGGGACGAGTTACTTTGCCGGTTAAAATTGGTGATGTCTATGTCGGAAAAGGGCTAATTGATTTGGGGTCAAGCATTAATCTAATACCATTGTCTATTGTGAAGAGGCTTGGCAACATTGAAATGAAGGCCATCCGGATGACTTTGCAATTGGCCGATAAGTCGACTACCCATCCTCATGGGTTAGCTCAAGATGTTTTGGTCAAAGTTGACAAATTCTTCTTCCCGGTTAATTTCATTGTGATTGATATGGAAGAGGACGACGATGCTCCGCTTATTCTTGGCCGACCGTTCATGAAAACCGCACGCATGATGATTGACGTTGACGACGGTTTGATGAAGGTAAGGGTCCAAAATGAAGAAGTTACTTTTGATCTATTCGAAGCCATGAAGCATTCAAAGGATAGAAGTGATAGCTTTCGCATTGATGTGATCGAAGAGGCAACTTTCGAAGTTTCTAAACATATTCATGAGATATCTCCTATGGAGTTAGCTCTTGATGACTCCTTTGAAGTTTTCACAATTGAAGAAGAGAAAGCTCTTGATGAATGCCTAAGGGAACTTGATAGTCTAAACAAGATACATCCTTGGGAAGTTGAGGAGTAAGACTTGAAGAAGGAGGTTAATGAAGAAAAATCGCCGATTGAATTGAAAATGTTACCTTCTACTTTGAAGTATGCCTTTCTAGACGAGACCAAAGCAAAGTCGGTTATCATAAGCAATCTTTTGTCAAAGGATGAAGAAGCCCGTTTGATCAATGTTTTGAAAAAGAATCAAGAAGCCATGGGTTGGACTATTTCCGATCTCAAAGGAATTAGTCTTTCCTATTGCATGCACAAGATCTTAATGGAAGAGGATTTTAAGCCGGTAGCTCAACCGCAACGCCGCTTAAATCCTACTATGAAGGAAGTTGTTAGAAAGGAAGTTGTTAAGTTGTTGGATGCGGGAATGATCTACCCGATTTCGGATAGCCCATGGGTTAGTCCTGTACATGTGGTTCCGAAGAAAGGTGGCATTACCGTGATTCGAAATGAAAAGGATGAGTTGATCCCGACAAAAGTGGCAACGGGGTGGCGTATGTGCATTGATTATAGGCGGTTGAATACCGCAACTCGAAAAGATCACTTTCCACTCCCGTTCGTGGATCAAATGCTAGAAAGACTTTCTGGGCAACAATACTATTGTTTCTTAGATGGCTATTTTGGGTATAACCAAATTGTCGTTGACCCGGCCGATCATGAAAAGACGGCTTTCACATGTCCCTTTGGAATTTTCGCATACCGTAAAATGCCCTTTGGGTTGTACAATGCACCGGCTACTTTCCAAAGATGTGTGCAAGCTATTTTTGCCGACCTTATCGAGAAAACAATGGAAGTCTTTATGGACGACTTCTCCGTATTTGGTGGTTCCTTTGGTCTATGCTTGGACAACTTGGAAACGGTTCTTGAAAGATGTGTGAAGACAAACCTTGTTCTTAATTGGGAGAAGTTCCACTTCATGGTGACCGAGGGGATAGTGCTTGGCCATAAAGTCTCTTCAAGAGGGCTTGAGGTTGATCGTGCTAAAGTTGAAGTGATTGAAAAGTTGCCTCCTCCGGTGAATGTGAAGGGAATCCGAAGCTTTCTGGGGCACGCCGGTTTCTATCGGCGCTTTATCAAAGACTTTTCAAAGGTAGCTAAGCCTTTGAGTAACTTTCTAGCTAAGGATCAGGTATTTCTTTTAACTGATGAGTGTTTACAAGCTTTTGAAACTTTAAAGGAAAAATTGGTTACCGCTCCAATTATAGTCGCTCCAAATTGGAATTTAAATTTTGAGCTCATGTGTGATGCGAGCGACTATGCAATCGGAGCGGTATTAGGCCAAAGAAAAGAGAAAAGTTTTCATGCGATACACTACGCAAGTAAAGTTCTTAATGAGGCTCAAGTTAACTATTCCACAACTGAAAAAGAATTACTTGCGATAATGTATGCGCTTGAAAAGTTTAGGTCCTATCTTATTGGGTCCAAGGTTGTAGTGTATGCCGACCACTCGGCGATTAAATATTTGCTCACCAAACCGGACTCGAAGCAAAGGCTCATCCGTTGGATCCTCTTGTTGCAAGAATTTGATGTTGAAATCAAAGACAAGAAAGGATCGAAAAATTTGGTGGCGGATCATTTATCTCGCTTAGTTAATATGGAGGTTACCGCTTCCGAGAAGGAAATCCGGGAAGAGTTTCCTGATGAAAAACTTTTCAAAATTCAAGTTAGGCCGTGGTTTGTAGACTTTGCGAACCATAAGGCTAGTGGTTTGGTGCCTCCCTGTTGGTGTAAGCCCTAGAGGCCAATACTTTTGGTACTTGTATCGAATTATTTATTAATAATAAAAGGCTTTTTCTTTATTACGTTTGTTTAGTAAAGTCCCTGGAATAGATAGTCCGTTTAATGTATTAAGTGTGACTTAATCATGAGAACACATTAATCATAAGGACACTATTCTTAAAGTATCCGTAGTCGAGCTTTAGTGTGAAGTGGGATAACATTAAAGCATTAAGACTATTATGTTTGTAGACTGATGATCACATCTCATGGATCATGGATAAAGAGTTATCAAGTCTTAAACATAGGTATGAATATTAAGAGTAATATTTATACCGGATTGACCCGCTATGAGAATACTATATAGAAAGTTATGCAAAGTGTCATAAGTTATTCTCATGGTGATAATGGTGTATACCACTCTTCGATCTGAAACCACTATGGACCCTAGATGTAGAGTCGAGTGCTTTATTGCTGATCAAACGTTGTCCATAACTGGATAACCATAAAGACAGTTGATGGGTACTCCACGAAGCATGCTGAGGGACATGAGTGACCTAGATGGAATTTTTCCATCCTGCATAAAAGGATAAATGTCTATGGGCCCAATATTGAACTGGACAAGGATGACACGATCTATGCCTTGTGTTCAATATGGACATAAGGGCAAAAGGGTAATTATACACATAAGTATTATCACAGAAGGAATTGTCAGATCACTTGACATTTTCGTGTCTTGGGTAGCAGTGATGTGTTGCTAGATACCGCTTATTGTTTATTATGTTAAATGCATGATTTAATATAATTGCCAACGTCACGAAAACCTAAAGGGTCACACACAAAGGACGGATTGATGAGAGATAGAGTAACTAAGGAATACCGTAAGGTACGGTGCCCTTAAGTGAATTATAGAACATCGTAAGGTACGGTGTACTTGAGTAGAATACAAAATATGGTAAGGTACCATGGGCTTAAGTGATTTTGGGCATATTATAAGATATGGGCCAAAATACAATTAAGTGGGCCTTTTAGCTTGAAGCCCACACAAGTGGTTCTATAAATAGAACCCTTGTGCAAAAGCTTTGATTGCGGTTGCATTATTTTTGTTTTCTCACACTCTCTCTCTCTCTCTCACTCAAAGCCTTCATTCGTACCAGCTAGCACTGAGATTGAAGGAACCCGTTCGTGTGGACTGAGTAGAGACGTTGTCATCGTTCAACGTTCGTGATCGTTTCCGTGGATCTGCATCAAAGGTTTTGATCGTCACAAGAGATCTGCACCAAAGGTTTCAATCGTCACAAGAGGTAAATATTCTATCACTGATCATGACCATTCGTAAGGATCTCTAAAGGAGAAAATTTTAATTTCCGCTGCGTTTTGGACCGCAATTCTCCTTCAGTGGTATCAGAGCCACTTACGAAACCATGACTCGGATAGCTGTTTATTTTATGTATTAATATGATTAAAAGACAGAATGAATCAATTAATTAAACGAGTAATTAAATTTGGAATCATGAGTGTACGAGTTGGATGATTGATGTTGACTATGCTTCGGAATCCGACATTAGTATGGTGAAGCAGCGATACATCGATCGTCCATAGGTTACGCAGTTGAGACCGATCAACTTATATATGATATAAGTAATCCTAATGCAAAGTACGGTATATGTGATATACTGTTTCTGTTTCGTTCATTCGAACACTAAATGATTGTTTTCCTTTGAGCGATCAATGGTCATTTGCTTCGGAATCCGATATTAGTATGGTGAAGCAATGACCTGTTGATCATTCATACTGAATCAACAATCGAGGTGTGTTTGACGGTCTGAAACTGGCGCATTAGGGTTGGTGACGGCGCAAGGGTTGTGCCGTCAAAAATTTGTGAATTTAGGGCTTTTTGGAAGAGGTCTGTAGACTGTTTCAAAGTTCTGTTATTTTGGCTGCGTGACGTTCGTCACGAGCGTAACAAGCTGGCTATGACGGTCGTAACGTGCCCTGTGACGGTCGTCACACTCACATGGCATGTGACGGTCGTAACGTGCTTTGTGACGGTCGTCACACTCACATTGCCTGTGACGGTCGTCACACGCCTGTGACGGTCGTCACACTCACAGAGTCAAAATTTTGGGGTTTCTGTTTTGTGACTACGCAAGGGTTGTGTTATGCAAAACAATGTCCATTTCAAATGAACCACCGTCCGCTGACCGGGCAGCGGAACCCCCGGCTAACTCTATGTAGTGTGATCGGTCGCCGAAATTTAATTTGGTTTTAATTAATTAAAGGAATTAAAAATTAATAATAATAATGTGTTTGTTATTATTGCCTTGTGGTGATCAGTTATGGCCTTAGTCTTCCTTCATTTTGTTTTGGGTTTTAAATACGACCTGCGTGTCGTGCCTCTCCTTTTAATCTCTTAGTGTAACTTCTTTTCTCATCTCAAACCCTCGTATGTAAAACGAGTTTCTTCTGGAATGTAATGTTATGAAGAAAGAGGAGAAGACAATGTTATGAAGAAAGAGAAGAAGACAATGTTATGAAGAAAGGAGAAGATTTCAATATCAAAGGAGGACAACCTTGAAGATCTTGCTTGGAGAAGCTTAGATCGTTGTTAGGTTAGCTTAGATTCTCTCATTGGCTTGGGAGAACAATTGCGCTAGGGGGTCATAACTGTTTCATTGTGTATGTATGTTGATGCATGTGAATGTATGTGAATGTATGTTTATGCATGTGAGAGACGATTTATATGATAAATAAGCCGGTGAGATCATAACGATTACAATTCCCTCAAATTAAATATTAAGTTTATGCTTTCCAAGTTTTAGCACTCATCAAGACTAGTATCGGATAATGTAGGTTTCGCCTACGCGAGGTGCATGTTCTATATTAGTAAGGTGCGATGGGATAATTGTAATATCCAACTGCTAAGACAATGGGTCAAACTTAACTAAACAAATTATAATAATATTATATATGTTTACTTTCCAAGTTTTAGCACTCATCAAGACTGGTATCGAATAATGTAGGTTTCGCCTACGCGAGGTGCATGTTTTGTATTAGTTAAGATGCGATGGGATAATTGTAATATCCAACTGCTAAAACGATGAGTCAAACTTAATTATAATTTTATTATATATGTTTAGAAGCAAGAGTTGGGAATAATCCATATGATGGATTGGAATAAGGAGTTATTCACCCAACTGAAATTTTCGAGAGTTGTATGAGATACAACTGGAAGGAGTTCCTACCTAAATAACCTAGTTTTGTGTAATCCGCCTACGCGGACTTAGAACGAAGTGAAATATGGATCTCGACCCACTAGTAAATCTTCCAATGGGATTTTCCGAATCAAATGATGAGGGTCATTTGTTTTGAGTAAAATAGTGGGAGCATATTTAATTAAAGGCCTAATTAAATATGTCAATGATACTTATATTTTCATTAATTCTTATATAGATTACCATGACAACAAACACCTCTAACAACATCTTGCGATCAATCCTTGATAAAGAAAAATTGTCTGGGACAAATTTTCTGGATTGGCACCGAAACCTGAGGATTGTCCTCAAACATGATAAAAAGCTGTATGTCTTGGAGAAACCTGTTCCTGAAGAGGAACCTCCTAGTTCTGCACCTAAGGCAGAAAGAGATGCTTATAAGAAGCATGTCGATGATGCCAATGAAACTGCCTGTCTCATGCTAGCTACCATGAACTCAGAATTGCAAAAGCAACATGAGAACATGTCAGCGTTCGATATGATTGAACACCTGAAGTTGCTCTATCAAGAGCAAGCAAGGCATGAGAGGTTTGAAGTTTCAAAAGCCCTTTTTCAAAGCAAGTTAGCTGAGGGAGCCCCTGTAAGTCCCCATGTACTCAAGATGATTGGGTATGTGGAAAACCTTGAGAGATTGGGTTTTCCCCTCGAAAAGGAACTTGCGACTGATTTGATCTTGCAATCGTTGCCAGATAGTTTCAGTCAATTTGTCCTAAATTTCAATATGATTGATATGGACAAATCTCTTCCTGAACTGCTCGCCATGTTAAGAACTGCCGAGCAAAATCTGAAGTCAAAAGGGAAGTCCATTCTGATGATCGGAAATGGAAAGAGACAGAACAAAAGGCCCACCAAGCAGGGTGATAAAGGGAAAGGCAAGGAAGTTGCCAAACCCAGACCCATTGTTGCTGCTTTGAAGCCTAGTGGAGGCATAGCAAAGGCAGGCACCTACTTCCATTGCGGTAAGACCGGACACTGGAAGAGAAACTGCCCAAAGTACCTGGAAGATACGAAGAATGGAGTAGAGACTTCAACTTCAGGTATTTTTGTTATTAAATTTATCTACTTCTGCATCATGGGTATTAGATACTGGATGCGGTTCTCACATTTGTACAAATGTGCAGGGGTTGAAAAGGAGTAGAGATTTGGCAAAAGGTGAAGTTGACCTACGAGTTGGCAATGGAGCAAAGGTTGCTGCTTTAGCCGTAGGAACTTATGTATTAACTTTACCTAGTGGTTTAATAATTCAGTTAGAGAACTGTTATTATGTACCTGCAATTAGCAGGAATATTATTTCCATTTCTTGTTTGGACAAGTTTGGTTTTTTTATTTATAATAAAGAACAATTGTTGCTCAATTTATTTGAATGATATATTCTATGCTACTGCACAAATGAGCAATGGACTATATGTCCTTGATCTCGAAACGCCTATTAATAACATTAATACTAAAAGGGTGAAACCCAACGAGTTAGAACCAACTAGGTAAGAATATTAAAACTCTTCGATCAGATCGAGGTGGTGAGTATTAAAGCCTAGAGTTTGATGACCATCTGAAAGAGTGTGGGATCCTATCCCAGCTTACTCCTCCTGGAACACCCCAATGGAATGGTGTATCTGAGAGAAGAAATCGAACCCTGTTAGACATGGTCCGATCCATGATGAGTCACGCCGATCTTCCAAACTCCTTTTGGGGACATGCACTATTGACAGCAGCTTACACACTTAATCGTGTTCCATCCAAAAAGGTTGAGAAGACACCATATGAGATATGGAGTGGTAAGAAACCACATATGTCTTACATAAAGATTTGGGGTTGCGAGGTTTATGTGAAACGACAAATTTCAACTAAGCTTGAGCCCAAATCTGACAAATGCTTATTTTGTGGGGTATCCTAAAGAAACAAGAGGGTATTACTTCTATAATCCTTCTGAGGGAAAAGTGTTTGTCGCTCGAACTGGAGTTTTCCTAGAAAAGGATTTTATTTCCAAAGGAACCAGTGGGAGGAAAGTAGAGCTTGAAGAAATTCAAGAATCATAAAGCATAGATACACCTATGGAGGAATTAGAGCAGGAAACACAAGAAGTTGTGGAAGAACAACCTGCTCAAGTAGAACAAGACCGGCGTAGGTCAAGCAGGATACGTCAACTACCTGAGAGATATGGATATCTCATAACTGATCAAGGTGATGTATTACTCATGGATCAAGATGAGCCTGTGACCTACCAAGAGGCCATAACTGGTCCCGAGTCTGAGAAGTGGCTAGAAGCCATGAAATCTGAAATGGATTCCATGTACACAAACCAAGTTTGGACCTTGGTAGAGCCTCCTGTAGGAGTTAACCCTATAGGATGCAAGTGGGTCTTCAAAAAGAAGACTGACATGGATGGTAAGGTACATACCTATAAGGCAAGACTGGTTGCAAAAGGATATAAACAAATTCATGGGATTGACTATGATGAAACCTTTTCACCAGTTGCAATACTTAAATCTGTTCGGATTTTACTTGCTATCGCTGCATATCATGATTATGAAATATGGCAGATGGATGTCAAAACTGCTTTCCTTAATGGAAATCTTCTTGAGGATGTGTACATGACACAGCCTGAAGGATTTGACATACCAGAGGAAGCCCAAAAGATATGTAAGTTACAAAGATCAATCTATGGATTGAAGCAAGCTTCCAGAAGCTGGAATCTTCGTTTTGATGAAACAGTAAAACAATATGGATTCATCAAGAACGAAGATGAGCCTTGTGTCTACAAGAAGGTTAGTGGGAGCATGATCGTGTTCCTGGTATTATATGTAGATGACATATTACTCATTGGAAACGATATCCCTACCCTACAACAAGTAAAGTCTTGGTTGGGAAAATGCTTCTCTATGAAGGACCTAGGTGAAGCAGCCTATATATTAGGAATCAGAATCTATAGAGATAGATCACAAAAACTGCTTGGCCTAAGTCAGAGTACATACATAGACAAAGTGTTGAGACGCTTTAATATGCATGATTCCAAGAAAGGATTCATACCTATGCAACATGGCCTGTGTCTATCAAAAACACAATCCCCTTTAACTAAGGAAGAAAGGGATCGCATGAATAAGATTCCATATGCATCTGCAATAGGATCTATCATGTATGCCATGTTATGTACTCGACCAGATGTCTCGTATGGTACCAATCTGATCCTGGTGATGCTCACTGGGTAGCTGTCAAGAATATCCTTAAGTATTTAAGAAGGACTAAGGACTCATTCTTGATATATGGAGGTCAGGAAGAGTTGGCTGTAATTGGATACACCGATGCTAGCTTCCAGACAGATAAGGATGACTTTAGATCGCAATCTGGTTATGTATTTTGCTTAAACGGTGGCGCTGTGAGCTGGAAAAGTTCAAAGCAAGATACAGTTGCTGATTCTACAACCGAGGCCGAGTATATTGCTGCCTCAAGTGCAGCAAAGGAAGTTGTTTGGATCAAAAAGTTCATTAGTGAACTTGGCATAGTTCCTAGCATTGTGGATCCCATTGGTCTCTAGTGTGATAACAATGGTGCTATCGCACAAGCCAAGGAGCCTAGATCTCACCAACGATCCAAACACATACTTAGGCGTTATCATCTCATTCGAGAGATAATAGATAGAGGAGATGTGAAAATATGCAGAGTACCTACACTTGACAATATTGCTGACCCACTAACAAAGCCTCTTGCGCAGCAGAAGCATGATGGCCATACTAGATCTATGGGTATTAAGGGTATGCCTGATTGGCTCTAGTGCTAGTGGGAGATTGTTGGTGTAAGCCCTAGAGGCCAATACTTTTGGTACTTGTATCGAATTATTTATTAATAATAAAAGGCTTTTTCTTTATTACGTTTGTTTAGTAAAGTCCCTGGAATAGATAGTCCGTTTAATGTATTAAGTGTGACTTAATCATGAGAACACATTAAACATAAGGACACTATTCTTAAAGTATCCGTAGTCGAGCTTTAGTGTGAAGTGGGATAACATTAAAGCATTAAGACTATTATGTTTGTAGACTGATGATCACATCTCATGGATCATGGATAAAGAGTTATCAAGTCTTAAACATAGGTATGAATATTAAGAGTAATATTTATACCGGATTGACCCGCTATGAGAATACTATATAGAAAGTTATGCAAAGTGTCATAAGTTATTCTCATGGTGATAATGGTGTATACCACTCTTCGACCTGAAACCACTATGGACCCTAGATGTAGAGTCGAGTGCTTTATTGCTGATCAAACATTGTCCGTAACTGGATAACCATAAAGGCAGTTGATGGGTACTCCACGAAGCATGTTGAGGGACATGAGTGACCTAGATGGAATTTGCCCATCCTGCATAAAAGGATAAATGTTTATGGGCCCAATATTGAACTGGACAAGGATGACACGGTCTATGCCTTGTGTTTAATATGGACATAAGGGCAAAAGGGTAATTATACACATAAGTATTATCACAGAAGGAATTGTCAGATCACTTGACATTTTCGTGTCTTGGGTAGCAGTGATGTGTTGCTAGATACCGCTCACTGTTTATTATGTTAAATGCATGATTTAATATAATTGCCAACGTCACGAAAACCTAAAGGGTCACACACAAAGGACGGATTGATGAGAGATAGAGTAACTAAGGAATACCGTAAGGTACGGTGCCCTTAAGTGAATTATAGAACATCGTAAGGTACAGTGTACTTGAGTAGAATACGAAATATGGTAAGGTACCATGGGCTTAAGTGATTTTGGGCATATTATAAGATATGGGCCAAAATACACTTAAGTGGGCCTTTTAGCTTGAAGCCCACACAAGTGGTTCTATAAATAGAACCCTTGTGCATAAGCTTTGATTGCGGTTGCATTATTTTCGTTTTCTCACACTCTCTCTCTCTCTCACTCAAAGCCTTCATTCGTACCAGCTAGCACTGAGATTGAAGGAACCCGTTCGTGTGGACTGAGTAGAGACGTTGTCATCGTTCAACGTTCATGATCGTTTCCGTGGATCTGCATCAAAGGTTTTGATCGTCACAAGAGATCTGCACCAAAGGTTTCAATCGTCACAAGAGGTAAATATTCTATCACTGATCATGACCATTCGTAAGGATCTCTAAAGGAGAAAATTTTAATTTCCGCTGCGTTTTGGACCGCAATTCTCCTTCACTCCCGACCTAACTTCGAACCAAAAAAGGAAATTTCTCTCGGATGCTAAGTACTACGTATGGGACAACCCATACTTGTTTAAGTTGGGTGGTGATAACCTTTTGAGAAGGTGCATTACTGGCGATGAAGCGCAAAGCATTCTTTGGCATTGTCACAACTCGCCTTACGGCGGACACTACAATGGGGTAAGAACGGCCACTAAAGTCCTTCAGTCAGGATTTTATTGGCCTACTATTTTCAAAGACGCAAATGCCCATGCACAAAGTTGTGATAGTTGCCAAAGAAGTGGTGGGATTGGTAAGAGAGACGAGATGCCTCTCCAAAACATCCAAGAGGTTGAAGTATTCGATTGTTGGGGTATCGACTTTGTTGGACCATTCCCACCCTCATATGGTAATGAATATATGCTTGTGGCGGTTGACTACGTTTCTAAGTGGGTTGAGGAGATTGCCTCACCTCGGGCAGATGCTAAAACGACAATAATTTTTTTGAAGAAAAACATCTTTTCCCGTTTTGGAACCCCCCGTGTGTTGATTAGTGATGGAGGGTCGCACTTTTGTAATGCACCGTTAGAAAGCGTTTTGAAACATTACGGTGTATCACATAGAGTGGCGACTCCGTATCACCCACAAGCAAATGGTCAAGCCGAAGTCTCTAATCGTGAGATTAAGAGAATTCTTGAAAAAACCGTGTCAAATTCTAAAAAAGAGTGGTCACAAAAGTTGGATGAAGCGTTATGGGTATACCGTACCGCTTTTAAAGCTCCAATTGGGCTAACTCCTTTTTACTTGGTGTTTGGTAAAACTTGCCATTTTCCGGTCGAATTGGAGCACAAAGCTTTGTGGGCTCTAAAATTATTAAACTTTGATAAGGATTTGGCCGGTGAAAAAAGGAAAGTGCAATTGCTTGAGTTGGAAGAAATGCGCAATGCCGCATATCACTCGAGTTGGTTGTACAAAGAAAAGGTAAAAAAGTATCATGACAAAAAGCTTCGGAAGAAGGAATTTGTGCCCGGACAGTTGGTCCTATTGTTCAATTCTAGGTTGAAGCTATTCCCCAGAAAATTGAAATCTAAATGGTCCGGGCCATTTCGTGTCAAACAAGTCAAAGAATATGGAGCTATTGTCATTGAGGACTTGGACAAGAAAGAGAGTTGGACGGTTAATGGCCAACGTTTGAAGGTTTATCTTGGCGGTCTTGTGGATCGCGAGAGCTGTTTTATCTCCTTGGATGCTCGTCTGTGAGCATCTCGAACCGTCGAGCTTATCCGACGTTAAACAAGCGCTTATTGAGAGGCACCCCAACATTGTAAGTATTTACAGCTTTCTGTTGTATGGTATTGGTGTTCAACTTGAAGAACCTTCTGAAATGTGCTTTGCATGCTGTTTTGAAAAAACAAAATATTGTCATGCTCGCTAGCTGCTTGCTAGGCGAAGGCAGTAGCGAGCTGATTCGCTAGTTGCTCACTAGGCGAAGGCAGTAGCGAGCGTAGCATGACAGAACTTTAATTTTATTTCACAGGGCCACTCATTTGGGCCCACAACTTGTTATTTTGTTTTAAGTCTGAATATAAGGATCCAACTTACTCTCACTTGCACAAAATCACCTCTATCAATTCCATCTCACACAAACCCTAACATTGCATTGCAAACCCTAACCGTTGCATTCCAAATTCAATCGACCTCTCCAATCAGGTTTTTTCTATCTCCATTACTTTATGCTTTCAAGTTTTAAATTCTGAAGTATGAGACATTTAGGGTGAATTTGGGAGATTGGGTATCATTAGGTTTTGCATGTATGTTTAGGTTTGCATGTATCTTTAGAACGATTCCTAGAATGATAAATCACTTTGTTTCTGAAATGGGTACCATTAGACTTAGGGTTTTTTGAAATTTGGTTGTTAAACAATGGAGAACTCAGAACCCGTAACATTCGCTAGCATCTTCGCTAGGCGAATTAGTGGCGAGCATTCGCTACCACTTCGCTAGGCGAACCTGTAGCGAAGCTTCGCTAGGTCCTCGCTAGGCGAAGCAGTAGTGACCATGACAGCAATTGGTTTTTCTATTTTGCTCTCTAATCTGTTTTGTGGTTGTGCTGTTTCTTTTCTATGACTTTACAGATGGCATCCAGGTCGAGCGCTTCGAAGAAGAGAAAGGTCGGGAGCACTTCCCGTACGGTGCCAATTCAGTTCGACACCGACAAATTCGTCGGGGCAAAGCAAGTCGCTCGCTATGTGGCATTGGAAAAAAGAAATTTTTTACCAGAGAAGAGGTTTATGATCAACCCCGAAGGCGACTACCGGACATTTGCTGGGTTGATACATAGCAAGAAATGGGACCGGTTGATCTCCCCAATTGAAAGCTATGACATCGAGATAGTGCGTGAGTTCTATGCGAATACACTGCCTAATGACGACGAGCCTTTCACTTGGACGACAAGAGTGTCAGGCCGTCAGGTTGCTTTCGATAGGGATGTTATCAACTGTGTGCTGGGTGAATCACTCCATTTGGGAGCTAATGAGAGGGACATATACCACAGGGACCTGAGGCTTCACAGGGACACCGATTCTATTTCTGCAGCCCTGTTATTTGAGGGGAAGTCAGTTAAGGTGAACCCATTTGGGGTTCCTATGAGGTACCATAGGGAAGACATGATTCCCTTGGCTCAGCTGATCCTAATGCTGGTTCTGACCAATATTAAACCCAAGTCTCACACCTCAACCGTGCCGATCCCAGTGGCACACTTGGTCCACTGCATTCTCACTAATATTCAGATTGATGTGGCGAGAATCATTGCTTTAGAGATGAAGTCCGTGGTTGAGAGCGGGCTGAAGTCGGGGGCACGAGTTAATTGCCCCCTTGCATTCCCTTGTCTCATCATGGCTTTGTGCCAACAGTCGAGGGTGAAGCTACCCTCCCGCAGTCAAGTGAGGATTCCGCCAGCCATTGATGACAGACATGTGGCCAAGTACTGTAAGCCCAAGAACTTCAGGAGTAGTACAGGTGCTGGTGAGACCGGGGCTTCTGATGGTCCTGGTACTTTTGCTCAGGGATTTGATCCTTTCCAGCAGGCTGTCTGCAATTATAATTGGGATTGGATGGCGGCGACTCAGCGCGCCATGATTGATATTCACGATTCTATGCAGTTGTTACAGTTGCAGGTGCGTGACCCTTCCGGAGAGCATCTGATGATGACGCGTAAGCAGTTTCTGCAGCACGCTAGCTGGCCTGTGGACAGGCCTGTTTTCGGAGAGGGGGCGGGTGCTGGTGCTTCTGGTGCTGATACTTCTGGTGGCGCTGATGATGGTGATGATGAGGATGGTTTTGGTTCTGAGGCCGGTAGTGATGAGAGTTCTGAGTCCTATGAGGACTAAGTTTTATTTTTCATGTTATGTTTTATTTTATTGTATTTTCATATATGTAGTATTTTGGTTTTGGTTATGTACTTTTGGGGTGTTTTGTCCCCCACGCACATTTTTAAAATTTTGAAGTAATGATTGTGTTTATGTTTTAAATTATTGTGTTTGGTTTAAATTTCTTTTGTTTTAATAAATTTTTTGTTGTTGAGGGTCAAACCTTCTAGATTGGTTGCTCCTCAAAGAAGTATCCAATGAAGGTGCGTCCGAGCTTGGATGGCAATGATAAAAATAAACAAGCGAATAATGCTAAGGTACATGGTTACCTCTGGTTAGAATTTTAGAATGCATTAAGAACTTCACTCTTTTCGTAATTAAATATTGTTCTTTTTGCAACATAATTGAATGAATGATTCATCTAGGATTCAAAACCACAAATTGTGAGGAAACCTCCATTGTACACTAAAATGTTGGATTCTAATAAACTGTGTGATTCATTTGATTCATGATTTGTCTTTTATTATTGTGAATTTGTGGAAGCAATTAGAAATGATCAAGGCGCTTATTTTCTTTCGAGCACAACCAGTTCCAAATACAACTTACCCATGAGCAGAGAGTATTCGTGAACCCCTTTGAGCTTAAACAGTTGAATCTCTGCTTGAAATAAGGCGAGATGTCAAAATCTTTTTTCTTGAAACCCTGAAATTTTTGATAATTGTTCTTTTTCCGTAAAAAGTCAAGAGCATTCACATAGGGTGAGTAAAAGATAAGTTGGGGAGAACGAAAATGAGAATCGGTAAGTGCCACAACTCTTGAATAACCGAGCAACAATTGAAAAAAATAAGAAAAGAGAAACATCTGTTTGTGTATACAATGTGAAAAGAAAAAGAAAAAAAATAGGAAAATGAAAATGAATGCTTGCTTGGAAGAAAAATAGTGAAAAACAAAATTGAGTTGTGAAATAAGAGTTGTGAAGGTTTCAAATGAGAAACAAGTGGAACGAAGTTGAGATGTGTGAATAGCTTGTACAGTGAATGTCTTTTTTGCATCGGCAAGTTCGTTTTCAATGGCCTTAGAAATGACCCTTGTTTGTAAACCTACCAAGCTACAATCGGAAAAGACCTTAGTGATCTTCGTGTTTCCGCATTTCCATTTATAATTGTTAGACATTGTATGAATTGATTTGATTTCTGCATTGTTTGTTGGAGAGTGAAATTGTCCCCGCGGTTGCAAACGCGTAATTTCTTCAATCCTTATTCGAAGAGGAGAGATAGGGTGATTCATTCAGGATAACATTGTTGTGGATTGATACATGTTTTGCATTGCTATAAGGCTTTAGTTCTTGTGTATTGTGTTATTCTAACCATTGGGAACTTGTGTTTGGTTGATTCTCTTGTGTTTGAGCCATTTTATCCGATTTCGGAGAAACCTTTTTCTTTAAGAAAATCCTTTTGTCCTTCAAGAGGCATACTTTGATTGAGGGCAAGCAAGAATCTAGTTGGGGAGAGTTGTTAGATGCCCAAAAGTGTTTATTTGAGCTATCAAATGTGGGCATCTTTCACTCCTTTTTGTAGAAAAAGTGTTTGAAACCACCCTTGCTTTTGATGATTTGCAATACAATGTGAAATGATCTTGGTACCTTTAATTTGTGTGTTATTGTGTAGGAACTAGGCATGAAAGAGTAGAAAACGAAGGCACAAGGAAGATGGCAAAGGAACCAAGAAAGAAGGCAAACATCAGCAAGCTCGCTAGGCGAGTAAGGCAACGAGGTGTTCGCTAGGCAAGCACTCAGCGAGCTGCCAGCGAACATTCCCAGAATTTTACAGTAGCAAAATGTCAAAACTCGTTGTGGCGAGGGAAGTAGCAAACACTTCCAGTGGAAAAATCATCAACATTCGCTAGGCGAACATCCAACGAGCAATTCCAGTAGCAAAACCATCTAAACTCGCTGAAGCGAATGAGGAAAGGTGGGTTTCGCCTAGCGAACGTATGCATTCTGGACTTGGATGATTTCTCTGGGCGCATGCACTTCTGGTGGCCTATTTTGGGGCTCGCTAGGCGAACCATCCTGCTCGCCTAGCGAGCATAACAGCTCAGTAACCAGTACTATAAGTAGCAGGGGCTACTTTTTGGAAACCATACAACTTTTGAACTTAGATATTTTTCAGCATTTTCTTGGGATCATATTTTTGTAACCTAGAAACCCATTTTCTCATATTTCTTCATCTCTTAACAATATTCTACAAAAAGAAGGTGGATTCCCATCCAATCTCGATTCTTTGACTCGGATGTTGATCAACCTTCAATCGAAACTTGTTGTACAAGCTACCATGAAAATGAGTAGCTAAGTCCTTCATTTTGTCAAGGTTAGATGTAGATGATCATAAGCTTTGTATGTATATGGGATGATCTTCATTTGTAAACTCTTTGATGATGAATATATAGTGAAAACCTTATTTTATTGATAACTCTTTGTGTTGGTTTATGATCGAGAGATGTTTTCCAACTCTTGACCTAGGTTTTCATCCATCCTTGTTCTTTAGCTAGAGATAGTAATGAATGAGTTTGTTCACTAAAAAAGTTGAACCTAAAAGTTGTCATTTTGATAGATTGTGTGAGAGATCAACAATGGATCAAAATGGGAAAACCCACAATGTGTGTTAGAGATAAACACATTGGGAGGACTTTGTGGATGTGTTTATCATCTAATGGAGTTTATGAGTTTTGTTGATCGAACATATGCATGCAAAGTGATCGTCGAACCCTAACTTTGACAATCTTTCTCATATCGAAAAACCAAAACTTTTACCGCAATTTCTTACTTTTTATGCAAGCTACCGTGACCTAAAACTAAAACCCCTTTGTTACGATAAGTTAAGAACTTAACAACTATCGAACGGCGGCGATATCACACAATCCTTGTGGAGACGATAACAAAAACCCGATACTCTAACCTTATACCAACAGCGACCCTATGGGATTGTGGAAGACATTCTTGTAAAAATTGACAAGTTTGTTTTCCCAGTTGACTTCGTCATTCTGGAAATGCATGAAGATGAGGAAATTCCTCTCATATTGGGCAGACCATTCTTAGAAACAGGATGGTGTATGATAGACATCGAGGAAGGAACAATGACCCTCAAAGTCTATGATGAAGAGATAAAAATAGATATGAGGATCACAATGTAATACAAAGATGATATTGGCACAACCCACACTATAGAGGTAATAGATCAAGTAATTGCTCAAGAAATTGAAAGGCATAGACCCCAGTCACCACTAGAATGGGTCTTAAGTCTATCAATTTTTGAAAGTCATGAAGATGAAGGAGAGTCTGAGGTGCTCGCTATGATGGAAAAACAACATGAATGGATTAGATCTAGACCACACCGGTGGGAAGATTTAAGACCACCACCACCATCAGATGTCACCGAAGAACCAAAAATAGGGGTGAATCTGAAGCAGTTACCAACAAATCTAAAGTATGTATTTCTAGACACTAAAAAAAATGCCCAGCTATTATCAATGCCAGTCTACAAAGTGTCCAAGAAGCAGAATTCATTCAAGTGCTAAAAAAATACAAAGGCGTAATCATATGGGCAATTGAGGACTTGAAAGGTATAAACCCGACTGTTTTCCTACACAAAATCTTAATCAAAGATGATCACAAACCGGTGGTGCAACCACAGCGAAGACTTAACCCAGCCATGAAAGAAGTGGTATGCAAAGAAGTTGTAAAATTGTTGGATGCAGGCTTAATTTATCCTATTTCCGATAGTTTTTGGGTAAGTCCAATCCATGTGGTACCAAAAAAAGGGGGCACTACGGTGATAAAAAATGAGAAGAATGAGTTAATTCCAACCCGAACTATTACAGGTTGGAGAGTGTGCATAGATTACAGAAGACTAAACGTGGCAACACGAAATGACCACTTTTCGTTACCATTCATTGATCAAATGCTGGAAAGGTTAGCCGGACACGATTACTATTGTTTCCTAGATTGGTACTCGGGGTACAACCAGATTGCGGTTGCTCCTGAAGATCAAGAGAAGACTGCATTCATATGCCCCTATGGTATTTTCACTTATAGAAGAATTCCGTTTGGGTTGTGCAACGCACCGGCCACTTTTCAAAGGTGTATGACATCAATCTTTGCTGACATGCTCGAAAAGCATATGGAAGTATTCATGGATGACTTTTCAGTATTCGGTTCTTCTTTCGATAAATGTTTAACTAACTTATCACTTGTATTAGAAAGATGCCAGCAAAGAAATTTGATCTTGAATTGGGAAAAGTGCCATTTTATGGTACGTGAAGGTATAGTGTTGGGACACAAGATCTCCAACCGAGGTATCAAAGTGGACATAGAAAAAGTGGAGGTAATAGCTAATTTACCACCTCCGGTAAATAAAAAAGGCATCAGAAACTTCTTGGGACATGCGGGGTTCTACCGCAGGTTCATAAGAGATTTCTCCAAGATCGCAAAGCCACTAACTAGTCTACTGGTGAAGGATACACCATTCTTATTTGACAAGGAGTGCAGGCAAGCCTTCGAGACTTTGAAGAAGGAACTTGTGTTAGCCCCCATAGTTATTGCCCCTGATTGGTCTCTCCCTTTTGAGGTAATGTGCGATGCTAGTGATAATGCAGTAGGGGCAATATTAGGGCAACGAAAGGAGAAGCTCTTGCATGTGATCTATTATGCAAGCCACGTATTGAACCCTGCTCAAATGCACTATGCAACCACCAAAAAAGAACTCCTGGCGGTTGTGTACGCATTTGATAAGTTCAGATCCTATTTGTTGGGATCAAAGGTAATTGTGTATACTGACCATGCTGCTTTAAAATATCTTTTTTCCAAACAGGAATCAAAGCCAAGGTTGCTATGATGGATCCTACTACTACAAAAGTTCGACTTGGAAATCAGAGACAAAAAGGTAGTGAAAACACTGTTGCTGATCACTTGTCTCGGATGACTCCGATTCAAGAAATAGAAGAAACACACCCCATCAGAGATGAGTTCTTCGACGAACGTATCCTACCCGTTACGCATATCCCATGGTTCGCAGATTACGCGAACTTTGTGATAGGTGGACTAATACCTGATGACTTTGACTCTAACAGAAGAAAAAAGTTTTTGCATGATTGCAGGTTTTATGTGTGGGACGATCCATTTCTTTACAAAAAGGGATTAGATGACCTGGTAAGGAGATGTGTTTCGGAGGAAGAGCAAAGGGACATCCTAAAAGCCTGTCACAACTCAGAATATGGAGGACATTTTAGCGGAGATAGAACCGCAACAAAAGTCCTTCAGTCTGGATTGTACTGGCCTACACTGTTCAAAGATGCACAAGAGATGGTAAAAGAATGCGACAAATGTCAGAGGACAGGAAACATATCCAAGACAAATCAGATGCCTCAGAATGCCATGTTAGAGGTAGAACTGTTCGATGTATGGGGAATAGATTTTATGGGACCCTTCCCATCGTTCTTTGGAAAGCAATACATTCTGGTCGCGGTTGACTATGTGTCAAAATGGGTGGAAGCAGTAACACTGCCCACGAATGACGCGGAAGTGGTAATAAATCTCCTCAAGAATTGTATCTTTGCACGGTTTGGGGTACCAAGAGCACTGATTAGTGACGAAGGTACCCACTTCCTCAACAAGATGATGGAGAACCTGCTAAGGAAATACAATGTTAAGCATAGAATCGCCACACCGTACCACCCCCAGACTAGTGGACAGGTTAAGGTATCAAATCAGCAGATCAAGCAAATCCTAGAAAAGACAGTTAGCGCCTCATGAAAAGATTGGTCAATCAAGCTAGATGATGCACTCTGGGCATACCGAACAGCATTCAAAACCCCAATAGGTGTGTCCTTGTATTAACTGGTCTATGGTAAAGCTTGTCATTTTCCGCTCGAACTAGAGCACAGAGCATTTTGGGCTACCAAATTTCTCAACTATGATCTGTGCAAAGCGGGTAAATCTCGGATCCTTCAATTACAAGAGCTGGAAGAATTCAAAAATTGAGCATATGAGAATGACAAGATATACAAAGAGCAAACCAAAACATGGCATGACAGGCGCATTCAGAAGAAAGAACTTCAGGAAGAACAACTAGTCTTATTATTTAATTCAAGGTTGAAGTTATTCCCAGTGAAACTAAGGTCTAGATGGTCGGGACCCTTTATAATACAAAAAGTATTTCTGCATGGAGCCACTGAACTAAGAAATCCCGCAAATGGAGATACGTTCAAGGTGAATGGGTAGAGAGTCAAACCGTACCTACAAGACCAGGAGGGTGGTCTAATAGAAAAAATTCGTCTCACCTAAAAAGACGGAGAACCGTCGAGCCATGCGACGTTAAACGCAGTGCTTCTTGGGAGGTAACCCACGCATTTTAAATCTAATCAGTTATGTATGTTTGTAGGTTTACACAGGAGCTCTACAAGGAGGGAACATGACTTCAACAAATATCTATGTCATGAAAAAGGATAATCAACATGGCCAGAGGTACCGGAGGTTGAACAGGAGAAAAAGCAAAAAAAAACGGCCAAAAGGGAAGCCTGACACGGCCACCCGTGTCAGCTGACACGGGCCGTGTCAGGAGGGTGAAAAATCAGGCCAAGGATGTGAAAAAATAGTGGCCTGACACGACCACCCGTGTTAGGAGCACTGAAAAGGAAAGGAAAATTTTGTCAACAGTAGCCTGACACGGGCGGTCGTGTCAACTGACACGGCCCGTGTTAGGAGCACTAAAGGAAATATTGAAAACATGGTGATGGACAATAGCCTGACACGGCCACCCGTGTCAGCTGACACGGCCATGTCAGGCAGGCGGAATTTTTGATTTTTTTTTAAAATCCAAAATTTGCAGTGGGCCCCATCCATTTACTCCACCTTAACCACACTTTACCCCATTTACCTTATCATTATCAGAATTTTTTTCATTACACTCTCATAATTCTATCTCATCATTATCATCATTCTCCCTCTCTTTCTCTCTAAACCTCACAAACCTCATTAAACCTCACAAACCCCATTACCTCAAAGCTTCCATAACCACCACTTCCACTCTCCTATTGCAAAAACACCCTTCACAAATATTACTCCACTCGTCATCCCGGTTCTAACCACGGTTTTGGAATTTTCTAACTCCCTATTTCAAATAATTTCTATTTTTGCAGGTCCAAAATGCCCCCGAGGAAAATTCTCACCGGAAAGCAACAGCTTGCGGAGATGGCAAGGTCACGGAGGTGACCAAGCTAGAACCCAAATCCACACAACGTCGTGATTGACAATCCGGAACAAGAAAAGAGGTATTAAATTCATCGAAAACGGAAACTCACACCGACAAGGTACATGTGTGAGCATACTCTGAGCGCACTAGGGCTCAAAATTGAGCTATACTGGATGTTCCATATTTTAGGAATGCTAGAGTTCATGAGCCTGGAAGCGCCGACATACGAGCGCATCAAGCTCGAATTCCTCAGCGTGTTGGAATTCCAACTCGAAAAGAGGTGGATAGACACGACCGGGTATTATTTCGGCACTTTGCATTTCTGCTTGTTTAATAATTATCATGAATTGTCGGTTGAGGAATTGGCAGGGATACTCCGACTCCCTCTGTATGGACCAGGGGCGGTCCCAAATGGGTTCTCACCTAAGGATTTCTGGATTGCCATCACCGGGAGGACGAATTACACCTCCAAAGGTGTTAAGGCCTCCGGCATCCAGAATCCATGTTTCCGGTATGCTCCGAAGGGTTTGGCCTACACCTTGTTTGGAAGAGGCGATAACACAGGGGTAGCTACTGATAGAGAGCTATTTTTTATGTACTCAATGGCACAAAACAAAGCCATCAATGTAGCTGCCTTTGCAGCTGACTATCTGGGCAGAGTTGGCCGAGCATACTCTGGAGGCATCTCCGTGGGTGGCATGATCACCTAAATAGCTGAGCATTTCGAGTATCAAACGGTGTTACTCGAAGAAACGCCAATTGCAGGTAAGACCAAAATTGACATATCCGCTCTAATCCAATAAGGTATGATTGTTGTTGCCCCTACTTACTATTTTGTGCT
Source organism: Lathyrus oleraceus (assembly GCF_024323335.1). NCBI lineage: Eukaryota > Viridiplantae > Streptophyta > Magnoliopsida > Fabales > Fabaceae > Lathyrus > Lathyrus oleraceus. The sequence goes on along the minus strand of NC_066583.1, from coordinate 629,734,743 downwards.
TATCCATAAGAGGTTTATTATAGCTCTGCCGGATTCGGACATAGTTGCTATTATTAGTTGTGCCAACTAGTTGTATATGAGTATTGACCCCGACACGGAGGAAGGCCACGACACTGACCATTTTACTGTAGGTGAGCAGTTTGTAGATGACCAGGTGGATGCCACAGAGGTAGAAGAAGAGGAACCTCAAGTACCTCAGGAACAGTTTGTACCACTACATCAGGAACCTACCCAGCAGGAGGTAGGTTCCTTTTCCTGATCCACTGACCAATGGACCTGGGTACAAACCGAAATAGGTGACTTAAGGGCGGAACAATAACGGCAAGGCATTGAGCAAGCTGGGTAGGGGCAATGTTGGATAAGATGAGCAACATGATGCGATAGTTGATGTTGCATTTTCCACAACCACCTCCTCATTAGGGTATTGTGAGTGTCCTCCTTCGCTCTTGTTCGCAAACATTGAGGTCAATGTTTAGTTCAAGTGTGTGGGAGATTTTATGTCTTTTATTGTTATTTTTAGTATTTTGTTATTTTATTTCAGTATGGTGTTATTTTACTTTATTGCATTCTAGATTTGGTTTTTCTGTTTGAAGGTACATTATGCTACGAGTGTTTCAAGTTTGTGGTGATGTTTTGGAAATAGTAATGATCACGAGTGGGAGTGGATGAAAGGATCATGCCACTTACCATGGCTTGTTGTGAAAGATCTCCCCAGGAAGTTGACACTACTGAAAAAGAAAGATCAGACGCAACGTATACAACTTAACCAACATAAGTGTCTTATACATTCCGAAGTAAGGAAGAAGTTGCACCAGGCTAAAGAGTATTGTGGATACTATCAAAGCTTAACCAAACAGGGTGAGTCATAAAAAGCCAAAGATATTGATCATCATGAGCGATATTCAGGTTTGTCTTTATCACTCTAAATTTGCGTAGACTCTCTGGGACTATCACTACATGATTACACACATTAAGGCACGTTGTTTGAAATTAACCCTGAGCCTTTATAGCCATCCTAAATAATTATATCCCTTGTAAACTCCATTTGAGCCTGTATCCATTTGTTTGTTTAAACCCCATAAATGTACCCCTTGGCCAAAACACTTCCTTACCCTATTCAGAGTCATGTTAATACATTTAAACTATGTTGAAAAGCTAAGTTTGGGGTAAAAATCCCAAGAGTTCCAAAAGCCCAAGAAAGTGCGAAAACAAAAAGAAAAAAAATTGAAATAGGAAATCATCGAGAGAAAAGAAAAAAATTATTATAAATAAACTCGAAGATTCAAAAGAAGCACGAAAAAGGGCACTCGGTTGAAAAATAGAAGAAAAAAAAAAAGAAAACCGAGTGAAAAAAACAAAAGAAACCAACACAGTAGGTAACATCGACTCTGAACCAAAAACCACTAGTTTCTCATTTTTGTTTAAATATCCACACCCTAACCCAAGCCAAGTTACAACCCGAAAGACCTCAAAAGTGTGTGTATTGTGTGTAGGTGATATGAAAAGAGAGACTATTCAAACTTGCGAGTTGATATTGCATATTCTGAATTATGAGTGAAAACACTTAACCCCGAGAGAATTAGTGAGAATGTGATATAAGCTGACAGGTGAAATGGTGCTTTGAAGTGGAAGTGCGATTGAAAAATAACAAGGAAAAAGCAGGACTTATGGAAGGAAGAGGGAAGACGTTAGTGAATGATCTCAGCAGTGTTAGGAAACAAGAATCATGGGGAGTGACACGCAGTGTTATCTTAAACATTACTTGAGGATAAGCAATGAGCTAAGTTTGGGGTTGTGATCAGTCACCATTTGCATTAAGTTTTTGTTACTGATCCGACAAGAAACCGAGGATTTTGAAACACTGTGCAAGCATTTTTGATACTTTTCAAGGAAATTTTACTTCTGGTATAATATTTAAGCATTTTCATTCATTGTTATATTTTAATTCTATTTTCGTGATTTTATGTGTGGGATAGTTGTGTTTTTGTCCGGCAGGTCCAGGTAGAAGAACCAGGGAACTCAGAGCGAGACAATGCGAGATTCCGACAAGCAAAGGAGTCGAAAACCCCGGTACAAGAGGCCTGACACGGCCACCCGTGTCACTTGACATGGGCCATGTCAGGAAAAGGAGGGCGTGGCAAGGAAGACACTGTCCTGACACGGCCACCCGTGTCAGCTGACACGGGCCGTGTCAAGCATCAACCCCCCGTGTCAAGAGGCCATGGGCGTGTCACCAATAACAGTAGGCTGACACGGCCACCTGTGTCAGTTGACATGGGTCGTGTCAATCCAAGCCCAAAATTTCCCTTTTTCTCGGGCTTTTGTTCGTCGGGCTTTTTAGAGAGATTTTTGGACATGTCCACCTACTGCTTGGAATTTTCATTATAAAAGAGGACTTTCTGCCTAAGGAAAAATCATCTTGGAACAAGGCAAAAATACAGTATTGTGAAGCAATCAAGTATTACAGAGAACAAGGCGTTTGGAGAGCTGAAGGTTTTCATGAGCGAGAGCGATTGAAGATCAAAGTCATCCAATTACTTGTAATGTATAATTTTAATCTTGCATTTGTTTTAAACAATATGAGTAGCTAAATCCCCCAATTTTATGGGGTATTCCTGATTTAGAATTGTAACGAATTTGAGTTTACATTTGCATTTATAATATTATTTTTACGGTAACCTTTTGATGTGTTTATTGCTTTCTCTTTCGGACCAATCGAGATTGATTTGTGGTTATCAATTAGGCTGAACCGCCATTGATAAAGTTTTCATAAGGTTACTCTACAGTAGATATCACCTAGGACTAGGGATGCCCTGTATGAACTAGAGTATTCTTGATATTATAAAGCTTAACTTCACCTTAATTTCCTATGGACATAGAAATTAGGGTAGATTGATTAAAGGTTTTCTCACCAAGGACTTGGGAGAAAATACCCTTGAGAACTAGTGGTAATTAATATTTGTTGATGCAATAGTAACTCAGAGCTGTTATAGGGATAAATCATACACCTTCCCTGACATTGTTCCTTTTTCCCTGTAAACCTTTATTTTCATCCTTATTTGCTTTTACCTTTATTCTTATATTTTTACACCTAAAAACCAAATTAATACTTTTTGTTTAATTGAATGATAATTTAAACTCGATATTGACTTGCAGTCCTTGAGATCGACATTCGGGGAATTTCCCCATTATTACTATAAAAGGCAAAATAGTACACTTTCTATTTTCCCGATCAGGTTGGTCAAGACTACCGTCCCTAGCACCCGTCAACAACAACCCTTTCACATTCCCGTATGCACAAAAGTAAGTTCTTTAAATTGCTATATCTTTACTTACTTATGTAAAGATTATTATCTTTAACTAATATTCTTACCTTTTTGGTGTAGATGGTTTGCACGTGGTATGAGTTATAACAGATGTCCTAGACACTGTATTACTCAGTATCGCAATCTGTTGGATCACCTTCAACCGACAGACGTAAGGATAATAACTTCATTATTTCGTTATAATTTGTTAACTTCTTCTACCTAGATTATAATCCTATCTTATTTCACATTTCAATTTATTTGGCATCCATACCTTAATTTGGATCATGACCATGAGGTCAACGTCGAAGACGCAGCCGTATGGACTGCATGCACACTGATAATACAGTTCACAACTATGGAGATGCACAATAGTGATCGTGTGAAGTTACAGTTCGGTATGCCCCAAAACATCCCAGATCCCCCAGCAAGCCTAGGAGAATGGCATCTACGTAAAGTTAACGACCAATGGGACTTCAATCCATGGCAAAGCTTCGCAAGATCGGAGTGTCGCAAATGGAAGCACCGCCATGACCATGTCTTAACTGACGCAGTCAAGCCAAGTGAAGAAAAACCAAGTCATACTTATATGGCTTGGTACAGATCGGTTGGTTTTCAGTTCATCGCCGAGGATATGTACCTGTACGACCCACGCCAAATGAATAACACACTTGACACCTCAACATCAAACCCCCAACAATAGTATCAAACCGGATACACACAACCCCCTGTCCGTCAAACGTTCCATTCAACCAACACACAGACATACAACCAAAACATGCCATACACCCAACCCCAATACCAAGAGCATACCCCATACCACCACCAACAAACCATCAACCTGAGACCCAACATCGCTTCGCGCCCACCCCATCATCTTGCCAAAGCCACCTTAGCCAGAACATCCAACGATCATTCAACACCAACCGCCCCTCCTCCTACCATAGCCAAGAAGCTCAAACCTCACAAAACCAAAACATCCAACAACCCTATCTCTACCAAACACCCCAACAACCTTTCCTTGATGTATCATTCACACCCATGTCTCCCTTCAACCGTCTCGATCGCCCACCAAAGTGTCAACCACAACCTAACTACTTTGGCATGGGTCATGAACTCAGCTACGGCGGTGTACCCTCGATGCATACTGAAGACTATGCCAACTTGTATGACTACCTTAACAGGCCATCTCTTGTAGTTGGTAGTGACGCTCCTGGGCCCTTAGATGCTGAAACACCAGTGGTGAATCATCAACATGGGTTAGGGCCACGGGTTAGGGTAGCTAGGGGATGTGGGACCGGAGCTCGGTTAGGTGATCTCGGTCATCACCATTAGGCTTTTTTGTGTAAACGATTTTTTTTATTAATATCAATTGGTCCTATTTCAAATTTATGTATCACGTAGACCATTTACCAATTTTTTTTGCATAAATGGGAAAATTACTAGTATTATGTATTATTATATAAAATTAATTGTTACTTTAGTGTTTTTATTTGGTTTTTCTACAATTCACGAATTAGTATTATGTATTATTATATAAAATTAATTCTTACTTTATTTTGATCCCCCAATTTTATACAATTCACGAATTAGTCTCCCTAATTTAAATTCAAACTGTTTTAGTACCCCCTCTCACATTTTTCATAGAAAATCAATGAGATGTTTGTTTTTTAACTTATATTATTATTTATAAAGTTCCACAATATACTTATATGCGATGATTTGTCATGTTTCACAAGAAACTTGTAATTTAAAAAATGAAAACATCGTTAATTTTAAATGCAAAAGTATGAGATGGAGACTGAAATTGTTTAAGTTTAAAATAGAATGATCTATTTCGTGAATCAGTAAAAATATAAGATCAAAATAATAATTAAACCTAATTAATTAATCTAAATTATTATTGAGGAATCCGAGAAGTGTTAATGAGCTATCCAAGCAAGGTCTCTTTTAGGTTCATGCAAGCTAAGCTAGTCTGTCATATCGGGCCTCCGAAAATAAAAGCCTAATTTTTTAAGTTTTAGGACTTCAAAATTATAGGGACTTTCTTAATGCACTAGATATATTACTAAGGCACCACATGAAAATGCTAAAATGCTCATAGATTTCGGAGATGCATCTCCGAACGCATCCTGGGTACATAGAATTCTAAATATTAAAATACTTCAGAGAGGCATCTTCAAACATATTTCAGATATGCATCTTCGGACGGTATTGAAGCTTAAATCGCACCAGAACCCTTCTCTTTCCTCATTTAAAAAAAAAACTCAAAACTTTCTCAAACTCTCTAAAAAAAATTCCATCTACCAAGTCCAAAATCAAACAGGCAAGCTCAAAGGCTCTCCAATCAACATCAAGTACATCAGAGACATCATCCAACACTAAAGTAAAATCAAAATTTATAAGTTTTTCATGTTTTGATAAGTGTTTTGAGTTTTTGTGTAAATGAGTAAAAATTGATGATTTAGGTAAGTTAGTAGACATTACATGAATGATAGTTTGACACACTGTAAAGCATGTTTGTTGGTTGAAAATAACGATCAAACCATTTTTGGGGGGGTTTGTATGTCTGTATTGCCGCCATTGAAGGATCTAGACTTGCAGAAAATTCTGGAGACGCATCTCCAAAAAAATTCAATGTTTAGTTTGAATTAGCATTGGTCTACTTGCACTCGAAGTTATCAGAGGGTTTCAGGTGGAAGACGAAGCAGGTCATAGGCAGCATCACACTACTGGCAGTAATATTTATTGGTCTTTTAATGTTTCTGTTTCATTTTTATTTCATTTTTGCAACGCCATTATTGATTATTTGTGTGTACCAACACTTTTAAAGGTATTCCCTGATGGTTTTGATGAAGAAGAAGAATAAGAATAATAAGAAGATAAGTTATGTGATGAATGATATAAATGATGTGATTTGTTAAATTATAAGAGTGTAAAACTAATAATCTGATATTATGTAATTTGATCAATCTTAAATAAATTATAACAATATATATTAGAATTAGAGTTTTGTTCCATTCAACTCTATAAAACAAATTGTAAAGTAAAAAAAAATATCTCTTACCATATCTCATCAAATATGTGTTGGAAATCCACCAAAACCTATGGAGAATTTCAATCAATCTTGATGAACAAGATTGTTATCACCCACGCAATAAAAATGAAAACAGAAGAACAGTGGAGAAAAAAATAAAGTAAAGAACGATGAAGGAGAAGAAGAATTAAAATTCTGCAGAGTGTCTCTCTGTCCACAAACTGTGGAAAACTTCTTATTCACTTTGCAACTGTAAAATACTGTGAATTGCAATGTTATGAATACTTTATTCACTTCATTACAAGAATAAAGGTCACTCCCTCTATTTGTAGATTTAGGTTAACTTGGACCTCAAGTCAAAGCCCAAAACTACAAAAGCCCAAAATAGCTAACACTACTAAAATAGGCATAAGTCGAAATCATATGTGAAGCAACATGCTTCGACACTTCGACACACTAACACAACTCAACACACTAGGTGGTTCGACACTTCCTTGTTCTGTCGAGCGACCTGCTTCGACATAAGAAATTATAATTCAGCACACCACCTAATTCATTGTGTCTAAGCTATCTACATTCACCATAGCTCTTAGTCTTCTGAACACTTCGACCTGCACTCCCTTCGTCATGATGTCTGCAATATGATTCTCAGTTTTACAGTGTTCCATATTTATCTTCCCATCTACTACATGCTCTCGAAGATAATGTAACCTCATCTCGATGTGCTTGCTTCGACCATGTGCTATCAGATTCTTCGCTAGATTGATAGTTGACATGCTGTCGATCTTCATGGTAATTGCTTCATGACTCTTTGTTATTATCTCTTCGAACAGATTCACCATCCATGTTGTTTGACATGCACAAAATGAAGCAGCTATGTATTCTGCTTCACACGATGATAATGCCACTACTGGCTCTTTTCTCAAACTCCAAGCAACAGATGCACCACCCAGCATAAACACATAGCCCGCTGTGGATTTTCGATCCTGAACATCACTACACCAACTTGAGTCAGTGTATCCCACTAGTTTGCATTCTTTTCCTTCATCAGTTGTAGGAAACAAAATGACATAGTCAAGAGTTCTTTTCAGATACCTTAGTATCCTCTTCATCGCTGCTAGATGTGATACCTTTGGCTTCTGCATGAACTTACTCACCATACCTACACTGTATGCTAAGTTAGGCCTTGTATGACAAAGGTATCGAAGTGACCCAATAAGTCTTCTATATTGGGTTGGGTCGACATCATCTTCATCTGAATCTTTTGACAGTTGTAATTTGGGCTCAGCTGGAGTCGAAGTTAGGTTGCAATCTTGCATCTCAAATCTCTTGAGTATTTCGCCTGCATACCTTCTTTGATGCATCATAAAACCTCTATCATTCTTGTAGAATTCGATGCCAAGGAAATATGAAATTTCACCCAGATCTGACATTTCGAATTCCTTGTTGAGATCACATTTGATGTCTTCAATCTCCTTCTTGCAGCTACCTGTTATCAACAGGTCATCGACATAGAGACATAGTATAAGCAATCAACTCTTGCTTCTTCTTACATATACTTCGTGTTCATATTTGCACTTCACGGATTCCTTCTCCCTTAGAAAGCCATCTATCTTCTTGTTCCAAGCTCTTGGAGCTTGTTTAAGTCTGTACTGGGATTTATGTAGCCTATACACCTTTCTTTCTTCGCCTTGTTTCACAAATACAGTTGGTTGGGCAACATAAACTTCTTCTTATAAGGGTTCATTCAGGAATGCATATTTCACACCCATTTGACACATCTGCCACTAGTTCATGTTTGCTAGACCAACAACAAACCTGATTGTTTCGATCCTAGCAACAGGTGCAAAAACTTCATCGATGTCGATTCCTTCTTTCTGAAGAAATCCTTTCGCCACAAGTCTCGCCTTATATCGAGTCACTTCTCCTATGGGATTCAACTTCACCTTGTATACCCACTTCACATCGATTACCTTCTTGTCTTGGGGTAATTCGACAAGTGAGCAAGTGTTGTTGACTTCGATTGACTTCAGTTCTTCGTCCATTTCTTTCATCCAATTAGAATCTTTCAATGCCTCAGTTGCATTGACTGGTTCGACATCTGCATAGAAAGCTAATGTACCAGCTCACCTTCTTCATTGACCATATCTTCTAATGTAATTACACATTCTTGCAACCTTGCAGGCATGTGTCTTGTTCTTTGAGGTCTGCTTAGGCATGCTTCACCTCTAACTTCTTCCTGTCGAACTTCTCTTTCGAATTTACTAGCTGGTTCATCATAAAAGATTCTCACTGAATCTTTCTTGACATTCTCAATCTAATCCCACTCCTTAAGCTCATCTTTGATCACGTCCCTACTGATCACCACTTGCTTATTCACTGGGTCGAACAACTTGTATCCTCCAGTCAAATGATATCCTATCAGGATCATCTGACTCGACTTGTCATCAAGTTTTCTTCTCAATTGATCTGACATATGTATATGTGTTATAGGTCAAAACTCCTTCAGATGACTCAAACTAGGCTTGACACCAGACCAACATTCTTTTGGCGTGATTCCTTCTAGCTTCTTCGTCAGACATCTGTTCAAGATATATGTCGCAGTCGAAACAACTTCTCCCCATAATTCTATGGGTAGATGCTTGTCTTTTAACATACTTCTAACCATATTCATAATGGTTATATTCTTCCTTTCAACGACTCCATTATGATGTGGAGTGTAGGGTGGCACCACCTCATGCCCAATACCTTCTTTCACACATAATGCATCGAAATCTTTCGACACATATTCTTCACCATCATCAGTCCTCAAAATCTTGATCTTTCAACTGCTATATCTTTCGACCATAGATTTAAACTTGGTAAATACCTCGATCACTTCATTTTTCTTCTTGATCGGGTAAGACCATAGTTTTCGACTGAAATCATATATGAATGTAACAAAGTATTTTTACCTCCAATCGAATCCACCTAGAGAGGACCACATACATCAGAGTATATAAATTCAAGAATTGCTTTCGACCTGCTTCCTGCATCCTTACTGAAGTTGTTCTTATGCTACTTCGGCTGCACGTATTGTTCGCGCACTTCGTTTGGAATGTCAATTTCTGGTAATTCTGAAACCATATTTCTTCTCTTCAAATCTCTGATGTCTTTGAAATTGATATGGCAAAGTCTATAATTCCATATCCATTCATCTCTGTTGGCTGTTGTTGCAAGGCATTTATGCTCTATCACACTAAGCTCAATCTTGAAGGTTCTATTTTGAGACATTGGAGCCTTCAAGATCAACCTTCTATTTGAGTAGTGAGCTCTTATCATCTTGTATTTGATCAACACTCTATGGTTATTTTCTACTAACTGCCCTATGCTGAGAAAATTGCTCTTCATGCCTGATATGTACAACACATTTGAAATTACTGACCTCTTGCCATCTTTTCTCATAATCAGAACATCACCAACACCTTCAGCTGCTAGAGTGTTGTCATTTGCAAATTTCACCATGTTCTTCATTGAGGGCTTTATGTTGACAAACCAATCTTCCCGTTCATGCTTGCTCATATGACTTTAACTTTAAATAAAGCGGGACCGATTTCTTTTGGTGGATTGATTACATCTATTGCTCGGGCGCTTAACCTGAACAATGAGATGGCTACCCTAGACTGCTTACCTCCTCGCACAATTAACCTAAAATTTCTGAGAGACATGAAATTGTGTTGTTTGAGGAGAGAAGGAGGCTATATGCTTATGGTTCATGGTGTAGTCATCCCATCTGTTGTTTTACCGTGCACTAGACGTACAGATTTTCTTCCCATGGTGATTTTCTTCCCACGAATCGATTAAACCAGAGCTCTTGATACCAGATGTTGGAAATCCATAAAAACCTATGGATAATTTCAATCAATCTTGATGAACAAGATTGTTATCACCCACACAATAACAATGAAGAGAGAAGAACAATGGAAAAGAAAGAAAACAAAGAACGATGAAGGAGAAGAAGAATTAAAACTCTACCGAGTTTCTCTCTGCCCCCAAACTATGGAAAACTTCTTATTCACTTTGCAACTGCAAAATACTTTGAATTACAGTGTTATAAATACTATATTCACTTCATTACAAGAATAAGAGTTACTCCCTCTATTTATAGATTAAGGTTAACTTGGACCTCAAGCCAAAACCAAAAACTATAAAAGCCCAAAATAGCTAAAACTACTAAAATAGACCTAAGTCGAAATCCTATTTGAAGCAACATGCTTCGACACTTCGACACACTAACACAACTCAACACACTAGGTGGTTCGACACTTCCTTGTTTTATCGAACGACCTGCTTCGACACAAAGAATTACAATTCAACAATATGAACATTCTCAATAACATAAATTAAATTTTATGAGTTTTTTTGTATCAATAAATAAGAACGTTTCATAAGAATAATAAAAAAGTCAATTTATTAAAACTAGTTATATATTGTAATATTCAGTTGCATCCACATCAAGTGGCTGTAGTTTAGTGGTAAGAATTCCACGTTGTGGCCGTGGAGACCTGGGCTCGAATCCCAGCAGCCACAATTCAATATTCTTTTATATCTCAAATTTACAAGTTGCAAACACCAATAGATTATTTGAGCTTTACACAAATAATCCACAAGTGAAAACTCAAATTTTAACTAATTCATAAATAAAATAAAATAATTTTATTGGAGATATCTTTAGCTCGGTCAAATTAAAAAATAATTTTTAACTCGTTTTTTATTTTATCTCGGTTTTTTATATTTAGTTTTTTTAGTTTGATTTTGTTTGTTTATTGTTTTATTATTAACCATTGAAATTATAATATTATGTGAATTTTATTTTTTATTGTAATTATAATGTTTTTTATTTATACATAATATTTGTTAGAAAATCATGCAAGTTTTCTAATGGACATATTTGTGGAAGAGTAAAAATAATGAAGAAGCATGTTAAATTTAATAATTTGGGAAATATAAGAACATTCTCAATCACACAAAAATATACAAGACACTTACACATAAAAAAAATCTCTAAATATTATTACAAAATTCTTTAACTAGAATTTCTTTCATATGGATGAATTTTTGTTGCGTTTATTTTTTGAGATTAATTGTTATGCACTGCCAGTGTAAAAAGTTTTACAATGTCAATGCATCACAATCATCCGTTTGTATTACTTTTTAAATGTTTAAAATAAAAGTCAAACCTTTCAGATAAATATGTGGTTGTGATTAACTGATAGTGTAAAAAATCTTTACACTGTTAGAGTATATCAATTAAATTCTTATTTTTTTGTTTGGATTAATTTTTATTATTTTATTTATTTATTAAATATTTATTTCATTTTGAAATCATTTGATATAATTTATTTATTCATTTTATTTTATTTTTTATTGAAACCGATTTATATAATCTTATTTTAATAATTAAATTTCCAATACAAAATCATATTTCTTCATCCTTATAATTTTATTTCATTTATTAATTATAAATTTTAGATATTATTTATAGGTCATTATCAAATGTTTAAAAGTTTATCATATGATCAACTAATTCATTATTAAATTTTTATAATAAAATATAACACGCTATTATTTATGACTTGATCTATTGTTTTTATTTTTATTAAACAGGTTATAAATAAATAAATATTTTTATTAAATAAGAATAATCATGCACAAGAATGAATAGTTATATATTTAAAATGATATAAAAAAGTTACTTGATGATTTTAATACTACTTAATAGTTTGTTTAATTTTAATAGTCTTTTATATATTTTAGTTTTATATTTTATTATTAGTAAATATTAAAAAAATTATCAATAAATAAAATGATACAAAAATATTTAAAATGTTTAGAATCTCTTCATTTTTCGTATTTAACAAAGAAATATTATTTTATAATAAAATAATTAATTTTAATTTTTACATAAAAAGTTAAGCAAAATTTTAAATGTAAAAGTAATTGATTATAGTCAGGTAGCCGCAAGATTATCACTTAAATATTATAATAATAATAATAATAATAATAATAATAATAATAATTATTATTATTATTATTATTATTATTATTATAATAATGAATTGATAATTTACGAGTATTATGTATTATTATATAAAATTAATTTTTACTTTAAATATTTTATTTGGTTTTTCTACCTTATTGTGTAAAACAATGATTAGAGAATAAATGGGAAAATTAAATCAATTAACATTTTGATTCAAAATGAAACCTTTCATCATATATTTTATAAATCAAAAGTAAAATCTGATATGATCTTAAAAGTCGTCTAAACTCTCAGTTTTTTAGTTTTCGACCGATTTTCAATCAGTTTTCCAGTTTAAATCCTAGTTTTTAGGTCCAAACAATCTAGTTAGGGTTTTAGTTCCTAGATGAACCGGTCGGTCCGATTCGGTTTGGATTACCATAGTTGTTGTCGAACAAATAATTAATTGGCTAAATTATAGTTTTGACCCCCCAATTTTACACAATTCACAAATTAGTCTCCCTAATTTAAATTCAAACTGTTTTGGTACCCCTCTCACGTTTTTCATAGAAAATCAATGAGATGTTCGTTTTTTAACTTATATTGATATCTATAAAGTTCCACAATATACTTATATACAATGATTTGTCATGTTTCACAAGAAACTTTTAATTTAAAAAATGAAAACATCGTTAATTTTAAATGCAAAAGTATGAGATGGAGACCAAAATTGTTTAAATTTAAAATAGAATGATCAACTTTGTGAATAAGTAAAAATAGGAGATCAAAATAATAATTAAACCTAATTATTTAATCAAAATTATTATTAAGGAATCCGAGAAGTGTCAATGAGCTATCCAAGCAAGGTATGTTTTGTTGGATTGTAATTCCTTATGTCGAAGCAGGTTGCTCGACAAAACAAGGAAGTGCCAAACTACCTAGTGTGTTGAGTTGTGCTAGTGTGTCGAAGTGTCAAAGCATGTTGCTTATCACAGGATTTTGACTTAGGCCTAATTTTAGTAGTAACTATTTTGGGCTTTTATAGTTTTGGGTTTTGGCTTGGGGTTCAAGTTAACCTAAATTTATAAATAGATGGAGTAAACTTTATTCTTGTAATGAAGTGAATAGAGCATTCATAACATTGTATTCATAGTATTTTGCAATTGCAAAGTGAATAATAAGTTTTCCACAGTTTGTGGGTGATAACACTGAAATTTACCGTATTTTCGACTCCGATTTCACATGCATTCTAGTTGTTTTATTGTTATTTTGTTGTGTTATTGCTATGTTTTCCTTTGTTTTTAGGTTTTTACTTTCATCGGAGCCCCGATCGAGAAAAGGAGTGAAAAAGAACTAAAAACCCTAAAATTCAGCATTTTGTACTTGTGGCCTACCCCATGGCTGGCGCCATAGACCCTGCCATGACGTGTCCAAGCTCAACTTCCCTCAACTGCCACGTTCCCCACTACTTCCACTAAGGCGCCTCAGATTGGCCTTGTGGCGGGCGCCATGGCCTTGTGGCGGGCGCCATAAGAGGAAAAGTTTTCCCTCCCATTTTCAAGTTGAAGGGCATCCTTGTCATTTCCATCTTTTTACTTGCTTATAAATAGAAACTCGAAATCACTTTTACAATCATCCAAACTTAGAGCAGAGGCAAACTCAGAGCAACTTTGTTTCACTTAGGCATATATTCAGAATTATAAAGTGGTAATCGCTTCGCATTGGGGTGTTACCACAATTGTGTAATCAAGTCTGTGATAGAGTCTCTAATCGAGTTTGGAGCACTTTGGAAGGAAGTTAATCCTGCTGCCATTTTCATTTCCGCTTTGCAATTTAATTTATTCAACCCTCCGATTGGAGCAGGTTTTTATTACTTGTCTTTATCTTATTTATTTTCTCGCACTCGCTTTACTTTCGTTTATTTCCTCACACTCGCTTTACTTTGTTTATTTTCTCGCACTCGCTTTAAATTATTTATTTTCTCGCACTCACTTTAAATTATTTATTTCCCGCACTCGCTTTACTTTATTTATTTCTTGCACTCGCACTACTTTTATTTACTTTCCGCACTCGCACTACTTTTATTTAAATTAATGCACTTTTACTTTACCATGTCTAACTAAATCTATAAGGTTAGAATGTAAGGATCGTAATTGAACTGATAATCCGTATAATTGTTCATAGAAACACTTAAGGGTTGTTTTAACTTTCAACTTAAGTTTTCCCGCACTTCAATTCCGTTGGGTAAGATCGAAAGTCGTCCAACGTCTTTTTAAACTTAATTGTTTTTAACTATTTCAAAAACAGCGAAAGCGCTTTGTTTAGTTCATTAGGAGTTTTTAACTTAAGAAGAAAAGAGATTTTAAAACTATTTTCGGACGCGTTTATAAGTTTAGAGTCTGGTTTGTGAGAACCTCTTTTGGTTAAGAAATCCAGGTTATAATACTTTTCAACTTAGTCAAGATACTATATTTCTTAAAAATAGGTTTACTACTCTAACGCAATGCGCGCCTTTTTATAAGTGACAATAAGAGGGTTTGATTAGGGAGTACAACTCGGTTCTAAATACGCGAAAGTGACAGTTCCTGTTAAATTAGTTCTTTTCAAAGTAGGAAACACTGCCCATAAGTAATTCTATTAACAAGTACTTTGATTATTAGTTGATTACATGAATTACATTCGACCCTGTCTTTATTAATTAATCTTTATTCGACACTTTACTTTTCATTGCACACTCCAAAAACACCTAATTTGATTGCCTTTGATAAACACCATAACAATAGATAACGATAGATTGACACTTGGTCTCTATGGATTCGACAATCTTTTATATTACTCTGACGCGTTCGTATACTTGCGAAACACCGCATCAAGTTTTTGGCACCGTTGCCGGGGACCAATTTCGTCAAATTTCATTTCCCTGTTGTTATATCGTTTAAACTTAGGCTATTTCCCACCGGTCAATGCGAAGAACTCGCAACACCGGAAGTTTAAGCTTAGTATACCCTCTGGCGGAACCTGAACGTTACGCTCGTGCACGTTTATTCTTTCATAGAATTAAGAGAGTTATGGCCGAAGATCAAAACCAAAGACCTCTTAAAGATTTCGCTCAACCATCTAATGAAGAACCTAGTTCTAGTATAGTAAACCCAACTATCCCAACTAATAATTTTGAACTTAAACCATCCCTGTTGCAACTAGTGCAACAGAGACAATTCGCAGGTCTCGTTACTGAGAACCCAAACCAACATTTAAAAATATTTCTTCAATTAGCAGACACTTTTAAAACCAATGGAGCTTCTCCTGAGGCAATACGTTTAAGATTATTCCCTTTTTCCCTCAGAGATAAAGCCCTATCATGGTTAGATTCCCTTCCACCCAATTCCATTACGACTTGGGACAACCTTAGAAGAGTATTTCTTGCTAGATATTTTCCCCCGAGTAAGACCGCCGTTCTTCGAAACCATATAACTAGATTTACCCAAAACCAAGGAGAATCATTGTTCGAAGCTTGGGAGAGATATAAAGAGTTGTTACGAGCATGCCCACATCATGGTTTAGAAAATTGGTTAATCATTCAAACCTTCTATAATGGACTTCACTATAACACGAAGATGACCATCGACGCTGCCGCAGGCGGTGCGCTGATGAACAAACCTTATCCTGAAGCTAGTGCCCTCATAGAAGATATGGCTCAAAACCATCAATCATGGGGAGTCGAACGAGCGACAGTTGAGAAGAAGGAAGCCCAAGGAGGAATGCATGAACTAAGCTCTATAGACATGATGCAAGCTAAAATGGACGCATTAGCCCTTAAGGTCGAGCATATGTGCATAAACCCGAATACTGTAGTCGCAGTTTCGTCGGATTGTGAGATATGTGGAACCAAAGGACACCAATCTGCAGAATGCAGTCTATTAAACGAAACACACTCTGAGCAAGTGAACTACACCCAAGGGAACCCATATTCGAATACTTATAACCCTGGATGGAGGAATCATCCGAACTTCTCCTATAAAAACAATAACCCTATTCAAAATAATGCACCTCCGAGATCTAGTTATCAAGCCCCTATATCAAATCAACCTATGCAACCTGTACCATCAAAGCCGAGCCTTGATAAAATTATGGAAAATTTTATCACCGCTCAAACCCAACAAAACAAGGAATTCATGAACCAAAACATTCATGTTAACGAATTGATTACTCAGTTAGGAACCAAGGTTGACCAAATAGTTACTCATACCAAGATGCTTGAAACCCAGATATCTCAGGTAGCTTTAAACCAAGCCCCTCAGACTACACCTGGAGGACAATTCCCTGGACAACCTCAACAAAATCCAAGAGGACAAGCCAATGCCATTACCCTACGAAGTGGGAACGCTTATGATGAGCCACCAAACCCTAGATTGAGTGAACCCAAAACTTCTAAGGAATGTACCGAACTCACAGACGAAGTAAAGGAACTAGAGGAACCTGGAAACCAGGAAGGTCAAGAAAAAGGAGAAGAACCTAAAGACAAAACTTACATACCGCCCCTGCCATATAAACCACCTATACCATATCCGCAAAGACTCAAACAAACCCAGATCAATAAACAGTATCAAAAATTTATTAAAGTTATAGAAAAACTTCATGTAGAAATCCCTTTCACAGAAGCCATCACCCAAATACCTTCTTATGCAAAGTTTCTCAAAGACATCCTTACCAACAAACGTAGACTTGACGATCCGAAGCCTTTGGAATGTAATGCTATTTTCGAGGACAAATTAGCGAAGAAAGATAAAGATCCTGGAAATTTCTCCATTCCTTGCTTTTTGGGTAATCATGTCATCGAAAAAGCTTTTCTAGACTTAGGAGCTAGTGTGAGCCTAATACCTTTAGCAGTTTGTGAGAGGTTAAACTTAGGAGAATTACAGCCCACTAAGATGTCACTTCAGTTAGCCGATAGATCTGTTAAATATCCGATTGGCATTTTAGAAGATGTCCCTGTTAGGATAGGTCAATTATTTATCCCTACTGATTTTGTTGTCATGGACATCAAAGAGGACAATGATATACTAATCCTTCTAGGTAGACCATTCTTATCAACTGCAGGAGCCATAATAGATGTCAAGAAAGGAAAGTTGACATTTGAGATAGGTGACGAGAAAATAGAATTTATACTTTCGAAATTTCTTATGGAACCTGTGATAGGAGACTCGTGTTATGCCTTAGATATCATTGATGAATGTGTTAGAGAATTAGAACAAAAAGAAATTATAAAAACAATTAAGTTACCATCAACTCTCATAAGGGAAGAAGATGACCTTAAGAAACCCTACATCGATGATAACCTTTATGAATGTTTATCCCTTACTCCAGATCCTATGCCATGCCCTAAGAAACCAACCTTAGAACTTAAGGAACTGCCTAAGAACCTAAGATATGAGTTCCTCGATAAAGAGATGAGTCGTCCAGTTATAGTTAGTGCTACCTTGAGCCAAGAGGAAACGAACCAACTTTTAGACGTTTTACGAAGATATCCCTCAGCCTTAGGATATAATATCTCTGACCTGAAAGGTATAAGCCCATCCGTATGCATGCATCGGATTTCGCTCGAAGAAGATTCAAAACCCTCCAGGGAACATCAGAGAAGAATAAACCCGATAATGAGTGATGTTGTTAAAAAGGAAGTTCTTAAGTTACTTGAGGCAAGTATAATCTACCAGATCTCGGATAGTAAGTGGGTGAGCCCTGTGCATGTAGTACCTAAAAAGGGAGGCATCACAGTCGTGCAAAATGATAAAGGCGAACATGTAGCAAAACGTTTAGAAGGAGGATGGCGGATGTGTATAGATTATAGAAAATTAAATAAAGCAACTAGGAAGGATCATTTCCCTTTACCATTTATAGACCAAATGTTGGAGCGTCTAGCCAGACACTCTTACTTCTGTTATCTAGCTGGATACTCTGGATTCTTCCAAATACCTATCCACCCCGAAGATCAAGAAAAAACTACCTTTACATACCCTTATGGAACTTTTACCTACAGATGAATGCCACTCGGCCTCTGTAATGCCCCAGCTACTTTCCAACGCTGCATGATGTCAATCTTTGCAGATTACCTAGATGGTATCATGGAAGTGTTTATGGATGATTTCTCGGTTTGCGGATTTGGTTTCCACAATTGTCTTGCTAACCTTGAGAAAATCCTAGAGAGATGCATGGAGGTGAACCTCGTGCTAAACTGGGAAAAATGTCATTTCATGGTAACCGAAGGAATAGTTTTAGGACATATAGTCTCCGAAAAAGGTATAGAGGTAGATAAAGCTAAAATAGAAGTTATAGAAAACCTAAAACCACCAAAAACCATCAGAGAAGTCCGAAGCTTTCTTGGACACGCTGGATTCTACCGGCGTTTTATTAAGGACTTCTCCAAAATAACTAAACCTTTAACTGGACTTTTAATGAAAGATGCTGAATTCATTTTTGACGAAAAATGTAATGACGCATTTAATCTTTTAAAGCAAGCATTAATCTCAGCACCCATTATGAAACCACCTGATTGGTCAGAACCTTTTGAGATAATGTGCGATGCTAGTGATTATGCAGTTGGAGTCGTTCTAGGACAAAGGAAAGATAAAAAATTACATGCCATTTATTATGCCAGTAGAACCCTAGATGCTGCCCAACTTAACTACGCAACAACTGAAAAAGAATTACTCGCTGTAGTTTTCGCTATAGACAAATTTAGATCTTATCTAGTAGGAGTAAAAATTATAGTTTACACCGATCATGCTGTCATTCGTTACCTATTAAGTAAAAAAGATGCCAAGCCCAGGTTACTCCGATGGATTCTATTACTACAAGAGTTTGATTTAGACATAAGAGATAAAAAAGGCACTGAAAATGTAGTAGTCGATCACCTTTCTAGGATAGAACATCTAAAACCAGAACTAGTACCCATAAATGATGATTTCGCCTATGATAGACTGATAGCTAGAGTAGAAACCATTTAAGATGATAACCTAAGTCCTAATGAGCACCCCCAAAACTCCTTAGAAATAAGTAACGTACCCTGGTATGCAGACTTCGTTAATTACCTAGCTGCTGATATAGTACCCCCTGATCTTGACTACCACCGCAAGAAGAAATTCTTCCACGATGTGAGAAACTTCTATTGGGATGAACCGCTCCTTTTCAAAAGGGGTAAAGATGGCATTTTTCGCCGTTGCGTTCCAGAAGAAGAGGTAAATAGTATTATCGAGCATTGCCATTCTGCACCCTATGGTGGACATGCGAGCACCTCTAAGACATACGCCAAGATTCTTCAAGTTGGCCTATTCTGGCCTACCATGTGGCGTGATGTCTATGCTTGCATTGTCAAATGTGATAGATGCCAACGCACTGGAAACATTTCAAGGCGTGATGAAATGCCTCTAAGAAACATTCAGGAAGTAGAACTCTTTGACGTATGGGGTATAGATTTCATGGGACCTTTCCCACCATCCTTAGGAAACAGGTATATCTTAGTAGCTGTAGACTATGTGCCTAAGTGGAATGAAGCTATAGTTGCACCCACAAACGACACTAGGGTTGTAATCAAACTATTTAAAAACTATATATTCCCTAGATTTGGAACACCACGTTTAGTCATAAGCGGTGGAGGATCACACTTCATATCGAGAATATTTGACAAAATTTTAAGAAAATATGGAGTTAGACATAGAGTAGCAACACCATACCACCCACAGACTAGTGGCCAAGTAGAAGTATCTAATAGGGAGATAAAACAAATCCTAGAGAAAACTGTTTCTATTTCTAGGAGAGACTGGTCTCAGAAGCTTCAAGAAGCATTATGGGCCTACATAACCGCTTTCAAAACCCCTATAGGAACTACTCCTTATCAACTAGTTTATGGAAAATCCTGTCACTTACCGTTCGAATTAGAGCATAAGGCCTATTGGGCCATTAAAACTTTGAATTTAGACTACCTAGCCGCTGGAGAAAAGCGTACCCTAGACATTCATAAACTAGAAGAACTTAGGCAATCTGCCTACGAGAATGCAAAAATATATAAAGAAAGAACAAAAGCCTATCACGACAAAAGAATAGTAAAGAAAAACTTCAATATAGGCGATCCTGTTCTCCTTTTCAACTCTAGGTTACGACTCTTCCCTGGAAAGCTACGTTCAAGATGGACTGGTCCTTTCGAAGTATCAAAGATTCTGAGATCCAGAGCCGTAGAAATCAAGAACGAAACCTGTAGTCCATTCATTGTGAATGGACAAAGACTGAAGCTCTACGAAGGAGGAGACATTCCAGCATACTACTCAAGCCACACTCTGATTGATCCACCAATCCCTACCACTACAGATGTATAAATTCTAATCGTCAAGCTAATGACGTTAAACAAGCGCTGCGTGGGAGGAACCCATGGTCTTTCTTTCATTTTACTTTTTCGCATTTATTTAATTTTATTTTTATTTTATTTTATCATATTTTGCATTGAGACTAAAATTTGAATGGTTTGCATTTTCAGGATCACTTTCTTAACCTTTACAGGATGCAAGATTTCGATGATATGCACGTGGCCTATAGAGATAATGCTCAGAGAGAGCGCTACATCGCTCTCTATCAGCGCCCTATGGAACCCACACGTTATCCTGATCAACACTATATGGAGGCACTGGGTATCGAGCCGAGTATCCGATTCCTTAGCCACCAGCTTCACTGGGACGAGTTTGCTGATGACTTGAGTAACACCTACAGGAACCTGACATTGGAGTTCCTGAGTTCATTCGACTATGACCCACACTTTGGACCAGATGGGTATGCTGCTTTCAGGCTCTTTGGAGTTGAGTACTCTTTCAGCCAGAAAGAGTTCGGCGACCTATTGGGCTTCCAGACCACTCCTGATGCTATCCTAGAGACACCCATGGGATATTTTCTAGGTAAGGAGGTTGAGAAGTTTTGGAGTGATATATCAGGTGGCGGAAGCCAGGATCCATCTACGCAGCTGTCTCATGTTATACATAACCCCGCCTTTAGATACTTTCAAATGATATTGGCACATTCCTTCCTGGGAAGGCCGGATGCAGAGACATTACTGAGTGAAGAGGAGATCTTCCTACTATTTTGTGCATCACAGTCTCGCCCAGTAGCATGTGGAAACTTTTTGTTATATAGTCTCAGCGGTATCTCCAGATCTACCGAAGGAGTCATCCATGTGGGCGGAATCATCACACAGATTGTTGTCGCTTTAGGTCTGTCTCGCAAGCTGTCACATCTCCGGATCTACTGTGGATACACTACCATGGACATCGACTTCTGTTTGACCAGAGAGTTGATGAGGAGAGCCTCTTTCCACCCATGTCAGTTCCGATTGCTGGTCGACAGCGAGGCTATCCATTATTTCACACTGCCAGATCCTATGATGACCAGTGTGCATGATCCAGCGAATTGGAGTTATGCTCTGGAGGGCCAGGGAGAGCCCGTCGAGGAGCCGAGATCACCACTCATTGCTGAATACAGGCCTACACCACCATCTCCCAGGATCACTATTTTCTCTAATAATCTTTCATTGCAGACCCCCGACATCCGCACTCAGATTGCTGAGTGTCGTAGAGAGATCGCAGAGCTTAGACAGGAGGTGGCTGACCTCACTTTACAGATGGGAGTGTCTGATCTCACCCATGCTACTGAAGCCGACTGTCTATATCAGGAGATCGTAGAGCTCAGGCAGGAGGTAGCCATGCTCCGTGGATCCTCTCAGGAAGACGACATCCCCACTATATGATCTTACCATTTCATCTTATTTTATCTCCTTTTTTATATATTTCTCATATTTACATAACTCATCTTATATTATCGCATTCGGAATATTATATAAACTATGTCTATACATTGATATTTCTACTTTTATCTATATATGTCTTATGTTTGTTTTTATTTGCATTTTTTTTATTTTCAGTTATTTATTTATTTATTAGTCTAATATTTAATTTTTGTTTCATTTTCATTTTTATTTTTACTTTTATAAAATTATGCAAGTCAATGATGCTAGGAAAATCACAAGACAAATGCTATTCGGACCCCTCAAAGCCAAAAGACAAAGAGAAGCCCAAGCCAAAAGACCAAAATCCGGCCCAGCCAGATTTTGCCTTGTGGCACCCGCCACAGCGTCTGTAAAAGGTCGGGGCAGAACCCCTTTCTTCACCATTTTCACACCTTACAACCTTCCAAACCCATTTTTTCACCTTGGAAAAACATCCTTGAACCCACAAAAAGCTCATACCTTTCTAATCACCACACCGTACAAATCATTTTTCCGATTTCCATTTCCATTTTCATCCGTCGGATTTCGTAAAAATCCAATCTTTTCACATTCCACTTCATCTTCTTTGTCACTTTTCAAGAGCTACACAAATGGAGTTTAATGGATTCATTCTTCGAGGAGGGAAACCGGGGGATAGACAAAGAAAAATTATCGAACGGTTGCAAAATCGGGAGATCCTCCCGACAAGGTATGTTGATGAAAATTGTCTCTACACTTTAGGTATCTATTATAGCATATTTCATTTATTAGATAACTTAGGTTTGCATAATTTCTTTTCCAACAAAGAACCCACCTATGAGCGATTGACAATTGAATTCTTGAGTTCCTTAATTTATATTGTCAACCCTAACACTGCTAGCACAGTTGGTACTGTCAGATTTAGAATATTTGCTGTTGAATATGAATTCAGTACCGACGAACTAGTCAGCTTGATAGGAATTCCTCATGGGGACGGTGCTATTTGTGAGGCCCCTTTGGATTCAGAGTGGTCAGTTGAGGTATTTTCCTTCTGGGAGCGCTTATCAAACACTTCCATAAACTCTTTTGAAGGAGTTCTTGCCTCAACTATCCATAACCCGACCATCAGAGTTTTTAGATATCTGTTGGCATGCACTATTTTTGGCCGGGAGAATCCAAATAAGGTTAATGCTAGAGAGCTTCTATTTTTACAAGGAAGCCTCACAAATAGACGAATTAATTCGGTCCCGTTCATGCTTGCTCATATGACTTTAACTTTGAATAAAGCGGGACCGATTTCTTTTGGTGGATTGATTACATCTATTGCTCGGACGCTTAACCTGAACAATGAGATGGCTACCCTAGACCGCTTATCTTTCGACCATAGATTTAAACTTGGTAAATACCTCGATCACTTCACTTTTCTTCTTGATCGGGTAAGACCACAGTTTTCGACTGAAATCATATATGAATGTAACAAAGTATTTTTACCTCCAATCGAATCCACATAGAGAGGACCACATACATCAGAGTATATAAATTCAAGAATTGCTTTCGACCTGCTTCCTGCATCCTTACTGAAGTTGTTCTTATGCTACTTCGGCTGCACGTATTGTTCGCGCACTTCGTTTGGAATGTCAATTTCTGGTAATTCTGAAACCATATTTCTTCTCTTCAAATCTCTGATGTCTTTGAAATTGATATGGCAAAGTCTATAATTCCATATCCATTCATCTTTGTTGGTTGTTGTTGCAAGGCATTTATGCTTTATCACACTAAGCTCAATCTTGAAGGTTCTATTTTGAGACATTGGAGCCTTCAAGATCAACCTTCTATTTGAGTAGTGAGCTCTTATCATCTTGTATTTGATCAACACTCTATGGTTATTTTCTACTAACTGCCCTATGCTGAGAAAATTGCTCTTCATGCCTGATATGTACAACACATTTGAAATTACTGACCTCTTGCCATCTTTTCTCATAATCAGAACATCACCAACACCTTCAGCTGCTAGAGTGTTGTCATTTGCAAATTTCACCATGTTCTTCATTGAGGGCTTTATGTTGACAAACCAATCTTCCCGTTCATGCTTGCTCATATGACTTTAACTTTGAATAAAGCGGGACCGATTTCTTTTGGTGGATTGATTACATCTATTGCTCGGGCGCTTAACCTGAACAATGAGATGGCTACCCTAGACCGCTTACCTCCTCGCACAATTAACCTAAAATTTCTGAGAGACATGAAATTGTGCCGTTTGAGGAGAGAAGGAGGTTATATGCTTATGGTTCATGGTGTAGCCATCCCATCTGTTGTTTTACCGTGCACTAGACGTACAAATTTTCTTCCCATGGTGATTTTCTTCCCACGAATCGATTAAACCAGAGCTCTTGATACCAGATGTTGGAAATCCATAAAAACCTATGGATAATTTCAATCAATCTTGATGAACAAGATTGTTATCACCCACACAATAACAATGAAGAGAGAAGAACAATGGAAAAGAAAGAAAACAAAGAACGATGAAGGAGAAGAAGAATTAAAACTCTACCGAGTTTCTCTCTGTCCACAAACTATGGAAAACTTCTTATTCACTTTGCAACTGCAAAATACTTTGAATTACAGTGTTATAAATACTATATTCACTTCATTACAAGAATAAGAGTTACTCCCTCTATTTATAGATTAAGGTTAACTTGGACCTCAAGCCAAAACCAAAAACTATAAAAGCCCAAAATAGCTAAAACTACTAAAATAGACCTAAGTCGAAATCCTATTTGAAGCAACATGCTTCGACACTTCGACACACTAACACAACTCAACACACTAGGTGGTTCAACACTTCCTTGTTTTATCGAACGACCTGCTTCGACACAAAGAATTACAATTCAACAATATGAACATTCTCAATAACATAAATTAAATTTTATGAGTTTTTTTGTATCAATAAATAAGAACGTTTCATAAGAATAATAAAAAAGTCAATTTATTAAAACTAGTTATATATTGTAATATTCAGTTGCATCCACATCAAGTGGCTGTAGTTTAGTGGTAAGAATTCCACGTTGTGGCCGTGGAGACCTGGGCTCGAATCCCAGCAGCCACAATTCAATATTCTTTTATATCTCAAATTTACAAGTTGCAAACACCAATAGATTATTTGAGCTTTACACAAATAATCCACAAGTGAAAACTCAAATTTTAACTAATTCATAAATAAAATAAAATAATTTTATTGGAGATATCTTTAGCTCGGTCAAATTAAAAAATAATTTTTAACTCGTTTTTTATTTTATCTCGGTTTTTTATATTTAGTTTTTTTTAGTTTGATTTTGTTTGTTTATTGTTTTATTATTAACCATTGAAATTATAATATTATGTGAATTTTATTTTTTATTGTAATTATAATGTTTTTTATTTATACATAATATTTGTTAGAAAATCATGCAAGTTTTCTAATGGACATATTTGTGGAAGAGTAAAAATAATGAAGAAGCATGTTAAATTTAATAATTTGGGAAATATAAGAACATTCTCAATCACACAAAAATATACAAGACACTTACACATAAAAAAAATCTCTAAATATTATTACAAAATTCTTTAACTAGAATTTCTTTCATATGGATGAATTTTTGTTGCGTTTATTTTTTGAGATTAATTGTTATGCACTGCCAGTGTAAAAAGTTTTACAATGTCAATGCATCACAATCATCCGTTTGTATTACTTTTTAAATGTTTAAAATAAAAGTCAAACCTTTCAGATAAATATGTGGTTGTGATTAACTGATAGTGTAAAAAATCTTTACACTGTTAGAGTATATCAATTAAATTCTTATTTTTTTGTTTGGATTAATTTTTATTATTTTATTTATTTATTAAATATTTATTTCATTTTGAAATCATTTGATATAATTTATTTATTCATTTTATTTTATTTTTTATTGAAACCGATTTATATAATCTTATTTTAATAATTAAATTTCCAATACAAAATCATATTTCTTCATCCTTATAATTTTATTTCATTTATTAATTATAAATTTTAGATATTATTTATAGGTCATTATCAAATGTTTAAAAGTTTATCATATGATCAACTAATTCATTATTAAATTTTTATAATAAAATATAACACGCTATTATTTATGACTTGATCTATTGTTTTTATTTTTATTAAACAGGTTATAAATAAATAAATATTTTTTATTAAATAAGAATAATCATGCACAAGAATGAATAGTTATATATTTAAAATGATATAAAAAAGTTACTTGATGATTTTAATACTACTTAATAGTTTGTTTAATTTTAATAGTCTTTTATATATTTTAGTTTTATATTTTATTATTAGTAAATATTAAAAAATTATCAATAAATAAAATGATACAAAAATATTTAAAATGTTTAGAATCTCTTCATTTTTCGTATTTAACAAAGAAATATTATTTTATAATAAAATAATTAATTTTAATTTTTACATAAAAAGTTAAGCAAAATTTTAAATGTAAAAGTAATTGATTATAGTCAGGAAGCCACAAGATTATCACTTAAATATTATAATAATAATAATAATAATAATAATAATAATAATAATAATAATTATTATTATTATTATTATTATTATTATTATAATAATGAATTGATAATTTACGAGTATTATGTATTATTATATAAAATTAATTTTTACTTTAAATATTTTATTTGGTTTTTCTACCTTATTGTGTAAAACAATGATTAGAGAATAAATGGGAAAATTAAATCAATTAACATTTTGATTCAAAATGAAACCTTTCATCATATATTTTATAAATCAAAAGTAAAATCTGATATGATCTTAAAAGTCGTCTAAACTCTCAGTTTTTTAGTTTTCGACCGATTTTCAATCAGTTTTCCAGTTTAAATCCTAGTTTTTAGGTCCAAACAATCTAGTTAGGGTTTTAGTTCCTAGATGAACCGGTCGGTCCGATTCGGTTTTGATTACCATAGTTGTTGTCGAACAAATAATTAATTGGCTAAATTATAGTTTTGACCCCCCAATTTTACACAATTCACAAATTAGTCTCCCTAATTTAAATTCAAACTGTTTTGGTACCCCTCTCACGTTTTTCATAGAAAATCAATGAGATGTTCGTTTTTTAACTTATATTGATATCTATAAAGTTCCACAATATACTTATATACAATGATTTGTCATGTTTCACAAGAAACTTTTAATTTAAAAAATGAAAACATCGTTAATTTTAAATGCAAAAGTATGAGATGGAGACCAAAATTGTTTAAATTTAAAATAGAATGATCAACTTTGTGAATAAGTAAAAATAGGAGATCAAAATAATAATTAAACCTAATTATTTAATCAAAATTATTATTAAGGAATCCGAGAAGTGTCAATGAGCTATCCAAGCAAGGTATGTTTTGTTGGATTGTAATTCCTTATGTCGAAGCAGGTTGCGCGACAAAACAAGGAAGTGCCAAACTACCTAGTGTGTTGAGTTGTGCTAGTGTGTCGAAGTGTCAAAGCATGTTGCTTATCACAGGATTTCGACTTAGGCCTAATTTTAGTAGTAACTATTTTGGGCTTTTATAGTTTTGGGTTTTGGCTTGGGGTTCAAGTTAACCTAAATTTATAAATAGATGGAGTAAACTTTATTCTTGTAATGAAGTGAATAGAGCATTCATAACATTGTATTCATAGTATTTTGCAGTTGCAAAGTGAATAATAAGTTTTCCACAGTTTGTGGGTGATGACACTGAAATTTACCGTATTTTCGACTCCGATTTCACATGCATTCTAGTTGTTTTATTGTTATTTTGTTGTGTTATTGCTATGTTTTCCTTTGTTTTCAAGTTTTTACTTTAATCGGAGCCCCGATCGAGAAAAGGAGTGAAAAAGAGCTAAAAACCCTAAAATTTAGCATTTTGTACTTGTGGCCTACCCCATGGCTGGCGCCATAGACCCTGTCATGACGTGTCCAAGCTCAACTTCCCTCAACTGCCACGTTCCCCACTACTTCCACTAAGGCGCCTCAGATTGGCCTTGTGGCGGACGTCATGGCCTTGTTGCGGGCGCCATAAGAGGAAAAGTTTTCCCTCCCATTTTCAAGTTGAAGGGCATTCTTGTCATTTCCAGCTTTTTTACTTGCTTATAAATAGAAACTCGAAATCACTTTTACAATCATCCAAACTTAGAGCAGAGGCAATTTCAAAGCAACTTTGTTTCACTTAGGCATATATTCAGAATTATAAAGTGGTATTCGCTTCGCATTGGAGTGTTACCACAATATGTAATCAAGTCTGTGATAGAGTCTCTAATCGAGTTTGGAGCACTTTGGAAGGAAGTTAATCCTGCCTTCATTTTCATTTCCGCTTTGGAATTTATTCAACCCTCCGATTGGAGCAGGTTTTTATTACTTGTCTTTATCTTATTTATTTTCTTGCACTCGCTTTACTTTCGTTTATTTCCTCGCACTCGCTTTACTTTGTTTATTTTCTCGCACTCGCTTTAAATTATTTATTTCTCGCACTCGCTTTAAATTATTTATTTTCTCGCACTCGCTTTAAATTATTTATTTCCTGCACTCGCTTTACTTTATTTATTTCTCGCACTCGCACTACTTTTATTTACTTTCCGCACTCGCACTACTTTTATTTAAATTAATTCACTTTTACTTTACCATGTCTAACTAAATCTATAAGGTTAGAATGTAAGGATCTTAATTGAACCGATAATCCGTACAATTGTTCGTAGAAACACTTAAGGGCTGTTTTAACTTTCAACTTTAGTTTTTCCGCACTTCAATTCCGTTGGGTAAGATCGAAAGTCGTCCAACGTCTTTTTAAACTTAATTGTTTTTAACTATTTCAAAAACAACGAAAGCGCTTTGTTTAGTTCATTAGGAGTTTTTAACTTAAGAAGAAAAGAGATTTTAAAACTATTTTTGGACGCGTTTATAAGTTTAGAGTCTGGTTCGTGAGAACCTCTTTTGGTTAAGAAATCCAGGTTATAATACTTTTCAACTTAGTCAAGATACCATATTTCTTAAAAATAGGTTTACTACTCTAACGCAATGCGCGCCTTTTTATAGGTGACAATAAGAGGGTTTGATTAGGGAGTACAACTCGGTTCTGAATACGCGAAAGCGACAGTTCCTGTTAAATTAGTTCTTTTCAAAGTAGGAAAAATTGCCCATAAGTAATTCTATTAACAAGTACTTGGATTATTAATTGATTACGTGAATTACATTCGACCCTGTCTTTATTAATTAATCTTTATTCGACACTTTACTTTTCATTGCACACTCCAAAAACACCTATTTTGATTGCCTTTGATAAACACCATAACAATAGATAACGATAGATTGACACTTGGTCTCTGTGGATTCGACAATCTTTTATATTACTCGGACGCATTCGTATACTTGCGAAACAACGCATCAGTGGGCAGAGAGAAACTCTACAGAATTTTATTACTCTTCTCTTTCATCGTTCGTTACTTTCTTTCTCCATTGTTCTTATTTTCTTTTCATTGTTATTGTGTGGGTGATAAAAATCTTGTTCATCAAGGTTGATTGAAATTCTCCATAGGTTGTAGTGGATTTCCAACATTTGGTATCAAGAGCTCTGGTTGTAATGATTCGTGGGAAGAAAATCACCATTGCAACGAATCATTCAAACGGGCATTTTTCAACAAATCTTATGATTCTCAAGAACAACAATCATGAGAATTGGTGCAAGCAGATAAAGGTTGTGTTTTGTTATCAAGATCTTTGGGATCTTGTGAAGGAAGGAGTAGCAACGCTTGCAGAAGACGCGATAGATCAACAAAAGGATGCACATAAGGAATTGAAGAAGAAAGATTATAAATCTCTCTTTAAAATCCATCAATGTGTTGATGCAGATAACTTTGAAAAGGTTAGTGATGTAGAGTCAGCGAAAGAAACATGGAAAGTTCTGGAGAAATCGTTTGGGGGTCCGAAGAAGGTGAAGGAGGTGAGGTTACAAACTCATAAAAGGACGTATGAATTTCTTCAGATGGAAGACAATGAAAGCATAATTGATTTATTCACCAAGGTTATGAAACTGGTGAATCAAATTAAAGTATGTGGAAAAGTGTTGACATTAAGATCTCTTGTTGGAAAGATCTTGAGGTCATTGGCTCCAAAGTTCGACAACGTGATAGTAGCCATAGAAGAGTCGAAGGATTGTCAAAACTGACAAAGGAAGAGCTTCAAGGGACACTTGAATATCATGAAAAAACAATGGCTGAAAGAGCTGCAGGAAATTCGAAGAGTGATATGGCTTTGCAGGCTCAATTAGCAAAAGAAAGGAAAGGCAAAGGAAGTTGGAATGACAACAATGGCAGAGAAGGCTACAACAATTCGACTGGTCGAAATCAACAAGAAGGAAATTGGTTGAATCAGAGAAAACCCTGGAACCAAGGTAACCAAAGAGGTGGTGTTGTAGGTAGAGGAAGAGGTGGTGGTCAAAAGCCAGACAAGAGTCACATTCAATGTTACAATTGTCAGAAGTATGGTCATTATTCTAGTGATTATCCATAAAAGTAGAAGAATCAAGAAACTTATGCAAAGCTGGTGAAACATGAAGAAGAAGAGACATTGTTGATGGTTACAACAAGAGATGACTAGAGATTCAAGGACCAGTGATACTTGGACTCAAGATGCTCATCACACATTTCTGGAAGGAAAGATTGGTTTGTCAACATAAAGCCCTCAATGAAGAACGTGGTGAAATTTGTAAATGACAACACTCTAGAAGTTGAAGGTGTTGGTGATGTTCTGATTATGAGGAAAGATGGCAAGAGGTCAGTAATTTCAAATGTGTTGTACATACGGGGCATGAAAAGCAATTTACTCAGCATATGGCAGTTAGTCGAAAAGAACTACAAGGTGTCGATTGAATATAAGATGATGAGAGTTCTCGACTCAAATGGAAGGTTGATCTTGAAGGCTCCAATGTCTCAGAATAGAACCTTCAAGATTGAACTAAATATGATTGAGCATAAGTGCCTTGCAACAGTAGCCATCAGAGATGAATGGATATGCCATTATAGACCTGGCCATCTCAATTTCAAATACATCAGAGATTTGAAGAGAAGAAATATGGTTTCAGGATTACCAGAAATCGACATTCCAAATAAAGTGTGTGAAGAATGCGTACAAGCGAAGCAGCATAAGAACAACTTGAGTAAGGATGCAAGAAGCAAGTCGAAGGCAATTTGATGTATGGCAATTCTTGTTATATTCATAGACGATTTCATTCTAAAACTATGTTCTTACCTGATCAAAAAGAAAAGTGAAGTGATCAAGGTATTTGCCAAGTTTAAATCTATGATCGAAAGATAGAGCGGTCGAAAGATCAAGATTTTGAGGACTGATGGTGGTGGAGAATATGTGTCGAAAGACTTCAATGCATTATGTGTGAAAGAAGGGATTATGCATGAGGTGGTGCCACCCTACACTCCACAGCAGAACGGAGTCGCAGGAAGGAAGAATAGAACCATCATGAATATGGTTAGAAGTATGTTGAAAGGCAAGCATTTACCCAAAGAATTATGGGGAGAAGTTGTGTCGACTGCAACATATATCCTGAACAGATGTTCGATGAAGAACTAGAAGGAATCACGCCATAAGAATGTTTGGTTTGGTGTCAAGCCTAACTTGAGTCATCTGAGGGTGTTTGGATATATAACATATAGACATGTGCCACATCAGTTAAGAAGAAAACTTGAAGACAAGTCGAGTCATATGATCCTGATAGGATATCATTCGACTGGAGGATACAAGTTGTTCAACCCAGTGAATAAGCAAGTGGTGATCAGTAGGGACATGATCATGTATGTGCTTAAGGAGTGGGATTGGATTGAGAATGTCAAGAAAGATTCAGTGAGAATCTTTTATGAAGAACCAACAATTTAAGTCAAAAGTGAATTTCGATAGGAAGAAGTCAGAGGTGAAGCAGGCCTTAGTAGACCTTAAAGAACAAGACACGTGCCTGCAAGGTTGTAAGAATGTGTGATTACATCAAATATGTGATCATTAAATAAGGTGAGCTGGTACACTATGCTTTCTACGCAGATGTCGAACCAGGTAATGCAGCTGAGGCATTGAAAGATTCGAAGTGGATGAAAGTAACGAACGAAGAGCTGAAGTCAATTAAAGTTAAGAAGACTTGGTCACTTGTCGAATTGCCCCATGACAAGAATGAAATCGATGTGAAGTGGGTCTACATGGTAAAGTTGAATCCCAGAGAAAAAGTGACTCTACACAAGGCGAGACTTACGGCAACAGGATTTTTTCTGAAATAAGGAATCTACTTCGATGAAGTGTTTGCACCTATTACTAGGATTGAAACAATCAGGTTAGTTGTTGATCTAGCAAACATGAATAACTTGCAGATGTGTCAGATGGATGTAAAATGTGCATTCCTGAATGTCCCCTTATAAAAAGAAGTTTATGTTGCACAACTAGTCGGGTTTGTGAAACAAGACGAAGAAAGAAAGGTGTATAGACTGCATAAAGCCCTATACGAACTTAAACAAGCTCCAAGAGCTTGGAACAAGAAGATAGATGGATTTCTAATGGAAAAGGAATTTGTGAAGTGCAAATTTGAACATGGAGTATATGTAAGAAGAAGCAAAAGTGAGTTTCTTATACTATGTCTCTATGTCGATGACTTGATGATAACATGTAGCTGTAAGAAGGAGATCAAAGACTTCAAAGATGATCTCAACAAGGAATTCAAAATGACAGATCTGGGTGACATTTCATATTTCCTTGGCATCGAATTCTACAAGAATGGTAGAGGTTTGATGATGCATCAAAGAAGGTATGCAGGCAAAATACTCAAGAGATTTGAGATGCAAGATTGCAACCTAATTTTGAATCCGTTGAGCCCATATTACAACTGTCGAAAGATTCAGATGAAGATGATGTCGACCTAACCCAATATAGAGGACTTATTGGGTCACTTCGATACCTTTGTAACACAAGGCCTGACTTACCATACAGTGTAGGTATGGTGAGTAGATTCATGCAGAAGCCAAAGGTGTCACATATAGAAGCGACGAAGAGGATACTAAGGTATATTAAAGGAACTCTTGATTATGGTATTTTGTTTCCTATAGCTAATGAAGGAAAATAATGCAAACTAGTGGGATACACCGACTCAAGTTGGTGTAGTGATGTTGAGGATCGAAATTGCACAGCTGGTTATATGTTTATGCTAGGTGGTGCACCAATTGCTTGGAGTTCGAGAAAAGATCCAGTAGTGGCATTTTCATGTGTGAAGAAGAATACATAGTTGTTTCCCTTTGTGCATGTCAAGCAACATGGATGGTGAATCCAGTCAAAGAGATAACAGTGAAGAGTCATGGAGCAATTACCATGAAGATCGACAACATATCAGCTATCAATCTGGCAAAGAATCTGATAGCACATGGTCGAAGCAAACACGTCTAAATGAGTTTCCATTATCTTTAAGAGCAGGTATCAGATGGGAAGATGAATATGGAACACTACAAAATTGATAATCATATTGTAGATATCATGACAAAGGGAGTGCAGGTCGAAGTGTTCAGAAGATTAAGAGTTATGATGAATGTAGATAGCGTAGACACAATGAATTAGGTGGTATTTATCGAAGCAGGTTGCTCGACAGAACAAGGAAGTGTCGAACTATCTAGTGTGTTAAGTTGTGTTAGTATGCTGAAGTGTCGAAGCATGTTACTTCACATAGGATTTCGACTTAGACCTAATTTTAGTAGTGTTAACTATTTTGGGCTTTTATTGTTTTGGGATTTGACTTGGGGTCTAAGTTAACCTAAATATATAAATAAAGGGAGTAACACTTATTCTTGTAATGAAGTGAATAGAACATTCATAACATTGTATTCACAGTATTTTGCAGTTGCAAAGTGAATAACAAGTTTTCCACAATTTGTGGACAGAGAGAAACTCTGCAGAATTTTATTACTCTTCACCTTCATCGTTCTTTACTTTCTTTCTTCATTGTTTTTCTTTTCTTTTCATTGTTATTGTGTGAGTGATAACAATCTTGTTCATCAAGATTGATTGAAATTCTCTATAGATTGTGGTGGATTTCCAACATGTTTTAGGTCCGTGCAAGCTAGTCCGTCATACCGGGCCTCCGAAAATAAAAGCCTAAATTTTTAAGTTTTAGGACTTCAAAAGTATAAGGACTTTCTTAATGCACTCGATATATTACTAAGGAACCACATGAAAATACTAAAATTCCCATAGATTCCGGAGATGCATCTCTGAACGCACCCTAAGTACATAGAATTCTAACTTAATGTTAAAATACTCCAAAGAAGCATCTTCAAACATATTTTAGATGTGCATCTCCTGACGGTATTGGAGCTTAAATCGCGCTAGAACCTTTCTCCTTCCTCATTTCTAAAAAAACTCAAAACTTTATCAAACTCTCTCAAAAAATTTCCACCAACCAAGTCCAAAATCAAACAACCAAGCTCAAAGGCTCTTAAATCAATATCAAGTACATCAGAGACATCATCCAACACTTAAGTAAAGTCAAAATTTGTAAGTTTTCATGATTTGATAAGTTTTTTGAGTTTTTGTGTAAATGAGTTGAAAATGATGATTTAGGTAAGAAATTAGTAGACATTACATGAATGATAGTTTATACATATTGTAAAGCATGTTTGTAGGTTGAAAATAACGATCAAACCATTATTTTTGGGGTTTGTATGCCTGCATTGCTGCCATTAAAGGATCTGAAGAGTTGCAGAAAATTTTGGATTTGCATTTCTATAATAGTTCAATGCTTACTCTGCATTAGCATTGGTCTACTTGTACTCGAAGTTACCAGAGGATTATAGGTGGATGAAGAAGCATATCATAGGCAGCATCACACTACTAATAATAATATTTATTGGTCTTTTAATATTTATGTTTCATTTTTATTTCATTTTTGCAACGCCATTACTGATGACTTGTGTGTATCAACACTTTTCAAGTTTGGATCCTCCAACATTTCCCACGCATCTCTGGTTGGGCGTGTGTACCAATTTACATTGAGAATATGTTGTGTGCTTCTGCATTTGCCCCGTTCAGAGGGAATCGGGAAATAGAGTCGTTCACAAAAAAGGGCTCCCTAGGAGTACCTAGGACACTTTGGGTGCTAACACCTTCCCTCTGTGTAACCATCCCCCTTACCTGTAATCTCTGGCATATTATTAGTTTTGATTTGAAAACTTCTTATTCTTGGGTTTTGTTCGTACTTTTCCCTTTTCCCTTGGAAACCATAAAAGTGCGGTGGCGACTCTTGTTATTTGATGTCTAGCTTATCCATAGCTTGATGATCATGAATTTACCGCTACATAAGTTAAGTGGCGACTCTGCTGGGAGTAGTCTCCAGTGGGTTTAGCCTGCTTTTTGTGTGATTATAATTGTATATTTGATGTATGTATATTTGTTTGTGTGATATAATCTGCTTGTTGTGCTTGGTGATCTCTGATTGGTGAGATAAGTTCTAACCCAAACTTGAGCGCAATTAAGATAGGAGGATGGTATAGTCATGTTCGACTTGTGTGGAGTAGTCCTTACCAAGTTGGCTTGAGACCCATCTGCTCAAGGGAGACCCTTTTGGATTTGGAAATGTCACATAAGTATTTATGGTTAGGCATTACTATATCTGATTTGGGGTCCCAGAAGCTGAGGACCGTAGAACATTTACCCCCTCTTGGCCTATTTAGGACGTAGTGCAAAGATTGTTCAAGTGTAGACTTGATAACAGTTGTTACGCGATACTACACTCAGATGAGTTTCTCTTGAGAATATTATGGGTTAATGAGTCAGTCATCCTAACATGTAATATCCGATAGATGGAATTAAGACTCTGGGAACTTTTTAGAACATGATCTATAGGTTTTTATCCTTAGTTCACTCCTTTGGGATGGTTCTTACCCAAACTCAATGCTCGTGACTTACAACAAACCCTTGATTCTTGGTTGATCCAATCAAGTCTTGTCAATATCAATTGAACTTGGGTGTTGGTAAGGTGTAAACCATAATCCACCAAAATGGATGATTGATCTTGACAATGACTTGATTCATCCCTTGACCTTTGTTTGTTTGCCTTGTGTGTGATCCCTTATTTGTGATTGTTTCATTCATGCATTCATGCGCATCATAACATTTATCACATGAAAATTTCAAGGAACTGAGGTGTTATTTGCAAATATTTTCAGACCATGGATTGTGGACGAAGGAATACTAAGAAGTACAGTTTCAGATGTCCCGACTTGAAAGAGTTAAGGAAGCTAGCATCTTTTGTATTAGATCCCTTGAACTTCAAACAACGCCATGGGAAGCTTTTGTATATCTTGTGTGCTGATGTGGTTGAAGGACTCTTGAGTGTGTTGGTTCAGTTCTATGATCCTCTCTACCGTTGCTTCACGTTTCCGGATTATCAGCTTGCGCCTACATTGAAGGAGTATTCCCATCTTTTGGGAATGCCTGTTTCTAAAAAAGTGCCCTTCAGTGGATTGGAAGAGATTCCCAGATCTCATCTTATTGCTGAAGTTCTTCACTTGAAGAAGTCTGAGATTGAGGCTCATTGGGTGAAGAAAGGAGGATTATTTGGGTTGCCATCTGATTTCATCATCAGTGAAGCTACTGCCTTTGCTTAAGCCGGTAGTGTGGACGCTTTTGAAGCTAACTTTGTGTTGCTCATTTATGGATTAGCTTTGTTCCCTAACATTGACGGTTTTGTTGATGTTAACGCCATTAAAATCTTCTCAATTGGGAATCCTGTGCCTACTTTGTTGGGTGATATGTACTTCTCTTTGCATCTAAGGAATTCTAAGGGTGGTGGAACTATTGTTTGTTGCATTCCTCTTCTACACAAGTGTTAGTGCAGGGATAGAGTATCGGGATTTCTTATCGTCTCCACAGGGATTATGTGATATTGCCGCCGTTCGACAGTTGTTAAGTTCTTAACTTATAGTAACAAGGGGGTTTTAGTTTTCGGTTACGGTAGCTTGCATAAAAAGTAAGAAATTACGGTAAAAGTTTTGGTTTTACGATTTGAGAAAGATTGTCAAAGTTAGGGTTCGACGATCACTTTGCATGCATATGTTCGATCAAACAAAACTCATAAACTCCATTAGATGATAAACACATTCACAAAATCCTCCCAATGTGTTTATTTCTAACACACATTGTGGGTTTTTCCCATTTTGATCCATTGTTGATTTCTCACACAATCTATCAAAATGATAACTTTTAGGTTTAACTTTTTAGTGAACAAACTCATTCAAAACTATCTCTAGCTAAAGAACAAGGATGGATGAAAACCTAGGTCAAGAGTTGGAAAACACCTTTCAATAATAAACCAACACAAAGAGTTATCAATAAAACAAGGTTTTCACCATACATTCATCATCAAAGAGTTTACAAATGAAGATCAACCCATATACATACAAAGCTTATGATCATCTACATCTAACCTTGACAAAATGAAAGACTTAGCTACTCATTTTCATGGTAGCTTGAACAACAAGTTTCGGAAGAAGGTTGATCAACATCTGAGTCGAAGAATCGAGATTTGATGGGAATCCACCTTCTTTTTGTAAAATATTGTCAAGAGAAGAAGAAGAATGAGAAATGGGGTTTCTAGGGCACAAAAATCACCTCTTAGCAAAAAACAAGTAAAAAGATGATCAAAAAAAGATTTGTTCCAAAAAGTAGCCCATACTACTTATAGAAATGGTTGTTGAGCTGTCATGCTCGCTAGGCGAGCAAAATGGTTCGCCTAGCGAGCCCCAAAATAAGTCACCAGAAGAGCCTGCGTCCAGAGGAATCATCCCAGACAAGTTTGCATCTGTTCGCTAGGCGAAGCCCTCGCTCCTCTCATTCGCTCCAGCGAGTCTTGATATTTTTGCTACTGGAAGTGTTCGCTACTTGCTCGCTGTATGCTCGCCTAGCGAATACTTCGCTACTTCCCTCGCTACAGCGAGTCTTGATCTTTTTGGTTCTGTCCAAGTCTGGGAGTGTTCGCTGGCATCTCGCTGCGTGCTCGCCTAGCTAATACTTCGCTACCTCACTCGCCTAGCAAGCTTGCTTATGTTTGCTTTCTTTCTTGGTTCCTTTGCCATATTTATTGTGCCTTAGTTTTCTACTCTTTTATGCCTAATTCCTGCACAATAACACACAAATTAAAGGTACCAAGATCATTTCACATAGTATTGCAAATCAACAAAAGCAAGGGCGGTTTCGAACACTTTTTCGACAAAAAGGAGTGAAAGATGCCCATATTTGATAGCTCAAATAAGCAAACTTGGGCATCTAACAACTCTCCCCAACTAGATTATTGCTTGCCCTCAAGCAAAGTATGCCTCTTGAAGGACAAGAGGATTTGCTTAAAGAAAAAGATTTCTCCGAAATCGGATAAAATGGCTCAAACACAAGAGAATCAACCAGACACAAGTTCTCAATGGTTAGAATAACACAATACACAAGAACTAAAGCCTTATAGCAATGCAAAACATGTATCAATCCACAACAATGTTATCCTGAATGAATCACCCTATCTCTCCTCTTCGAATAAGGATTGAAGAAATTACGCGTTTGCAACCGCGGGGACAATTTCACTCTCCAACAAACAATGCAAAAGTCAATTCAATTCATACAATGTCTAACAATTATAAATGAAAACGCGGAAGCACGAAGATCACTAAGGTCTTTTCCGGTTGTAGCTTGGTCAGGTTTACAAACAAGGGTCATATCTAAGGCCATTGAAAACGAACTTGCCGACGCAAAAGAGACATTCACTGTACAAGCTATTCACACATCTCAACTTCGTTCCACTTGTTTCTCATTTGAAACCTTCACAACTCTTATTTCACAACTCAATTTTATTTTTCACTATTTTTCTTCCAAGCAAGCATTCATTTTCATTTTTTTCACATAGTATTCACAAAACAGATGTTTCTCTTTTCTAATTTTTTTTTCAATGCTTGCTCGGTTATTCAAGAGTTGTGGCACCTACCGATTCTCATTTTCGTTCTCCCCAACTTATCTTTTACTCACCCCAAGTGAATGCTCTTGACTTTTTACGGCAAAAGAACAATTATCAAAAATTTCAGGGTTTCAAGAAAAAAGATTTTGACGTCTCGCCTTATTTCAAGCTGAGATTCAACTGTTTAAGCTCAAAGGGGTTCACGAATACTCTCTGCTCACGAGTAAGTTGTATTTGGAACTGGTTGTGCTTGAAAGAAAACAAGCGCCTTGATCATTTCTAATTTCTTCCACAAATTCACAATAATAAAAGACAAAGCATGAATCAAATGAATCAACACAGTTTATTAGAATCCAGCATTTTAGTGTACAATGGAGGTTTCCTCACAATTTGTGGTTCTCAGCCCTAGGTGAATCATTCATTCAATTATGTTGCAAAAAGAAGAATATTCAATTACGAAAAGAGTAAAGTTCTTAATGCATTCTAAAATTCTAACCGAAGGTAACCGTGTACCTTAGCATTATTCACTTGTTTATTTTTATCATCGCCATCCAAGCTCGGATGCACCTTCATTGGATACTTCTTTGAGGAGCAACCAATCTAGAAGGTTTGACCCTCAACAACCAAAAATTTATTAAACAAAAGAAATTCAAACCAAACACAATAATTTAAAACATAAACAACAACCATCACTTCAAAATGTTAAAATGTGTGTGGGGGACAAAACACCCCAAAAAGTACATAACCAAAATACCAAATATATGAAAATACAAGAAAATAAAACATAACATAAAAAA
Source organism: Lathyrus oleraceus (assembly GCF_024323335.1). NCBI lineage: Eukaryota > Viridiplantae > Streptophyta > Magnoliopsida > Fabales > Fabaceae > Lathyrus > Lathyrus oleraceus. Next base: position 629,694,803 of record NC_066583.1, on the reverse strand, counting down.
AACTTAGTCCTCATAGGACTTAGAACCCTCTTCACTACCGGCCTCAGAACCGGAACCATCATCATCACCATCATCATCATCATCATCATCATCATCAGCGCCACCAGAACCATCAGCACCAGAAGCACCAGCACCCACCCCCTCTCCGAAAACAGGCCTGTCCTCAGGCCAGCTAGCATGTTGCAGGAACTGCTCATGCGTCATCATAGGATGCTCTCCAGAAGGGTCACGTACCTGCAACTTTAATACGTGCATAGAGTCATGTATATCAATCATGGCGCGCTGAGTCGCCGCCATCCAATCCCAATTGTAATTGCAAACAACTTCCTGGAAAGGATCAAACCCCTGAGAAAAAGCACCAGGACCATCAGCAGCCCCGGTATCATCAGCAGCTGTACTACCTCGAAAGTTCTTCGACTTACAGTACTTGTCCACATATCGATCGTCGATTGCGGACGAAATCCTTACCTGACTGCGGGAGGGTAGCTTCACCCTCGACTGTAGGCACAAAGCCATGGTGAGACAAGGAAAAGGAAGGGGGCAGTTAACTCGCGCCCCCGACTTCAGCCCGCTCTCAACCACAGACTTCATCTCAATCGCAATGATTCGCGCCACATCGATCTGTACATTAGTTAGAATACAGTGGACCAAGTGTGCCACTGGGATCGGCACGGTCGACGTGTGTGACTTGGGCTTAATGTTAGTCAGAACCAGCATCAAGATCAGCTGAGCCAAGGGAATCATATCCTCCCGATGGTACCTCACAGGAACCCCAGATGGGTTCACCTCAACCGACTTTCCCTCAAACAACAGGGCCGCAGAAATAGTATCAGTGTTCCTATGGAGCCTCAGATCTCTGTGGTATGCATCCCTCTCATTAACTCCCAGATGGAGTGGTTCACCAAGCACTCGGTTAATAGCATCCCTATCAAAAGCGACCTGACGTCCTGACACTCTTGTAGTCCAAGTGAAAGGCTCGTCGTCATTTGGCAGTGCGTTCGCATAGAACTCGCGCACTATCTCAATATCATAGCTTTCGAGTGGAGAGATCAACTTGTCCCATTTCTTGCTATTTATCAACCCTGCAAATGTCCGATAATCGCCTTGTGCGTTGATCAAAAACCACTTCTCAGGTAAGATTTTCCTTTTCTCCAACGCCACATAATGTGCGGCTTGCTTCGCCCCAACGAATTTATCGGTGTCAAATTGAATTGGCACAGTGCGGGAAGTGCTCCCGACCTTTCTCTTTTTTGCAGCACTTGACCTGGATGCCATCTGTAAAATCATAGAAAAGAAACATCACACAACCACAAAACAGATTAGAGATCAAAACAGAAAAACCAGATACTGTCATGGTCGCTACAGCTTCGCTTAGCGAGGACATTAGCGAAGATTCGCTACGGGTTCGCTTAGCGAAGTGACAGCGAATGCTCGCCACAGATTCGCCTAGCGAAGATGCTAGCGAATGTTACGGGATTCTGAGTTCTCCACTATTAACAATCCAATATCAGAAAACCCAAAGTCTAATGATACCCATTCCAGAAACAAAGTAATTTAACATGCTAGGAATCGTTCTAAACATACATGCAAACCTAAAAACCCAATCTCCCAAATTCAACCCTAATGACTCATTCTTCAGAATTTACAACATTGAAAGCACAAAGGAATGGAGACAGAACAAACTTGATTGAAGAGGTTGATTGATTCTGAAATGCAACAGTTAGGGTTTGCACAAGGATGATTCTCAAAGTTTTTGTGTGAGATGGAAGTGAAAAGTGTGAAAGTGAGAGTGAGTTCGTGACCCTATGTTCAGACTAAAACAAAATAAATGGGTTTTGGGCCCAAATGAGTGGCCCTCTGAAAAATAAAATAAAGTTCTGTCATGCAACGTTCGCCTAGCGAAGAGCTAGCAAACGTCTCGCTACTGTCTTCGCCTAGCGAGCAGCTAGCGAACATGACATGATCTTGTTTTTTTCAAAACAGCACTGCACAACACAATTCAGCAAGGTTCCACCAATTTGAATACCAATACCACACAACACAAAGCTGTAAATACTTACAATGTTGGGGTGCCTCCCAACAAGCGCTTGTTTAACGTCGGATAAGCTCGACGGTTCGAGATGCTCACAGAGGAGCATCCAAGCAGATTGCACAACTCTCGTGATCCACAAGACCGCCAAGATAAATCTTCAAATGTTGGCCGTTAATCGTCCAACTATCTTTCTTCTCCAAGTCCTCAATGACAACAGCTCTATACTCTTTGACTTCTTTGACACGAAATGACCCGGACCATTTAGATTTCAATTTTCTGGGGAATAGCCTCAACCTAGAATTGAACAAAAGGACCAACTGTCCAGGCACAAATTCCTTCTTCCTAAGCTTTTTGTCATGATACTCTTTCACCTTCTCTTTGTACAACCAACTCGAGTGATATGCGGCATTGCGCATTTCTTCCAACTCAAGCAATTGCACTTTTCTTTTTTCACCGGCCAAATCCTTATCAAAGTTCAATAATTTCATAGCCCACAAAGCTTTGTGCTCCAATTCGACCGGCAAATGACAAGTCTTACCAAATACCAATTGAAAAGGAGTTAGCCCAATTGGAGCTTTAAAAGCGGTACGGTATGCCCATAAAGCTTCATCCAATTTTTGCGACCACTCTTTTTTAGAATTCGACACGGTTTTTTCAAGAATTCTCTTAATCTCACGATTAGAGACTTCGGCTTAACCGTTTGCTTGTGGGTGATACGGAGTCGCCACTCTATGTGATACACCGTAATGTTTCAAAACGCTTTCTAACGGTGCATTACAAAAGTGCGACCCTCCGTCACTAATCAACACACGGGGGGTTCCAAAACGGTAAAAGATGTTTTTCTTCAAAAAAATTATTACCGTTTTAGCATCCGCCCGAGGTGAGGCAATCGCCTCAACCCACTTAAAAACATAGTCAACCGCCACAAGCATATATTCATTACCATATGAGGGTGGGAATGGTCCAACAAAGTCGATACCCCAACAATCGAATACTTCAACCTCTTGGATGTTTTGGAGAGGCATCTCGTCTCTCTTACCAATCCCACCACTTCTTTGGCAACTATCACAACTTTGCGCATGGGCATTTGCGTCTTTGAAAATAGTAGGCCAATAAAATCCTGACTGAAGGACTTTAGTGGCCGTTCTTGCCCCATTGTAGTGTCCGCCATAAGGCGAGTTGTGACAATGCCAAAGAATGCTTTGCGCTTCATCGCCAGTAACACACATCCTCAAAAGGTTATCACCACCCAATTTAAACAAGTATGGGTCATCCCACACGTAGTACTTAGCATCCGAGAGAAATTTCCTTTTTTGGTTCGAAGTTAGGTCGGGAGGCACCAAACCACTAGCCTTATGGTTCGTAAAGTCCGTAAACCACGACCTAACTTGAACTTTGAAAGGTTTTTCATCAGGAAACTCTTCCCGGATTTCCTTCTCGGAAGCGGTAACCTCCACATTAACTAAGCGAGATAAATGATCCGCCACCAAATTTTTCGATCCTTTCTTGTCTTTGATTTCAACATCAAATTCTTGCAACAAGAGGATCCAACGGATGAGCCTTTGCTTCGAGTCCGGTTTGGTGAGCAAATATTTAATCGCCGAGTGGTCGGTATACACTATGACCTTGGAACCAATAAGATAGGACCTAAACTTTTCAAGCGCATACACTATCGCAAGTAATTCTTTTTCAGTGGTGGCATAGTTAACTTGAGCCTCATTAAGAACTTTACTTGCGTAGTGTATCGCATGAAATTTTTTCTCTTTTCTTTGGCCTAATACCGCTCCGATTGCATAGTCTCTCGCATCACACATGAGCTCAAAATTTAAATTCCAATTTGGAGCGACTATAATTGGAGCGGTAACCAATTTTTCCTTTAAAATTTCAAAAGCTTGTAAACACTCATCAGTTAAAAGAAATACCTGATCCTTAGCTAGCAAGTTACTCAAAGGCCTAGCTACCTTTGAGAAGTCTTTGATAAAGCGTCGATAGAAACCGGCGTGTCCCAGAAAGCTTCGGACTCCCTTCAAATTCACCGGAGGAGGCAAGTTTTCAATCACTTCAACTTTAGCACGATCAACTTCAAGCCCTCTTGAAGAGACTTTATGGCCAAGCACTATCCCCTCGGTCACCATGAAGTGACACTTCTCCCAATTAAGAACAAGATTTGTCTTCACACATCTTTCAAGAACCGTTTCCAAGTTGTCCAAGCATAGACCAAAGGAACCACCAAATACGGAGAAGTCGTCCATAAAGACTTCCATTGTTTTCTCGATAAGGTCGGCAAAAATAGCTTGCACACATCTTTGGAAAGTCGTCGGTGCATTGCACAACCCAAAGGGCATTTTACGGTATGCGAAAATTCCAAAAGGACATGTGAAAGCCGTCTTTTCATGATCGGCCGGGTCAACCGCAATTTGGTTATACCCGGAATAGCCATCTAAGAAACAATAGTATTGTTGCCCAGAAAGTCTTTCTAGCATTTGATCCATGAACGAGAGTGGAAAGTGATCTTTTCGAGTTGCGGTATTCAACCGCCTATAATCAATGCACATACGCCACCCCGTTGCCACTTTTGTCGGGATCTACTCATCCTTTTCATTTCGAATCACGGTAATGCCACCTTTCTTCGGAACCACATGTACAGGACTAACCCATGGGCTATCCGAAATCGGGTAAATCATTCCCGCATCCAACAACTTAACAACCTCCTTTCTAACAACTTCCTTCATAGTAGGATTTAAGCGGCGTTGCGGTTGAGCTACCGGCTTAAAGTCCTCTTCCATTAAGATCTTGTGCATGCAATAGGAAGGACTAATTCCTTTGAGATCGAAAAGAGTCCAACCCATGGCTTCTTGATTCTTTTTCAAAACATTGATCAAACGGGCTTCTTCATTCTTTGACAAAAGATTGCTTATGATAACCGGCTTTGCTTCGATCTCGTCGAGGAACGCATACTTCAAATTAGAAGGTAACATTTTCAATTCAATCGGCGATTTTTCTTCATTAACCTCCTTCTTCAATACTTCCTCCTCAACTTCCCACGGATGTAACTCTTTTAGACTATCAAGTTCCCTTAGGCATTCATCAAGAGCTTGCTCTTCTTCAATTGTGAAAACTTCAAAGGAGTCATCAAGAGCTAACTCCATAGAAGATATCTCATGAATATGTTTAGAAACTTCAAAAGTTGCCTCTTCGATCACATCAATGCGAAAGCTATCACGACTATCCTTTGAATGCTTCATGGCTTTGAATAGATCAAAAGTAACTTCTTCATTTTGGACCCTTACTTTCATCAAACCGTCGTCAACGTCAATCATCATGAGTGCGGTTTTCATGAATGGTCGGCCAAGAATAAGCGGAGCATCGTCATCCTCTTCCATATCAATCACAATGAAATCAACCGGGAAGAAGAATTTGTCAACTTTGACCAATACATCTTGGGCTAACCCATGAGGATGGGTAGTCGACTTATCGGCCAATTGCAAAGTCATCAGGATGGCCTTCATTTCAATGTTGCCAAGCCTCTTCACAATAGACAATGGTATTAGATTAATGCTTGACCCCAAATCAATTAGCCCTTTTTCGACATAGACATTGTAACACCCTTCTAAATACCCCAATTTATTTAATTAAAATATATAACATATCAAATCAGAGTAATTATGCCCCGAAGGGTGTCACACAATCATTTCACAACAATCATCAAATTATCCTGTCATGCTCATTTATTTAATCAAATTAAGACTCTTTTGCATAATTCGCAGCGGACACAAAATATCGACATTCAAATCATGTACTAAATTACATGTAAAATTGATCAACAACTAAACTAAAACATAGTCAAACATCCCCTCCCGATGTTACATCTACCAGAGCATGACCCACTAAGGACGACACTAGACTCCAAGGACTAGCTTCTACTCAACTCTGCTCGTTACCTGAAAACATAGTTGTAAGGGTGAGTTCCTCAATCAATATAATAAGCATTATACAACATTATGTAATGTTAAGTAAATACGCATTTATTCACCCTAACCATACTACACACTCAGCAGCGGCAGTACCAACTCAAACATCATACCCAACAATAACATATAGCATGTGTATAATCTCAAACCATACTCAATCATCATCAACACAACACATAATAACCATATAATACTGGAATACATCCATTCATATTATATGCCATACATTCATTATGCAATGAGACTCAACATATGCGGTACCGACTATTCTTGAACATACAGTTCAAGCTCACCGATCCCTCCAGATACGGCTACTGAGCTCACTAGTCCCACTCATTGAGATCTAATGACTCACTCACTAATTCCTCACTATGGGAATTAGCTACAGCCCCAAAGGCTAGACTATGCACACTAATCATCTAGTATGCAAACATCAACTACAACTCCACCATGATTTACTCACTAATTCCTCACAATGGGAATTAGCTACAGCCCCACAGGCTATGCCATGCATGCTAATCATCTAGCAATGCAACAACAACAACAATTCAAGGATAGACACATGCTCACCCTCTAAGCCATAAAACAGTCTATTCGTAATGCATACATAACCGATACATCCACAGCATTATGCATACCATCACATATCATTAATACATTTTATCACAAAAGCATATCACATCATGCCACATAATCAAATACAGTATTAGCACATTCTACTAATACCTATACTACTCAAAACAACGGGAAATGATCCCTGCTACATCATACATCAGCTAAGCACATCACTCAGCCTAAACAACCAAAAACTGCACAACAACAGCACAGAAAAATCACAATTCTGCCCATACGCGTATTGCCTATGCCCATACGCGTATTGCCCAAACCTGACCAAGTCCATACGCGTACTGGCCATTCCCATACGCGTATGCTACGCGTATCACTTCCCCATACGCGTACCACCAGAGACCAATTCACGTTCAAAATTTCATCTTCCTCATCCATACGCGTATTGCCTAGTGCCATACGCGTACCAGGCCATCTCATACGCGTATTGCCTAGTGCCATACGCGTACCAGGCCATCTCATACGCGTATTGCCTAGTGCCATACGCGTATGACCAGAAACCAGATTTCCAGATCTGCAATGGCTTTCTCTGCTACGAGATCTACCCAATCCAACCTTCCACAGTCCAATTTCTACACAGAAATCGTTCATATTTTCAACACAATTCATATCTTATTCGATTACACAAAATCTGACACTTTTACCTCTAATTTCTACGAATTCTTTCTCAATTATACCCCAATTTCGTCTATCCAAAAAGTTCATAAATTCATCATGCATCAATCTAATCAGAGGTAAAACAATGGTTATCACTACCCAGTACATATTATCACATAATGCCCTTTAACCGATGATAAACCCCCTTACCTGAGTTAATCCAGCAATCTCTGAGCTCCAAGCTTTTCCTCTTCTCTTGCTCTGCCTTTTTCCACTTTCAACCACTTCTCTGTGTTTTCCTTTTCACATGCAAACCCTTTTTACCAAAAATGGGACTTTTTATTATTCCAACTTATTTTATTCCAATAAATAATTATCCCAATAATTATTATTCCAAAATAATAATAATAATAATTCAATTATCTAATTAAATTAATAAACATATTATTAACTTAATTTAAATAATTATTATATTATTATCGGGGTGTTACAACTCTCCCCCACTAAAAGAGTTTTCGTCCTCGAAAACATACCTCAAGCGAACAACTCCGGATAAGACTCCTTCATCTGACTCTCAAGTTCCCAAGTCACATTGCCACCTGCTGGTCCTCCCCAAGCTACCTTCACCAAGGCGATCTCTTTACCCCGCAATTGCTTCAACTCTCGATCCTCGATTCTCATAGGTGATGTTTCAACAGTCAGGTTATCTCTCACCTGTACATCATCTACTTGAACTATATGCGACGGATCATGAATGTACCTCCTCAACTGAGACACATGAAAAACCTCATGCAAATTCGCAAGCGACGGCGGTAAAGCGACACGATAGGCTACCTCCCCTATCCTCTCCAAAATCTGATAAGGACCAATAAATCGAGGTGTCAACTTCTTCGACTTCAAAGCTCGACCAACACCAGTTATCGGAGTAACACGAAGAAACACATGATCTCCCTCTTGGAACTCAAGTGACTTCCTCCTCTTATCATGATAACTCTTCTGACGACTCTGAGCAATTCTCATCTTCTCCTGAATCATCTTAATCTTTTCTGTAGTCTGTTGAACAATCTCCGGTCCGACCACAGCACTCTCACCGGACTCACACCAACATAACGGTGTCCGACATCCCCTACCATACAAAGCTTCAAACGGTGCCATACCAATGCTCGAATGAAAACTATTGTTGTAGGTAACTCAATCAAAGGCAAATAACAATCCCAAGCACCTCCTTTTTCCAAAACACAAGCCCTCAAAAGGTCCTCTAATGACTGAATCGTCCTCTCAGTCTGATCATCAGTCTGCGGATGATATGCAGAACTCAATCTCAGCTTAGTTCCCAAAGCCTTCTGCAAACCTTCCCAGAACTTCGATGTAAATCTAGGATCTCTGTCCGAAACAATACTCGACGGAATACCATGCAAACTTACAATCTCCTCAATATACAACTCGGCTAATCCTTCTAACGGATAATCCATTCTGATCGGAATGAAATGAGCCGACTTCGTCAATCTATCCATAATCACCCAAATAGCTTCAAAATTCCTACTTGTCCTCGGTAAACCCGAAACAAAATCCATACTGATACTATCCCACTTCCACTCTGGAATAGCCAACGGTTGCATTAGCCCAGACGGCTTCTGATGCTTAATCTTCGACTTCTGACAAGTCAAACAGGAATAAACAAAACTCGCAATTTCTCTTTTCATTCCCGGCCACCAAAATAGCTTTTTCAAATCATGATACATTTTTGTAGCTCCAGGATGAATACTCAAGCCACTACGATGTCCTTCCTCAAGAATACTCTTCTTAAGCTCAGTAACATCCGGAATACACACCCGACTACCAAATTTCAAAATACCATTCTCATCAACTCTGAATTCACCACCTTGACCTTGATTCACTAAAGTCAACTTATCAACCAAAAGCATATCGGATTTCTGACCCTCTCTGATCTCATCCAGAATACCACTCGTTAACTTCAACATTCCCAATTTAACACTATTGTGAGTACTCTCACACACCAAACTCAAGTCTCTAAACTGTTCAATCAAATCCAATTCCTTAACCATTAACATAGACATATGTAATGATTTCCGACTCAATGCATCAGCCACTACATTTGCTTTACCCGGATGGTAATTCAAACCAAAGTCATAATCCTTCAGAAATTCTAACCAAAATTCACATTTAGAGAGTTTAGCAAATAACTTCTTTTCTTGTAGAACTTCTAAAACCACTCTCAAATGCTCAGCATGCTCTTCTTCAGATTTCGAATACACAAAAAGGCATTACAGAATACTCATAACGTCCATACCTTGTTCTGAAAGCAGTCTTCTGAATATCCTCAGTTTTCACACGTATCTGATGATACCCAGATCTCAAATCTATTTTGCTGAACACACTCGCACCAACCAACTGATCCATCAAATCATCAATCCTCGGCAAAGGATACCGATTCTTGATCGTCACTTTATTCAGTTGCCTGTAGTTCATACACAACCTCATAGTCCCTTCTTTCTTCTTAACTAACAACACTGGTGCCCCCACGGTGACACACTCGGACGAATCAATTTCTTATCCAACAGATCTTCCAACTGACTCTTCAATTCAGCTAACTCAACAGCAGACATACGGTACGGAGCCATCGATATCGGTCTAGTACCAGGTACCAAATCAATCGAGAACTCAACTTCACGCTCTGGCGGTAATCCATTCACTTCTTCCGGAAATACATCAGGAAGGTCACACACCACTGCTAGATCACGAATCACCAGTTTATCTTTAGCCTCCAAGGTCGCTAACAGCATAAACAACTCCGCCCCATCTGCTACTTCCTCATTCACCTGCCTGGCTGATAGAAACAAACTCTTTCCTTCTTCAATCTCAGGAAAAATCACAGTCTTATCAAAACAGTTAATAGAAACTCGGTTAAACACCAACCAGTTCATTCCCAAGATAACATCAATCTGCACTAATGGAAGACACACAAGGTCCATCCCAAAGTCTCTACCAAAAATACTCAAAGGACAATTCAAACAAACTGAAGTAGTAGTCACTGAACCCTTCGCAGGAGTATCAATCACCATACTTCCACGCATCTCAGATATCTCTAACTTAAGTTTCACAGCACAATCCAAAGATATAAAGGAATGAGTAGCACCGGTGTCAATAATAGCTACAAGAGAAAAGCCATTAGTATAACACGTACCTCTGATCAAACGATCATCTGCAGAAGTCTCAGAACCCGATAAAGCAAAGACCTTGCCTTCCGACTGATTCTCTTTCTTCGGCTTAGGACACCGTGGATTGATATGACCCAACTCCCCACAGTTGAAACAAGTCGCAGTCTTCAACCGGCACTCTGCAGCCAAGTGGCCACCTTTTCCACACTTGAAACACTTCTTCTCAGCACTGGTACACTCATGGACACGATGTCCAGCCTGACCACATCTGAAACACTTAGCAGGAGCACTAGAGTCTCCCCCACTAGGCCTCTTCATCCCACTCTGCTTCTGAAAACCTCTGCCAGCTGCATACGGTTTCCCACGATCATTCTGATTCTTGCCTTTCCTATCAACCCTCTGCTGATAGCTTTCCGCTCTGGCCTTGGTATCCTGTTCAAACCTTCTGCAACAGTCGACCAAATTAGAAAACACCCTAATCCGCTGATACTCAATAGCCCGCTTGATCTCGGGACGTAACCCGTTCTCAAACCTCACGCATTTTGAAAATTCTCCAGTAGCCTCATCATAGGGAATGTAATACTTCGACAGCTCTGTGAACTTAGCAGCATACTCAGTAACAGACCGATTGCCCTGCTTCAATTCTAAGAACTCTATCTCTCTCCTTCCTCTGACCTCCTCTGGAAGGTACTTCCTCAGAAATCTCTCTCTGAACATCGCCCAAGTGACCTCAGCACTCCCGGCAGCTTCCAACTCAGTGCGGGTAGCAACCCACCAATCATCTGCTTCCTCTGACAGCATATGCGTACCGAGCCTGACCTTCTGGTTATCGGCACACTCAGTCACTCGGAAGATCCTCTCGATCTCCTTCAACCACTTCTGAGCGCCATCTGGATCGTATGCTCCCTTGAACATTGGAGGATTGTTCTTCTGGAACTCACTCAGTTGACGAGCAGCTCCCATTCCCACAACATTCGGATTTCCTCCAAGTACTCCAGCTAGCATACCCAGAGCCTCAGCAATCACAGCATCGTCTCTACTTCTTCCAGCCATCTCTAATCTGAAAACCCAACAAGCTAAAACAATAAGTACTGATAGGGTTACACAACACCTATCCCGTACAGGGGAAATAGAATAATTACGACTCGACTCGACCGACTATGCTCTGATACCACTAATGTAACACCCTTCTAAATACCCCAATTTATTTAATTAAAATATATAACATATCAAATCAGAGTAATTATGCCCCGAAGGGTGTCACACAATCATTTCACAACAATCATCAAATTATCCTGTCATGCTCATTTATTTAATCAAATTAAGACTCTTTTGCATAATTCGCAGCGGACACAAAATATCGACATTCAAATCATGTACTAAATTACATGTAAAATTGATCAACAACTAAACTAAAACATAGTCAAACATCCCCTCTCGATGTTACATCTACCAGAGCATGACCCACTAAGGACGACACTAGACTCCAAGGACTAGCTTCTACTCAACTCTGCTCGTTACCTGAAAACATAGTTGTAAGGGTGAGTTCCTCAATCAATATAATAAGCATTATACAACATTATGTAATGTTAAGTAAATACGCATTTATTCACCCTAACCATACTACACACTCAGCAGCGGCAGTACCAACTCAAACATCATACCCAACAATAACATATAGCATATGTATAATCTCAAACCATACTCAATCATCATCAACACAACACATAATAACCATATAATACTGGAATACATCCATTCATATTATATGCCATACATTCATTATGCAATGAGACTCAACATATGCGGTACCGACTATTCTTGAACATACAGTTCAAGCTCACCGATCCCTCCAGATACGGCTACTGAGCTCACTAGTCCCACTCATTGAGATCTAATGACTCACTCACTAATTCCTCACTATGGGAATTAGCTACAGCCCCAAAGGCTAGACTATGCACACTAATCATCTAGTATGCAAACATCAACTACAACTCCACCATGATTTACTCACTAATTCCTCACAATGGGAATTAGCTACAGCCCCACAGGCTATGCCATGCATGCTAATCATCTAGCAATGCAACAACAACAACAATTCAAGGATAGACACATGCTCACCCTCTAAGCCATAAAACAGTCTATTCGTAATGCATACATAACCGATACATCCACAGCATTATGCATACCATCACATATCATTAATACATTTTATCACAAAAACATATCACATCATGCCACATAATCAAATACAGTATTAGCACATTCTACTAATACCTATACTACTCAAAACAACGGGAAATGATCCCTGCTACATCATACATCAGCTAAGCACATCACTCAGCCTAAACAACCAAAAACTGCACAACAACAGCACAGAAAAATCACAATTCTGCCCATACGCGTATTGCCTATGCCCATACGCGTATTGCCCAAACCTGACCAAGTCCATACGCGTACTGGCCATTCCCATACGCGTATGCTACGCGTATCACTTCCCCATACGCGTACCACCAGAGACCAATTCACGTTCAAAATTTCATCTTCCTCATCCATACGCGTATTGCCTAGTGCCATACGCGTACCAGGCCATCTCATACGCGTATTGCCTAGTGCCATACGCGTACCAGGCCATCTCATACGCGTATTGCCTAGTGCCATACGCGTATGACCAGAAACCAGATTTCCAGATCTGCAATGGCTTTCTCTGCTACGAGATCTACCCAATCCAACCTTCCACAGTCCAATTTCTACACAGAAATCGTTCATATTTTCAACACAATTCATATCTTATTCGATTACACAAAATCTGACACTTTTACCTCTAATTTCTACGAATTCTTTCTCAATTATACCCCAATTTCGTCTATCCAAAAAGTTCATAAATTCATCATGCATCAATCTAATCAGAGGTAAAACAATGGTTATCACTACCCAGTACATATTATCACATAATGCCCTTTAACCGATGATAAACCCCCCTTACCTGAGTTAATCCAGCAATCTCTGAGCTCCAAGCTTTTCCTCTTCTCTTGCTCTGCCTTTTTCCACTTTCAACCACTTCTCTGTGTTTTCCTTTTCACGTGCAAACCCTTTTTACCAAAAATGGGACTTTTTATTATTCCAACTTATTTTATTCCAATAAATAATTATCCCAATAATTATTATTCCAAAATAATAATAATAATAATTCAATTATCTAATTAAATTAATAAACATATTATTAACTTAATTTAAATAATTATTATATTATTATCGGGGTGTTACAGACATCACCAATTGTAACCGGCAAAGTAACTCGTCCCGGGTCAACCTCTTTTCTCGGAAGCGTCCGTTGAATGATTGCACTACAACTAGCATCTAGGACAATTGTCTCCGGTTCCGTGTACCTCCGCTTTTTAGTAAGTATGTCTTTCATGAATTTCGCATACTTAGGCATTTGCTCTAATGCTTCGGCAAACGGAATGTTCACTTGAAGTTGTTTGAATATACCCATGAATCGGGCGTAATGCCGTTCATTCTCCCTCTTAGATGGAGCATGTGGATACGGAAGATTTTGGATTGGAGTAGCGCCCACTACCTCCTTTCCTTTAGAAACTCTAGAATTCCTCTCTCTTTTCTTTTTTACTCCCTCCATCTTCACTTCATCACTCTTATTTTTTTCAACTTCCACACTTTCTTTATTTTCTACTTCACCATTTTTTTCATTCTTTTCAACTTCTTCCTCACTCCACTCCCCAACTTCAACATCAATGCTATCCTCTATTTTTTTCTCCTCATCTTTTTTCTCATCCTCTCTTTTTTCACTCTCATTTTTTTTTCACTCTCACTAATAAAATCCCTTCCACTTCTCGTCGTTATCGCTTTACAATGCTCTTTTGGATTCGTTTGCGTGTTCGCCGAAAAAGATGGTCCGGGTTGTTGTTCCGCTAGTTGTTTAGCAAGTTGACCGACTTGAGTTTCGAGATTTCTGATTGCCGCATCGTTGCTCTTTTGATTAGCCATCGACAATTGCATAAATTATGTCAATGTCTCTTCTAACTTTGAAGTCACGACCGGCGGTTGTTGAGGTTGGGGAGGATTTTGACGGCTAGAAGTACCACCCCCATAACCTTGGTTATGGTGATAGTTAGCCCTTGGTTGGAACCCTTGATTCCCTTGAAAGTGTTGTTGTTGATTTTGAGGATGTTGTTGATACGGTTGTTGTTGTTGTTGCCTCGGTTGGTAGTCCCGTTGGTTCGCCATGTAATTCACCTCTTCGAACCCGGGAGGTGGACAAAACCCGGTGTCATGATCACCCTTGCAAAGCTCACAACAAGCTATTTGTTTAGCTTTTGAAGGATCTTTCAACTCTTTTATTTGTTGAGTTAAGAGTTTAACTTGTTGTGAAATGAGTTTATTTTGGGCAAGAATAGCATTGGTTGTCCCAAGTTCAAGCACTCCCGGTTTCTTCAAAGTGTTGCCTCTACTTTGACTTTGGAGGTCATTTAGAGCCATACGGTTAATGATATCAGTAGCTTCGGCGGCGCTTTTAGACAATAAAGAACCACCTGAGGTAGCATCTAATAAAGTCTTGCAATTAGGTTGAAGGTCATTCTTGAAAATGTGGATTTGCATCAATTCGTCAAAACCATGCCCTTTGCACTTTCGAAGCATGGATTTAAATCTTTCCCATGCCTCATTCAATGATTCGTTGGCTCCTTACGAAAACACGGAGATAGCCGTTTTGGATTCCATGAACCGGTTGTGGGAGAAAAATCTTTCAATGAACTTCTCTTCCAACACGTTCCAATCCGTCATGACTGCAGGTGTTTGATCCAAGTACCAATCTTTGGCTTTGCCGAGCAAAGCATGAGGAAATAGTCTTTTGAACAATGGTAGCTCTTGAGCTTGATCAACTCCGGCTGTCAATGCTATCTCGTAAAATTTGGTGAGAAAAGAAAAGGGGTCTTCATGGTCCATTCCGGTGAATGGACTTCCGTATAGCAAGTTAAGATTTCCCGTCTTCATCTCGGCTTGCCTTCCCGTGTGGTTGGCAAACCTAGCTGTATTCCTCGGACTGTTGACACATGGTGTGGAAACGGGCGGTGGTGGTGGTGGATCCATGATAGGTAGGAAAGGTGGTGGGTGTGTTGTAGAAGAACCTTCTCCTTGTTCTTGTCGTTGTCTAGCTTGTTGCCTCCTTCATCTCGTTCTTCTATTCAGTCTCCTTGCGGTTCTTTCAATCTCGGGATCAAAAAGAAGTTGGTCCTCAGGAACCTGCCCTCGCATAAAACGAAAGCTGCACACTAAACCAAACAAACTAACAAGCACAAGTCAAAAATTCAGAAGTTAAAAATTCAGCAACTATTACGATGCTCACAATATCAATTCACAATCCCCGGCAACGGTGCCATTTTGTTAGTGCAGGGATAGAGTATCGAGATTTGTTATCGTCTCCACAAGGATTATGTGATATTGTCGTTGTTCGACAGTTGTAAAGTTCTTAACTTATAGTAACAAGGGGGGTTTAGTTTTCGGTTACGGTAGCTTGCATAAAAAGTAAGAAATTACGGTAAAAGTTTTGGTTTTACGATTTGAGAAAGATTGTCAAAGTTAGGGTTCGACGATCACTTTGCATGCATATGTTCGATCAAACAAAACTCATAAACTCCATTAGATGATAAACACATTCAAAAAATCCTCCCAATGTGTTTATTTCTAACACACATTGTGGGTTTTTCCCATTTTGATCCATTGTTGATTTCTCACACAATCTATCAAAATGACAACTTTTAGGTTTAACTTTTTAGTGAACAAACTCATTCAAAACTATCTCTAGCTAAAGAACAAGGATGGATGAAAACCTAGGTCAAGAGTTGGAAAACACCTTTCAATAATAAACCAACACAAAGAGTTATCAATAAAACAAGGTTTTCACCATACATTCATCATCAAAGAGTTTACAAATGAAGATCAACCCATATACATACAAAGCTTGTGATCATCTACATCTAACCTTGACAAAATGAAAGACTTAGCTACTCATTTTCATGGTAGCTTGAACAACAAGTTTCGGAAGAAGGTTGATCAACATCCGAGTCGAAGAATCGAGATTGGATGGGAATCCACCTTCTTTTTGTAAAATATTGTCAAGAGAAGAAGAAGAATGAGAAATGGGGTTTCTAGGGCACAAAAATCACCTCTTAGCAAAAAACAAGTAAAAAGATGATCAAAAAAAGATCTGTTCCAAAAAGTAGCCCATACTACTTATAGAAATGGTTGCTGAGCTGTCATGCTCGCTAGGCAAGCAAAATGGTTTGCCTAGCGAGCCCCAAAATAAGTCACCAGAAGAGCCTGCGTCCAGAGGAATCATCCCAGACAAGTTTGCATCTGTTCGCTAGGCGAACAATCCTTCGCTAGGCGAAGCCCTCGCTCCTCTCATTCACTCCAGCGAGTCTTGATGTTTTTGCTACTGGAAGTGTTCGCTACTTGCTCGCTGGATGCTTGCCTAGCGAATACTTCACTACTTCCCTCGCCACAGCGAGTTTTGATCTTTTTGGTTCTGTCCAAGTCTGGGAGTGTTCGCTGGCATCTCGCTGCGTGCTCGCCTAGCGAATACTTCACTACCTCACTCGCCTAGCGAGCTTACTTATGTTTGCTTTCTTTCTTGGTTCCTTTGCCATCTTTCTTGTGCCTTAGTTTTCTACTCTTTCATGCCTAATTCCTGCACAATAACACACAAATTAAAGGTACCAAGATCATTTCACATAATATTGCAAATCAACAAAAGTAAGGGCGGTTTCGAACACTTTTTCGACAAAAAGGAGTGAAAGATGCCCACATTTGATAGCTCAAATAAGCAAACTTGGGCATCTAACAATAAGTGGTTTATTTCGCACTTGCCTCAGACACCTGCTTTTATGGAGAACAAACAATGTCTATGGTGGTCTCAGAGACTTATGTCTCTCACTAATGATGATATAGTTTGGTATGATCCTTCTTTGATCAGTTTGGAGATTATTCATAGTTGTGGTGAATTCTCTAATGTGCCTCTCATTGGTACACAAGGAGGAATTAACTACAACCCTACTTTGGCTCTTCGTCAACTTGGGTTCCCCTTAAGAGACAAGCCTAATAACACTTTGTTAGAAGGTCTTTTCTATCAAGAGGGTAAAGATCCCCAACATTTAAAGCAGAAGATTGTGAATGCTTGGCATAATGTGCATAGGAAAGGAAGATCCGAGCTTGGTCCGTGCAATTGTGTAGCTTTGGAAGCTTACACTCTTTGGGTGAAGAAGAGGGCTTTGGAAATGAAGATGCCTTATCCTTGTGAGAGACCTATATCTATGGTTGTGGTTGATCCATTAACTCTCCCTAACTGTAGCGGGGTATTCATTACCATTAGAGATATTGACTAAATCCAAGGTAAATCATACAAGTCGAGTCGCCACCGCACTTCTATTTATCCAAAGGAATGGTTAGAAAGCGAACAAAAACCTAAAAGTTTTATCGAATCAAAAACTAGTAAAAATGTCAGAGATCTGGGTAAGGGGGTTGGTTATGCAATGGGAAGGTATTAGGCACCCAAAGCATCCTAGGTACTCCTAGGGAGCCCTTTTCACATTTGTTGCAAAGGTTGTTGTTTTTTTTTTTTTGAAAATTTATTTGTGCAAACATGATTGAAGGGATGAGAAAAGCGTGTATGTTTATCTAATGTACTACTTACTAAAAGAAGGGTCAAAAGAAAATGACTCGCACGGACGTCGCATCCACTACATACGTATCTCATCTGAATTTGAGAATCAGAGTCTTCGTAGCTCGGCTACCTATGGGTTAAAGAGGAGTGTGCTCGCTAAGACATCGCGTCTTATGCCTACGTATCTCATCTGGGATGAAAATCATAGCAAAACGTGGTTCGACCACCTACGGGGGTAAGGGTTGTGTTTTGGGGTGAACGACGTTACTACGCAATCTACCGGATGCTCAACCTTTGGAGACTTACTCGCCTGTAGTAGAAGGAGATAACGTGTTCTTAGGAGAAGAAAAATCAATGAGTTTGGGGTGTTTAGGGATGCTCATGCAAAAGGACAGTCCTAGATGAAGGAACCGCGCTACCTTAAATGACATGCCATGAGAGGCTATACGAAACCTAAGAAATCGGTAACATGCGGGAAAAGTAAAGGGATCGAGAGATCTACCATACGGATAAAGATCCGAAGTAACAACAATTAGATAAATAAGAAACCCAAAGATCCTTCCAAGCTAAACACCATCAAAGAAAGTGAGTCAGTACAGGTAATCAGAATAAACCTCCAGGTGGTATCCTACAAATAAAGTGGAACACCAGGCAAGCCATCTCTGCAAGAGTCATATGAGCCCTCACAAAACAAAACTCAACAAACAGGTTAGAGAAACAAGATAGGGTAATCAAGAGTTTCCCCCAAATCAAAATGTAACCACATGAATCATGCCATTAAAATTCACAAAAAGCTCACAAAAAGCAACCAAGGGTAGGAGGCCTAAACCTCTTGTCAAACACATGCATCAAAAGGGTATCAAATTCACCCATAATACCTCATACATTCAGAGCATTCAAATTAAAAGCATAAAGTAATGGGAATAAGGTAAACCTGACTGGAGAGATAGAATGAAATTGAATTGCCCGGTTGGGTTTGCAAAGCACTCTTAGGGTTTATATGAGAGGGAATTGGTTCTTTGCAGATGAGTTCCCTTCAGTCTCTGGAGGTTGCTCTGAACTCTGTTAGCTCTTCTCTCACTATCTTTTTCCTGCCAGGGTAATAGGAATAGAATGGCTATTTGTTTCACTGAAACTCTGAATTTATAACCTGATTTTTGTGGACCTGTGGGCTCAAATGAGAGAGGCCCAAGTCCAAAAATTTTCTGTTATATTTTATTTATTTATTTATTTATTTTCATTTTTCGTTTTTCGTTTTTTTTAAACACGTGGGCTTCGCCTAGCGAGCATGATAGTTCAAGAAATTCCTCTGAGCGTAGGTGATTCTGGTGGCTTTTCTTGGGACTCGCTAAGCGACCCATTCTGCTCGCCTAGCGAGCATGACAGCTCATGAACAAACTTTTGCTCCTTCAAGATTAACGTTTTGAATGACGAATAGACCTCATTTGAACCTGTTGGAAGTATCTCAAGCCATTCCCTTGTGTTGACTGGTCATCTAAATAGAACCCACAAAGTGTCTTGGATGATACTCAAGCTTCAAACAAAAGATGTTAGTGACACATTTTTGTGCTTTTGGTTAGTAAACAAAAGTAAGAGAAACAATGATGTATAATTCAAGCATGCTTGGTGATCTCAAACCAATCACAAGGAGTCCCACCCAAAGGCAAAGGGAACCAAGATGCTAAAGATCCTTGAGGCAATGCAAATGCAATGTTATGGTGCCATGAGGGATCTTTGGGTCAAAATTGGGGTCTTACAGATGCCCCTATTTAAGGTCATTCTAGCCGGAGAAGTGAAGGTTAAAATCTTCGTCTCGACGGGATAGAATGGGCTTAAATAATAACAAAGAGATGAATTTTGGTCCCTAAGAGACCTCATGATGCAAATGTAGGTATGAAAAATGGTAGCACTCTGTGGAGATATGTGTCCACAAAAGAAAAGAAATCAGAAGCCACTGTTAATCCATATGAGCAATTCACTCCATGGGACCAAGACCCTGGGGACTCTCCTGGGGATAGAAAAGGGATAAAAATGCGCGAGCAGGTCACGACTCAAAGCGTGGGAAACAAAATTCCAAAGGGAATAAGATCCAATGGAAAGACTCGAGCTGACTCGAAGATGCATGTATTGGGGAATATGCCAATACAGCAAAAAACTATCCACAGCGGATACTTCGGATAAAATCCGGATGAAACCAATCCACTAAGGGACTTCGTTGGGGATGTCCACAAGGACACTCCTGGGGAAGCAGCGAGACGAGGTATTATTGGTTACCGGGTAATAAGCTCAAGGAGACATGTGATCTAAACGCCAGGTATGAGGGTGAGAGATACAACATGCTCAGGAAGAGATGAATATCCAAGACCGGTATAAGGGTGAGAGATATCAAAACTTCAAAACGTCTGAGGAAAACCTAAAAGGTATACTTCAACTCAGGGATTCTGACTCCACAGGGGACAAATAGTCATAATAGGGAGCAGAGAGGAAGGAACACCAGGGATACCGGTTACTGGGCATATAATAGGTGACCAACCCAGGCGTGAGTTGGGGAATATTCCCAAAACACTCATCATCCAAAAGAGGGCTAAAAGCAAACTCGATTACAGGATGGATATTCGACTCCACAAAGGGGATACGAATCTTACTCAACTGGGGGAGAACAAAAGGCTTCGTACCCGAGAGTGCATGAGATATACTATCTATTACCGTCAGAACGTAGATAATATACTCGCATGGGCAATTATCCACAACCGGTTACTGGGTTAACAAAGGATAAATCGACCGAAAAGAAAAGGCATCGGGATACCGAAACTAGGTATATAATGATGACCAATTCAGGGGAGAAACAATTGTTACCAACAACAACAAGGTAGACGAGAGATGTGAAGGAGAATTGCCATCCAAGGCACAATGGAATTTAAAAAATTTCTCCATTTAGTGATCCTTACGAATGGGCATGATCAGTGATAGAATCGTTACCTCTTGTGGCGATTCAAACCTTTGGTGCAGATCTCTGATAATGATCAAAACCTTTGATACAGATCCACGGGGCGATCACGAACGTTGAACGATGACAACGTCTCTACTCAGTCCACACGAACGGATTCCTTCAATCGCAGTGCTAGCTGTTATGAATGAAGGCTTTGAGTGAGAGAAAGAGGGAAACAAAATTCCAAGTCTCTACTTGAATTTCTGTCTGAGTGGATTGGAGTGACAATGCTTCTACCCAAGGGGTTATATTTATAGAACCACTTGTGTGGGCTTCAAGCTAAAAAGCCCACTTAAGTGTATTTTGGCCCATATCTTATAATATGCCCAAAATCACTTAAGTATTTGGTACCTTACCATATTTCGTCTCCCACTTAAGTGCACCGTACCTTACGGTGTTCCTTAGTTACTCTATCTCTCATCAATCCGTCCTTTGTGTGTGACCCTATAGGTTTTCGCGGCGTTGGCAATTATATTAAATCACGCATTTAACATAATAAACAGTGAGCGGTATCTAGCAACACATCACTGCTACCCAAGTCACGAAAATGTCATGTGATCTGACAAAACCTCCTGTGATAATAATTATGTGTATAATTACCCCTTTGCCCTTATGTCTATATTGAACACAAGGCATAGACCATGTCATCCTTGTCCAGTTCAATATTGGGCCCATAGACATTTATCCTGTTACGCAGGATGGGCAAATTCCATCTAGGACACTCATGTCCCTCATCATGCTTTGTGGAGTACCCATCAACTGTCTTTATGGTTATCCAGTTACGGACAATGTTGGATCAGCAACAAAGCACTCGATTATACATCTAGGATCCATAGTGGTTTCAGGTCGAAGAGTGGTATACACCATTATCACCATGAGAATAACTTATGACACTTTGCATAACTTTCTATATAGTATTCTCATAGTGGGTCAATCCGGTATAAATATTACTCCTAGTATTCATACCTATGTTTAAGACTTGATAACTCTTTATCCATGATCCATGAGATGTGATCATCAGTCTACAAACATAATAGTCTTAATGCTTTAATGTTATCCCACTTCACACTAAAGCTCGACTACGGATACTTTAAGAATAGTGTCCTTATGTTTAATGTGTTCTCATGATTAAGTCACACTTAATACATTAAACGGACTATCTATTCCAGGGATTTATTAATCAACCATAATAAAGAAAATGCCTTTTATTATTAATAAATAATTCGATACAAGTACCAAAAGTATTGGCCTCTAGGGCTTACACCAACAATCTCCCACTAGCACTAGAGCCAATCAGGCATACCCCGTATGCCCATTGATCTAGTATGGCCATCATGCTTCTGCTGCGCAAGAGGCTTTGTCAGTGGGTCAACTATATTGTCAAGTGTAGGTACTTTACATATTTTCGCACAACGCCTAAGTATGTGTTTGGATCGTTGGTGAGATCTAGGCTCCTTAGCTTGTGCGATAACACCATTGTTATCATAATAGAGACCAATGGGATCCACAATGCTAGGGACTATGCCAAGTTTATTGATCCAAACAGCTTCCTTTGCTGCACTTAAGGAAACAATATACTCGGCCTCAGTTGTAGAATCAGCAACTGCATCTTGCGTTGAACTTTTCAAGCTCACAGTGCCACCATTTAAGCAAAACACATAACCAAATTGGAATCATTCATATTAAAGTGTCTCAGCACTTTGTCTATGTATGTACTCTGACTTAAGCAGTTTTGTGATCTATCTCTATAGATTCTGATTCCTAATATATAGGCTGCTTCACCTAGGTCCTTCATAGAAAAGCATTTCCCCAACCAAGACTTTACTTGTTGCAGGGTAGGGATATCGATTCCAATGAGTAATATGTCATCTACATATAATACCAGGAATACGATCATGCTCCCACTAACCTTCTTGTAGACACAAGGCTCATCTTCGTTCTTGATGAATCCATACAGTTTTACTGTTTCATCAAGGCGAAGATTCCATGAGTAAGTCACAGGCTCATCTTGATCCATGAGTAATACATCACCTTGATCAGATATCCATATATCTCAGGTAGGTGACGTATCCTGCCTGACCTACGCTGGTCTTGTTCTATTTGAGCAGGTTGCTCTTATACAACTACTTGTGTTTCCTGCTCTAATTCCTCCATAGGTGTATCGATGCTTTGTGATTCTTGAATTTCTTTAAGCTCTACTTTCCTCCCACTGGTTCCTTTGGAATTAAAATCCTTTTCTAGGAAAATTCCAGTTCGAGCGAGAAACACTTTGCCCTCCGAAGGATTGTAGAAGTAATATCCTCTTGTTTCTTTAGGATACCCCCACAAATAAGCATTGGACAGATTTGGGCTTAAGCTTAGTTGAAATTTGTCATTTCACATAAACTTCGCAACCCCAAATCTTCATGTAAGACATATGTGGTCTCTTACCACTCCATATCTCATATGGTGTCTTTTCAACCTTTTGGATGGAACACGATTAAGTGTGTAAGCTGATGTCAATGGTGTATGTCCTCAAAAGGAGTTTGGAAGATTGGTGTGACTCATCATGGATCGGACCATGTCCAACAGGGTTCGATTTCTTCTCTCAGATACACCCTTCCATTGGGATGTTCCAGGAGGAGTAAGTTGGGATAGGATCCCACACTCTTTCAGATGGTCATCAAACTCTAGGATTAAATACTCACCACTTCGATCTGATCGAAGAGTTTTAATATTCTTACCTAGTTGGTTTTAACTCGTTAGGTTTCACCCTTTTGTATTAATGTTATTAATAGGCATTTCAAGATCAAGGACATATAGTCCATTGTTCATTTGTGCAGTAGCATAGAATATATCATTCAAATAAATTGAGCAACAATTGTTCTTTATTATAAATGAAAAACCAAACTTGTCCAAACAAGCAATGGAAATAATATTCCTGCTAATTGCAGGTACATAATAACAGTTCTCTAACTGAATTATTAAACCACTCGGTAAAGTCAATACAAAAGTTCCTACGGCTAAAGCAGCAACCTTTGCCCCATAGCCAACTCGTAGGTCGACTTCACCTTTTGCCAAATCTTTACTCCTTTTTAGTTCCCGCACATTTGTACAAATGTGAGAACCGCATCCAGTATCTAATACCCATGATGCAGAAGTAGATAAATTAATAACAAAAATACCTGAAGTTGAAGTCTCTACTCCATTCTTCTTATCTTCCAGGTACTTTGGGCAGTTCCTCTTCCAGTGTCCGGTCTTACCACAATGGAATCAGGTGCCTTCTTTTTCTATGCCTCCACTAGGCTTCAAAGCAGCAGTGGATCTGGGATTGGCAACTTCCTTGCCCTTCCCCTTATCACTTTGCTTAGTGGGCCTTTTGTTCTGTCTCTTTCCATTTCCGATCATCAGAATGGACTTCCCTTTTGACTTCAGATTCTGCTCGGCAGTTCTTAACATGGCGAGCAGTTCAGGAAGAGATTTGTCCATATCAATCATATTGAAATTTAGGACAAATTGACTGAAACTATCTGGCAACGATTGCAAGATCAAATCAGTTGCAAGTTCCTTTTCGAGGGGAAAACCCAATCTCTCAAGGTTTTCCACATACCCAATCATCTTGAGTACATGGGGACCTACAAGGGCTCCCTCAGCTAACTTGCTTTGAAAAAGGGCTTTTGAAACTTCAAACCTCTCATGCCTTGCTTGCTCTTGATAGAGCAACTTCAGGTGTTCGATCATATCGAACGCTGACATGTTCTCATGTTGCTTTTGCAATTCTGAGTTCATGGTAGCTAGCATGAGACAAGCAGTTTCATTAGCATCATCGACATGCTTCTTATAAGCATCTCTTTTTGCCTTAGGTGCAGAACTAGGAGGTTCCTCTTCAGGAACAGGTGTCTCCAAGACATACAACTTTTTATCATGTTTGAGGACAATCCTCAGGTTTCGGTGCCAATCCAGGAAATTTGTCCCAGACAATTTTTCCTTATCAAGGATTGATCGCAGGATGTTGTTAGAGGTGTTTGTTGTCATGGTAATCTACATAAGGATTAATGAAAATATAAGTATCATTGACATATTCAATTAGGCCTTTAATTAAATATGATCCCACTATTTTACTCAAAACAAATGACCCTCATCATTTGATTCGGAAAATCCCGTTGGAAGATTTTCTAGTGGGTCGAGATCCATATTTCACTTCGTTCTAAGTCCGCGTAGGCGGATTACACAAAACTAGGTTATTTAGGTAGGAACTCCTTCCAATTGTATCTCATACAACTCTCGAAAATTTCAGTTGGGTGAATAACTCCTTATTCCAATCCATCATATGGATCATTCCCAACTCTTGCTTCTAAACATATATAAGAAAATTATAATCAAGTTTGACTCATCGTTTTAGCAGTTGGATATTACAATTATCCCATCGCACCTTAACTAATACAAAACATGCACCTCGCGTAGGCGAAACCTACATTATTCGATACCAGTCTTGATGAGTGCTAAAACTTGGAAAGCAAACATATATAATATTCTCATAATTTGTTTAGTTAAGTTTGACCCATTGTTTTAACAGTTGGATATTACAATTATCCCATCGCACCTTACTAATATATAGATCATGCACCTCGCGTAGGCGAAACCTACATTATCCATTACTAGTCTTGATGAGTGTTAAAACTTGGAAAGCATAAACTTAATATTTAATTTTGAGGGAATTGCAATTTTTCTGATCTCACCGGCTTGTTTATCATATAAACCGTCTCTCATATGCATCAACATACATTCACATGCATCAACATACATACAAACAAAATGAAACAGTTATGGCCCCTAGCGCAATTGTTCTCCCAAGCCAATGAGAGAACCTAAGCTAACCTACAACGATCTAAGCTTCTCCAAGCAAGGTCTTCAAGGTTGTCCTCCTTTGGCACTGACTTCTTTGCTTTCTTCATATCATTACATTACAAAAGAAACTCGTTTTACATACGATGGAGTGAGATGAGAAAAGAAGTTACATTTGGGAGATTAAGAGAGAGGCACGACACGCAGGTCGTATTTTAAAAATCCAAAGCAAAATAAAGGAAAACTAAGGCCATAACCGATCACCACAAGACAATAATAAACACTTTATTATTATTATTATTAATTCCTTTAATTAATTAAAATCAAATTAAATTTCGACGACCGATCACACTACGCAGAGTTAGCCGGGGGTCCGCTGCCCGGTCAGCGGACGGTGGTTCCGCTGACCGTTCAGCGGACAGGGGTCAAGGGGGCAGCGCCCCTTGCGGGGTCGAAGGTGCAACGCCCCTGCTCGAAAATTTTAATGAACAATTCATTTAAAATTGACGTCGTTTTTCGTATCAACACTTGATACTTCAAAGCACTTTTTCTAGCCGAACGGGTGAATTTTTTCTTGCGTTAACCATATGCGTTAACCGGTTAACACTGTTTGAAAACTTTTAGAAAATTCTTTTCTGCCTTGCGTTAACCGGTTAACCATATGCGTTAACCGGTTAACACTATTTGAAAATGTCTTGGAAAACTGTTTTCCGCCTTGCGTTAACCGGTTAACCAAATGCGTTAACCGGTTAACACTGTTTGAAAATCTCAAAAAATTTATTTCGCATTCCGTTAACCGGTTAACCATATGCGTTAACCGGTTAACACTGTTCCAAAAATGTTTAGAAGGCTGTATTCAGTTTCTCGTTAACCGGTTAACCATACACGTTAACCGGTTAACACTGTTCGGAAAAGTGTTTAGAACGCACAACTCTTGTGCAGTCAAACCCCAATCGCATAACTCTCTGACAACACAACCCTTGTGCCGTCACTAACCCTGATGCACCAATTTCAGACCGTCAAACACATCTTGATTGTTAATTCAGTATGATTGATCAACACGTCATTGCTTCACCATACTAATGTCGGATCAAGAAGCAAACGACCATTGATCGCTCAAAGGAAAACAATCATCGAGGGTTTGAATGAACGAAACGAGAACACTATATCATATATAATGTATTTTGCATCAGGATTACATATATCACATATATGTAACTTGATCGATCTCAATTTAACCTTTGATTCATTCTGTCTTTAATCATATTATTACAGAACAAAAACAAATATCAGATTCATGGTTTCGTAAGTGGCTCTGATACCACTGAAGGAGAATTGCCATCCAAGGCGCAGCGGAATTTAAAAAATTTCTCCATTTAGTGATCCTTACGAATGGGCATGATCAGTGATAGAATCGTTACCTCTTGTGGCGATTCAAACCTTTGGTGCAGATCTCTGATAATGATCAAAACCTTTGATACAGATCCACGGGGCGATCACGAACGTTGAACAATGACAACGTCTCTACTTAGTCCACACGAACGGATTCCTTCAATCGCAGTGCTAGCTGTTATGAATGAAGGCTTTGAGTGAGAGAAAGAGGGAAACAAAATTCCAAGTCTCTACTTGAATTTCTGTGTGAGTGGATTGGAGTGACAATGCTTCTACCCAAGGGGTTATATTTATAGAACCACTTGTGTGGGCTTCAAGCTAAAAAGCCCACTTAAGTGTATTTTGGCCCATATCTTATAATATGCCCAAAATCACTTAAGTATTTGGTACCTTACCATATTTCGTCTCCCACTTAAGTGCACCGTACCTTACGGTGTTCCTTAGTTACTCTATCTCTCATCAATCCGTCCTTTGTGTGTGACCCTATAGGTTTTCGCGGCGTTGGCAATTATATTAAATCACGCATTTAACATAATAAACAGTGAGCGGTATCTAGCAACACATCACTGCTACCCAAGTCACGAAAATGTCATGTGATCTGACAAAACCTCCTGTGATAATAATTATGTGTATAATTACCCCTTTGCCCTTATGTCTATATTGAACACAAGGTATAGACTGTGTCATCCTTGTCCAGTTCAATATTGGGCCCATAGACATTTATCCTGTTACGCAGGATGGGCAAATTCCATCTAGGACACTCATGTCCCTCAGCATGCTTTGTGGAGTACCCATCAACTGTCCTTATGGTTATCCAGTTACGGACAACGTTGGATCAGCAACAAAGCACTCGACTCTACATCTAGGATCCATAGTGGTTTCAGGTTGAAGAGTGGTATACACCATTATCACCATGAGAATAACTTATGACACTTTGCATAACTTTCTATATAGTATTCTCATAGCAGGTCAATCCGGTATAAATATTACTCCTAATATTCATACCTATGTTTAAGACTTGATAACTCTTTATCCACGATCCATGAGATGTGATCATCAGTCTACAAACATAATAGTCTTAATGCTTTAATGTTATCCCACTTCACACTAAAGCTCGACTACGGATACTTTAAGAATAGTGTCCTTATGTTTAATGTGTTCTCATGATTAAGTCACACTTAATACATTAAACGGACTATCTATTCCAGGGACTTTATTAACCAACCATAATAAAGAAAATGCCTTTTATTATTAATAAATAATTCGATACAAGTACCAAAAGTATTGGCCTTTAGGGCTTACACCAACAAGATGACCCGCTGGGGATAAATTGCGTAATCAGGGCAATTATCCAAGCAGATGAGAGGATATCATCACCTAATCTTGGACGAAGATAACTGCCACCAATTAAAGATGAGCAAAAATAGTTACTCTGCAAAAAGGGAAGAAATAGGGTTTACAACTACCGGTATGAGGGTAGAGAAACACAGACTCCGTCGGGGATAATAATTACTAATTATTGAGCAATTATTCATTTACCACGGGGAAACAGGAAAAGAGTCTCAAGAGACCGATCTAGGATCAAACTAGATAGGCACACCAAATCAAGACTTGTCCTGGTGAGGATATAACTCAATGGGGAAAACCATCCCAGTATATGTGTTGGGAAGGAACAAAAACAATCAACATCCACGAGGATATAACCCGGTGGGGAATATGGAAGAAAGGATAGACGCTTTCTGCTTATGGAGCTGACTCTATATGGAGAGATCAGACACACACATCTGCTCGGGGAATTATATCACCAAATAGCAGGAGACAACAAACAACGATATATAGCAAAGAATGTAACATGAATATCTGAATGTTATAATTATGCATGAATATGCGTGGTTTATGTATGATGCATGCTGACAGACAGACATATTTAACACAACCAGGTCCAGGAATCAACCACCTGGTACTACATCTCAAGAGAGAAAGCCAAGTTCACCGGAGAGTGTCCAATCTGCTGGGGATCAGAGATACCAGGAAGCAAAGAACTTTGCAGGGGATGAATCATCAATCATTCCAGCTGGGGACGAGAGTTATCACAGACAAGGTCCACCACACCAACAACTCTACTGGGGAATCTATTCGAGGAGATAAAGGATTTATCGGGATCAACCACCAAATACCGCTCTTGCCCAAAGAGATCCAAGCTGCTGAGGAAGAAAGATTGCTACTCTGCTGAAGGGAAGAGAGGTGACTCTCAACAAGCAATCCACTTGGTAGGATAAACCACAAGGGGGTTCCGGAGGGAGGAGATACATTCATGCCAGGAATATGGACAAAAATCTTACCCTGTTGGGGATCGTACCACCCTTGGGAGAGCACTGAGGATCTCCTAAGTATCCTTTCGTCATTGTGAATGTTCACTTTGTTTAAAAACAAATTATAAAAAATTTGATCGTTTAAAACAATGATATTTTCTTAATCAAAACATGCAAAACATTTGTTGAATAGAAACAGATAAGAGTGCCAATAATTGGATAAAAGGCTCAAATTTATTTGATAGAATGGTACTCTGCGAATGGCAAGACTCCATAGATCTTTACAAATTTGAAATTGGTGATATATATTGGAAAAGGGCTACATTGAACTTAATGACCATTTCTCCACCAATTCTGAATCCGATGTATTTGAAGCTTTGGTTGATAATGAGTAACGATCTCTGACGGACGACAGTTGTAGAACAAAGTCTTGTCAGGATGCAGTTACTTGCCAAATCCCTAATTTTTTCCTAGGTTTCCCCAAGATGAGGTACTCAATCTAGCGGGATACATATATCATTATTATATATTTTTTGTGTCTCTAACTTTTGCTGGATCGCCCTTTCGGGTTTTCAATCCACCGAGACGCTCATTTTTGCCTAAGCCGCCCTTTCGGGTTTTCAGCTTAGCGAGCTATTTAGTTTTTATTTTTTTAGGCGAAGTATTTCTTGACTGCATCTGAATTCACAGGAAGAGTGAAATCCTCCCCATCCCTAGTTGTAAATATCAAAGCACCGCCTGAAAAGGCTCTCTTAATAACATACGGACCCTCATAGTTCGGAGTCCACTTGCCCCTGGAATCGGGCGCGAAAGACAAAACTTTCTTGAGCATAAGGTCACCTTCTCGGAACACACGAGGCTTGACCTTCTTATCAAAAGCTTTCTTCATCCTCTGCTGATATAACTGACCGTGGCACATGGCAGTCAATCTCTTTTCTTCTATCAAGTTCAGCTGGTCATAACAACTCTGAACCCATTCAGCATCAGTCAACTTGGCCTCCATCAAGACTCTCATTGATGGGATCTCCACCTCTACTGGGAGTACAACCTCCATGCCATAAACAAGAGAGAAAGGGGTTGCCCCTGTTGAAGTGCGGACAGATGTACGATAGCCATGCAAAGCGAATGGTAGCATCTCATGTCAATCTTTGTACGTAACAACCATCTTCTGGATAATTTTCTTGATATTCTTGTTAGCAGCTTCAACAGCCCCATTCATCTTGGGTCTGTACGGAGAAGAATTATGATGTGCAATCTTGAATTCACTACACAGCTCTTTCATCATCTTGTTATTCAAGTAAGATCCATTATCAATAATGATCTTATCTGGCACACCATATCGGCATATGAGTTGATTCTTGATAAACTTCACGACCACCTGCCTGGTCACATTTGCATACGACGCCGCTTCAACCCACTTGGTGAAGTAATCAATTGCTACGAGAATAAATCTGTGTCCATTGGACGCTTTCGGCTCTATCATGCCAATCATGTCAATTCCCCACATGGAGAAAGGCCATGGTGATGAGATCACATTCAAAAGTGTCGGGGGAATATGAATCTTATCAGCATAAATCTGACACTTGTGGCATTTCTTCACAAATTTGCAGCAGTCAGACTCCATTGTCAGCCAATAATAGCCTGCTCTCAACATCTTTCTAGCCATGGCATATCCATTGGAATGAGTACCAAATGAACCCTCATGGACCTCAGTCATCAACAGGTCTGCTTCGTGTCTATCCACGCATCTGAGCAGAACCATGTCAAAATTTCTTTTGTAAAGCACTTTGCCATTGAGGTAGAAACTGCCTGACAATCTCCTCAAAGTCTTCCTATCTTTTACAGATGCCCCAGGCGGGTAAATCTGGCTCTGAAGGAAACACTTGATATCATAATACCACGACTTATCATCTTTTACTTCTTCTACTGCAAATACATGAGTTGGTCTGTCCAAGCGCATCACGGTGATATTGGGGACTTCATTCCACAATTTAACCACAATCATTGAAGCAAGCGTAGCAAGAGCATCTGCCATCCGATTCTCATCTCGAGAAATATGATGGAAGTCAACCTTAGTAAAGAACGTTGAAATCCTCCTCGCATAATCTCTGTATGGAATGAGGCCAGGCTGATTCGTTTCCCATTCACCCTTAATCTGATTAACAACGAGGGCCGAATCACCATATACATCAAGATGCTTGATCCTTAGATCAATACATTCCTCCAATCCCATAATACATGCCTCATACTCAGCCATATTATTCGTGCATTTGAAAGTTAGCCTTGCTGTAAAAGGAATATGCGCGCCCTGAGGAGTAATAATCACGGCCCCAATACCATTTCCATATTGATTTACAGCGCCATCAAACACCATACTCCATCTGGAACCAGGCTCTGGCCCTTCATCAAGTGTAGGCTCATCGCAATCTTTCACTTTCAAATACAGAATTTCCTCATCCGAGAAGTCATACTGAACTGACTGATAATCTTCAATAGGCTGATGTGCCAAATGGTCAGCCAAGATACTACCTTTAATAGCCTTCTGAGCTCGATACTCAATATCATACTCAGATAACAACATCTACCAACGGGCAATCCTTCCAGTTAAAGCAGGCTTCTCGAAGATGTACTTGATTGGATCCATTATGGATATCAACCAAGTCATATGATTTATCATATACTAGCGTAAGCGCTTAGCAGCCCAAGCCAAAGCACAGCATGTCTTTTCATGCATTGAGTATCGAGACTCACAATTAGTGAACTTCTTACTCAGGTAGTAAATAGCATACTCCTTCTTCCCTAATTCGTCTTGCTGACCAAGGACACAACCCATCGAGTCTTCGAGAACAGTCAGATACATGATCAAAGGTCTTCCCTCTACAGGCGGAGACAGAATTGGAGGCTCAGACAGATATTCTTTAATACTGTTGAAAGCTTTCTGGCAATCCTCGGTCCAATCATGGGACTGATCTTTCCGGAGGAGCTTGAATATAGGCGCACATGTGGCAGTCATGTGGGATATGAATCTGGAGATACAATTCAAGCGGCCAACAAAACCTCAGACTTGCTTCTCAATTTTGGGCGCAGGCATCTCTTGTATTGCTTTGACCTTTGCAGGATCAACCTCAATACCTCTTTCACTGACAATAAAGCCCAATAACTTGCCAGAACGGACTCCTAATGTACACTTGTTGGGATTCAGACGAAGCTTATATTTCCTCAAACGCTGGAAAAGCTTCAACAAATGCTCTACATGTTCAACTTCCGTTATTGACTTAGCAATCATATCATCAACATATACCTCAATCTCCTTGTGCATCATATCATGAAACAAGGTGGTCATAGCTCGTTGATACATGGCTCCGGTGTTCTTCAAACCGAAGGGCATCACTCGATAACAGAATGTTCCCCAAGGTGTGATGAATGTTGTCTTCTCCATATCCTCGGGTGCCATCTTAATCTGATTATATCCGGAAAATCCGTCCATAAACGAGAAGACATTGAATTTAGTTGTATTGTATACCAACATATCAATATGTGGTAGAGGGAAATCATCTTTCGGACTAGCTTTATTCAAGTCTCTATAGTCCACACACATCCGGACTTTTCCATCTTTCTTAGGAACGGGCACAATATTGGCCACCCATTGAGGATATATAGAAGTCACCAGGAACCTCGCATCAATTTGCTTATGAACTTCCTCTTTGATCTTCACTGCCATATCAGGATGAGTTCTTCTGAGCTTCTGCTTTACAGGCATGCACTCAGGCTTTAGAGGTAGGAAATGTTGCACAATATCAGTATCTAGACCAGACATGTATTCATACGACGAAGCAAAGACGTCTATTCTCGTAGCAACTTAATCAACCCCTTCTTAATAGATTCTTCCAGAAGTGCCCCAATCTTTACCTCTCGCACACAATCTTCAGACCCCAAGTTGACTGTTTCCAGATTCTCAAGATGCGACTGAATGATCTTCTCTTCATGCTCAAGTAGCCGGGTGATCTCATCAGGAATCTCTTCAACATCATCTTCCTCTGCCTCAAATACAGGGAATTCAAAATTAGGAGATGGTGTTGGGTCATTATGTTCAATGGATTTAGAAATCAACCTGCATAATGATTTTGGATATGAAAAGATTTAGAATTCAAACAAGGCAAATCATTATGCAGATGAAAAGATTTATTTTATTCCATTTTGAGGTTTTATGTGATCACTAATTTCATGCAAAAACAAAAAGGGAAAATAAATGGGAAAAACAAACATTTAACATGAATTTATTGAATGAAAATATCATTGTATTTATGTTGCCAACAATGTTATCACTCCTCCTTTTGGCATGGGAGAAGGGTTTTCAAACAAAGTGATCATTACGTTGACTTATGGACAACTATTGGAATATCCACAGCGACCCAATTGTTGCAGACCCCACAAGGGATGATGAAATTGCCAGAATCCTCTACATCTTCTTCTAAAACAGCAGCAGCCTCCTCGTCCTGACCGGTGTGGATGAAACCTCCACTCTTGAATAACCCTTGCTTGTTGAAAGTACCAGAAGAAAAACCTATGCCAGCCCGGGACTCGTTGTCTTCTAACTCAATCATTTTTCCTAAACCAGTGGTTGCACCACGCTCAATGGCCAGCTTTGCATCTTTGTAGGAAGCAAATGAAGGAGTTCTCTTCTCAATAGGCTCAACAATAGATAAAGCTTGGAAAGGAGTTCCAACTTCAACCTCAGCATCTATATAAGAGAAGGAAGACAAATGGCTAACCAGGTGAGCCCTTTCTCCCCCTACCACCACCAGCTTCTTGTTTTTCACGAATTTCAATTTCTGGTGTAGGGTGGACGTCACGGCTCCCGCCTCGTGAATCCATGGTCTGCCTAAGAGACAACTATACGATGGGTGAATGTCCATAACCTGGAAGGTAATCTAGAAATCACTTGGTCCGATCTTGACTGAGAGATCAACTTCCCCAATCACAGTTTTGCGAGACCCATCGAAAGCCTTCACAACTACCCCACTCTGCCTCATGGGCTCGCGGTTCTTTTGTTCTAAGTGATCCATCAGTCTTGAAATGTTGGCTCTAGTGTAGTACCGGTGAGTCAGCTTGTCTTCAAAATAAATGAAGGACACATAGTTAGACCACAGGGCAAGGGATCGGAAACAAAACCTGCTTATGCATATGATGCATGCAATGCTTGTGCATATGATTTGTTTTTTATTTCAAAGGAACTTTAGAGTATTATTTGCAAATTCGGGAAATATTAAGCATTTTATCACATATGGAAATATCTCATCAAATAATATCAGGGAAAAGAAGTGCAGCATCGTCAATCATATACAAGAGAAAAGGAAAATAATCGTCCTATGGATCCCTAGAAACAATCATCTAAAGCTCGGGACACAGAAAGATAAGATGCGCGAAGCCTCTTCACCTCTCTCTCGTAGGCTGCCTCCATATCGGCCTTCTCTTTGGCGAGTCGATCATACTTCCTCTTCCAGAACTTAGAAGACTGAGGAAGTAGAGAAGTCCATACATCATCAGGGTCATCAATAACCTGATGCTCAAGAAACTCAATCAACGCATCCTTCTCCTTAATCTGCTGAAGCAACTCTTCACGTTCACGGATCCAGGCACGTGAACGGTCTTCGTCTCTCAACTCCTCTACTCCTTGATTAGGGAGGGTTGAAGTCCCAGCCATAATCATAGGTGTAGGTCTCGGATACTCGTAAGGCATGAGATACTAAAACGCCCTCTTCCTAACCCAAACAGTGTAAGGCTCCAAAGCGATGCAATTCTTAGGACCTAACTCCTTCCTTCCTTTCCTATGAATCTTGCGCCAAGCGCGAACCATCCTAGCTTTCAAGCCTTGGGGATCTTTACCATCCTGAAAGAATACACCCTCTAACAGAATGTTATTGGGTTTATCCTTTAAGGGGAACCCAAGCTGCCTACGTGCCAAAACAGGATTGTAGTTAATCCCACCACATGTACCAAGAAGAGGCACCTTGGAGAATTCACCACAAGAGTCAATAATCTGCACACCATCATACACATGGTTATACGAGGAGATATCATCATTAGTGAGAGACATAAGTCTCGTGGACCACCGTAGACATTCCTTGTTCTCCTTGAAAGCGACCGTCTGAGGTAAGTGAGAAATAAACCACTTATACAACAGAGGAAAACAACACACAATGGCGCCACCACCCTTTGCATTCCTCATATGCAAAGAGAAGTAGGTATCGCCCAACAGAGTCGGAACGGGATTAAGAGTAGAGAAGATCCTAATAGCGTTCACATCCAAAAACTTGTCGATGTTGGGGAATAATACTAGCCCATAGATGAGAAGTACAAATATGGCCTCAAAGGCATCCTTACTCATGGCCTTCCCATACATAGTAGCTTGAGCAATGAGGAACTCAGAAGGGAGACCTTGAATTCCACCTTTGGTAGTCATATGAGCATCAACCAGAGATTCATCTATGTGTAACATGTCTTCTATCTCTTGAGAAGTGGGAACCCTTTCCAAGCCACTGAACGGAAACTGATCCAGAACAAGTATACCGACAAGATAAGCATACTCCTCAAGGGTAGGCAAAAGCTGGAAATCCGGAAACGTGAAGCAACGGTACAAGGGATCATAAAACTGCACCAATACACTCACCAATACTTCATCCACCTGAGTAGTCAGAAGAGGAAGAAGCTTCCCAAAACGAGCCTTGAAACCCAAAGGATCTAATACATAGGATGTTAGATTCCTTAACTCTTTCAAATCTGGTTGCCTAAAGCTGTACTTCTTTGTATTCCTTCTTTGTCTTTCCATGTCTGAAAATTTTGCAAATAAACCCCTTAAGTTCCTTGAAAATTTTCTTATTTATTGATGATATGGATGCAAATGGGTGCATGAATGCATGAATGCAACAATCACACTCAAGGATCAAGCAAAGCACACCAAATAAAGGTCATGGGATGGATCATGTTATCCTTAATATCAATCATCCATTTTGGTGGATTATGGTTTACACCTTATAAACACCCAAGTTCCATTGATATTAAGGATTCATGAATGGATCAACCATGAATCAAGGGTTTGTTGTAAGTCACGAGCATGGAGTTATGTTAAGAACCACCCAAAAGGGAGTGTACTAGGGTTTAAACCTGCCAAACATGTTCTACAAGAGGTTCCCATAGTCATCATCCCATCTTTCGGATATTATTGGAGAAACGACTACTCGTATTCCGAAAATATTCTCAAGAGAGACTCTTATGAGTGTAGTATCGCGTAACAATCGTATCAAATCTTACACTTGAACGACTTTCCCACTACATCCTAAGAATAGGTCAAGATGGGCTTGGTAAACTAAGGTCCTTGGCTTCTAAGGTCTATATTGGAAAGATTAATGTCTAACCACAACTTACTTGTGTGACATTATTGATCCCAACATAACCTCCACCAAGTAAATGGACTTGCAAGTCAACTTGCTAAGGAATAACTCCACACAAGTCAACAAGACTACGCCATTCTCCTATCCTAAGTGCACTCGAGTTCGGGTATAGAACTCATCTCACAAATATCACCAAGCATACAAGGAATTAATATCAAGCAATTCAATCATTACATACAATACAGTAATCCCAAATTGCACAAAAATATGTCACAAAAAAAATACAATACAACAAGCATGAAAAGTCGGCAAAACCCACTAGGCAAATACACGTCCCCAGCAGAGTCGCCACTTTTCTGCAGCGGGGTATTCGTTACCATTAGAGATATTGACTAAATCCAAGGTAAATCATACAAGTCGAGTCGCCACCGCACTTCTATTTATCCAAAGGAAT
This sequence comes from Lathyrus oleraceus, assembly GCF_024323335.1. Taxonomy (NCBI): domain Eukaryota; kingdom Viridiplantae; phylum Streptophyta; class Magnoliopsida; order Fabales; family Fabaceae; genus Lathyrus; species Lathyrus oleraceus. Next base: position 629,657,357 of record NC_066583.1, on the reverse strand, counting down.
GGTTAGAAAGCGAACAAAAACCTAAAAGTTGTATCGAATCAAAAACTAGTAAAAATGTCAGAGATCTGGGTAAGGGGGTTGGTTATGCAATGGGAAGGTATTAGGCACCCAAAGCATCCTAGGTACTCCTAGGGAGCCCTTTTCACATTTGTTGCAAAGGTTGTTGTTTTTTTTTTGAAAGTTTATTTGTGCAAACATGATTGAAGGGATGAGAAAAGCGTGTATGTTTATCTAATGTACTACTTACTAAAAGAAGGGTCAAAAGAAAATGACTCGCACGGACGTCGCATCCACTGCATACATATCTCATCTGAATCTGAGAATCAGAGTCTTCGTAGCTCGGCTACCTATGGGTTAAAGAGGAGTGTGCTCGCTAAGACATCGCGTTTTATGCCTACGTATCTCATCTGGGATGAAAATTAGAGCAAAACGTAGTTCGACCACCTACGGGGGTAAGGGTTGTGTTTTGGGGTGAACGACGTTACTACGCAATCTACCGGATGCTCGACCTTTGGAGACTTACTCGCCTGTAGTAGAAGGAGATAACGTGTTCTTAGGAGAAGAAAAATCAATGAGTTTGGGGTGTTTAGGGATGCTCATGCAAAAGGGTAGTCCTAGATGAAGGAACCGCGCTACCTTAAATGACATGCCACGAGAGGCTATACGAAACCTAAGAAATCGGTAACATGCGGGAAAAGTAAAGGGATCGAGAGATCTACCATACGGATAAAGATCCAAAGTAACAACAATTAGATAAATAAGAAACCCAAAGATCCTTCCAAGCTAAACACCATCAAAGAAAGTGAGTCAGTACAGGTAATCGGAATAAACCTCCAGGTGGTATCCCACAAATAAAGTGGAACACCAGGCAAGTCATCTCTGAAAGAGTCATATGAGCCCTCACAAAACAAAACTCAACAAACAGGTTAGAGACACAAGATAGGGTAACCAAGAGTTGCCCCCAAATCAAAATGTAACCACATGAATCATGCCATTAAAATTCACAAAAAGCTCACAAAAAGCAACCAAGGGTAGGAGGCCTAAACCTCTTGTCAAACACATGCATCAAAAGGGTATCAAATTCACCCATAATACCTCATACATTCAGAGCATTCAAATTAAAAGCATAAAGTAATGGGAATAAGGCAAACCTGACTGGAGAGATCGAATGAAATTGAATTGCCCGGTTGGGTTTGCAAAGCACTCTTAGGGTTTATATGAGAGGGAATTGGTTCTTTGCAGATGAGTTCCCTTCAGTCTCTGGAGGTTGCTCTGAACTCTGTTAGCTCTTCTCTCACTATCTTTTTCCTGTCAGGGTAATAGGAATAGAATGGCCTTTTGTTTCACTGAAACTCTGAATTTATAACTTGATTTTTGTGGACCTGTGGGCTCAAATGAGAGAGGCCCAAGTCCAAAAAAATTCTGTTATATTTTATTTATTATTTTATTTATTATATTTTTTTTTATTTTTTTTTATTTTCGTTTTTCGTTTTTCGTTTATTTTAAAACACGTGGGCTTCGCCTAGCAAGCATGACAGTTCAAGAAATTCTTCTGAGCGTAGGTGATTCTGGTGGCTTTTCTTGGGACTCGCTAGGCGACCCATTCTGCTCGCCTAGCGAGCATGATAGCTCATGAACAAACTTTTGCTCCTTCAAGATTAACGTTTTGACTGACGAATAGACCCCATTTGAACCTGTTGGAAGTATCTCAAGCCATTCCCTTGTGTTGACTGATCATCTAAATAGAACCCACAAAGTGTCTTGGATGATACTCAAGCTTCAAACAAAAGATGTTAGTGACATATTTTGTGCTTTTGGTTAGTAAACAAAAGTAAGAGAAACAATGATGTATAATTCAAGCATGCTTGGTGATCTCAAACCAATCACAAGGAGTCCCACCCAAAGGCAAAGGGAACCAAGATGCTAAAGATCCTTGTGGCAATGCAAATGCAATGTTATGATGCCATGAGGGATCTTAGGGTCAAAATTGGGGTCTTACACTAACCAAGATATAGAGGAGTTGGAAGACGCACTCGCCAAGATGAAGCAAGAGAAAGATATGTGGGAAGAGCGGTTCCATGCTTTGAGCAAGAAGCATGAGGAGTTGCAGCTTGAGTCTAAGGACAAAGATGCACTTATTGAGCTACTTGAAGACCGAGTGACGAAGAGACAGAGAGAACCAGAGGTTTCATCTTCCTCTAGTATGCCTCGGTCTTCCGTTGCTTGAAAGAAGATTGTTGATCAACTTGTCCTCGAGAAGACTCGGATGAAGGCTTCTTTTGAGTCAGAGATCCGACGCATTCGAAGGAAGTACGCGCCTACAGTCAGATCTTCTGACATCGTTGTTAGGGATCCTTAGAATGACTAGTCTCCTTTTCTCTTATATTTTTCATTTGGTTTCTGAAATTGTACTCAGTGTAATCCTTCCAATTATATAAATAAAAGAGATTTTTATGGTCATATCAAATTGTTGCAATTATTGTTAAATGTATATATATTTTTTCAAATAATACAGTAAGTTCCTTGAAAAAAAAACAATCAAGTATTCCCTTTCATGCATCATTTGCATAAGCAGGATTCTCTTTCGCCAGATGTCTCATTGGTGTTTCTTCTGTGCTTCAGCCAAGCTGACTCATCGGTACAATACTCACGCCAATCACTCTAGAATTATGGAACATCTCTAGCAAGATAATAAAGATTTGAAAGAGGAGATCGCTCGCCTGACTTCCATGATGGAGTCAGTTCTAACTGCACAGAGCCAGTCTTCTCCAACACATGCAACTCCTCCTCCTCAGAGGACTGTTATTTCAGAGGTGGCTACCTCTACTGTTCCCACAATTTCCGTTCATTTCGCGCCTGCCATGCCTGCCGGGTTTTCGTGGGGAATGCCTCCGAACTTCGTGCCTGAGGGCTTTGCGTCCATATTTGCTTCTATGTCGGCATCTAGCCTGATCATGTTGTGTCACCACCTGTTGTGCACACCTTGCCTCGAGTGGAAGACACCATTTATCATTCTGAGCCGTCTGAGGGTCCGGATGTATATGAGAAAATGGGTGAGATGAAAGATTAATTTCTCGAGCTGCGCAAGAAGTTGAAAACTTTGAGAGGTAAGGATCTATTTGGGAAGAGCGCTGCTGAATTGTGTCTGGTTCCGAATATGAAGATTCTGATGAAATTCAAAGTGCCTGACTTTGAAAAATACAAAGGGAACACATGTACGCTCAGTCATTTGGTGATGTATGCCCGCAAAATGTCCACCCAAATAGACAATGATCAGTTGTTGATCCACTACTTTCAAGATAGTTTGACCGGCGCTGCGCTAAGATGGTATATGGGGTTGGATAGTGCGAGCATCCGCACTTTCAAAGATTTGGGTGAAGCGTTCGTAAAGCAGTACAACTACAATGTTGATATGGCTCCCGATCGAGATCAGTTGAGATCGTTGTCTTAGAAGGACAAGGAAACGTTTAAGGAGTATGCGTAGAGGTGGAGAGAACTCGCTGCTCAGATCAACCCTCCTTTAGAGGAAAAGGAGATGACCAAGATTTTCCTGAAGACCCTTAGCTCATTTTACTATGAGTGGATGATCGCCAGTACCCCTAGTGATTTTACCGAAATGGTAAATATGGGGATGAGGCTAGAAAAAGGTGTCAGAGAAGGACGGTTGTCTAAGGAGGAAGTATCGTCCAGCAAGAGGTACGACATCAGTTTTGGTAAGAAGAAAGAGAGTGAAACCAATGCAATTTCCAGTAAGAGGCAGAGAATGCCTCAAATCAGAAGAAGTCAACCATCCCGTCAACATCATCATCAGGTATCATCAGTAATTCCTATGTTTTCAGCAAATCAGTCAACACCAATTCAACCACAACAACGTCAATAACAACAACCACAACAACGAACAAACACCTACAACAACAACAATACCAACAATCATCAACAACATGATTTTGAAAGGAAGAAGGTCTCATTCGACCCGATTCCGATGACCTATGCAGAGCTTTACCCATCGTTGGTTCTCAAGAACCTACTCCAACCAAGAAATCCTCCGCAAATACCTGAACCACTTCCATGATGGTACAAACTAGACCTCCGTTGTGCTTTTCATCAAGGAGCACCCGGACATGACATTGAGAACTGTATCCACTCATATATGAAGTCCAGAAGCTAGTGAAAAGTGGAATGGTGTCCTTTGAAGACCGTGCACCCAACGTGAAAGCTAACCCATTACCCGCTCATGGAAATTCATCTATCAATATGGTAGACGGCTGCCCTGGGGAGTTCAAAGTGTTCGACGTCCATTTCATTCGAAGGTCATTGGCGACGATGCATAAGGAAATTTGCTTGGTGAGCGATTATGAGCATGACCATGATGGTTGTGCTATCTGCAGTGTTAATTCAAGAGGTTGTGAGATTTTGAAAACAGACATCCAGTGGTTGATGGATGAGGGTATGATTCAGATTGTTCAATCCCGACACATAGATGAAGATGTCAATATGATTGTTCCTATGTTTAAGAAACCCGAGAGAGTGGTGATTTAGTATGATAGCAGCAATAGTAACAATATCAGCCAAAGATCGGTATCATCGTTGGTCATACGGTTGGCGGGTCCAATCCCGTATGCATCCGATAAGGTTGTTCCTTATCAGTATAATGCAACTATGGTGAAGGATGGTCAAGAGGTTCCATTACCTATGACCAATTCTGTCGTGAGCATTGCTGATGTTACCAAGGTGACCCGCAGTGGTCGAGTGTTTGGGCCTGTATTCCCAAAAGATATGGAAGATTCAACAATTGGTAAGAAGGTAGAAGTGCCCGCAGTAGATCCGGTTAGTACTTCAAAGCGTCAGTCTGGTGAATCCAGCAATTTGAAGACTAACAATGATGATGAAGTGCTTAGGCTGATAAAGAAAAGTGAGTTCAATGTGGTGGAGCAGCTGCTCCAAACCCCCTCAAAGATTTCAGTACTATCTCTGTTAATGAATTCTGAAGCACACAAAGAAGCACTGCAAAGAGTTCTAGAACAAGCATTTGTGGAACATGATGTTACGGTGGATCAGTTCGATCATATTGTAGCTAACATCACTTCCTGCAACAATCTCAGTTTCTATGATGAAGAACTCCCTGAGGAGGGTAGGAATCATAATCTGGCTTTGCATATCTCGATGAATTGCAAAGATGACGCTTTATCCAATGTGCTTGTTGACACCGGATCTTCGTTGAATGTGCTGCCAAAGTCAACATTATCAAAGTTGTCATACCAAGGAGCACATATGAGATATAGTGGCATAATTGTCAAAGCTTTCGACGGTTCGCGCAAGACAGTGATAGGTGAAGTGGACCTTCCGGTGAAGATAGGTCCGAGTGATTTTCAAATTACTTTTCAAGTAATGGATATCCACCCGGCCTACAGATGTCTGTTGGGAAGGCCATGGATCCACGAGGCAGGAGTTGTTACCTCCATGTTGCATCAGAAGCTCAAATTTGTAAAGAATGGCAAGCTTGTCATTGTTGGTGGGGAGAAGACACTGTTGGTTAGCCACTTGTCATCTTTCTCTTATGTTAAAGCTGAGGATGAGGTTGGAACTCCGTTCCAAACCTTATCTATTGCTGTTGAAAAGAGAGTTGGGGCACCTATGTCCTCATTGAAGGATGCAAGGAAGATTGTTGAAGAAGGAACTGTTGATCAGCGGGGACGAGTGGTAGAGGTCTCCGACAATAAGAATAGAATCGTTAGGGGTTGTCAGCAAGGGTTGTCAGCTACTAGATCAGAGGATATGCAACTTAGCTTCCGTAGCGGAGGGTTCATTCATGGCAATGAACAACACTTAGCTGTTGTGCTAGAAGATGACGAAGAGGAAGACTGCACCAATTTTGCGACACATGGAAAGGCTTACAACAATTGGAATGTTGTTGATATTCCAGTTATTATGCATTGATCTAAGTAATTACTTTTATTTATTTTCAAAAATACTTCTCCTATGCCTAAGGGAGAAGTGAATATTGTTTGGCATTTTCAAATTTGATCATCAATAAAATATAATTCTATTCATCCACATCTATGATGTTTTGTTTTTACTTTTTGCTTTATTCTGAAAATGGTAATCACAAAAAACATAAATAAACAATATAATTGTCCATCTACATAATATTTGGTCACAAATCCACTTCTCTAAAATCAAAATATCAAATCATTATGCAGGTTGGTTTCTAACCCCATTGAATACAATGATCCTTCTCCTTCTCCAAATTTTGAATTCCCCGTGTTTGTGGCTGAGGAGGAAAGTGAAGAAGAAGTGAGTGATGAATTGTCTCGTCTTCTTGAGCATGAAGGAAAAGCCATTCATCCATTTGAAGAGAAGATTGAGTTAGTCAACTTGGGTTCCGAGGATGATGTGAAGGAAGTCAAGATTGGGGCTCGACTGTGTACATATGTTAAGAAGGGGTTGACTGATCTTCTCCGAGAGTATTCAGATGTGTTTGTTTGGTCCTATCAAGACATGCCTGGTTTGGATTCTGAGATAGTGGAGCATAGATTGTCGTTGAAGCCAGAATGCCCTCCAGTCAAGCAGAAGTTGAGAAGAACGCATCCTGATATGGCAGTGAAGATCAAAGAAGAAGTGCAGAAGAAGATTGATGTCGGGTTCCTTGTCACCGTTGAGTATACGCAATGGGTGGCCAATATTGTGCCTGTGCCAAAGAAAGATGGAAAAGTCTGCATGGGTGTTGATTATAGAGATTTGAATAAAGTCAGTCTGAAAGATGATTTCCCTCTGCCACACACTGATATGTTGGTAGACAATACTGCTAAATTCAAAGTCTTTTCATTTATGGACAGATTTTCCGGATATAATCAGATCAAGATGGCACCTGAAGATATGGAGAAGACCACATTCATTACACCCTGGGGAACATTCTGTTATAGAGTGATGCCTTTTGGTTTGAAGAATGCTGGTGCAACTTACCAAAGAGTAATGACTACTCTTTTTCATGATATGATGCATAAAGAGATTGAAGTTTATGTTGATGATATGATTGCTAAATCCATTGATGAGGAAGAACATGTTAAGAATTTGTTGAAGCTATTCCAGTGTTTGAGGAAGTATAAACTCTGCTTGAATCCCAATAAGTGTACTTTTGGTGTTCGTTCTGGTAAGTTGTTGGGCTTTATTGTCAGCGAGAAGGGTATTGAAGTTGATCCTGCCAAGGTCAAAGCAATACAAGATATGCCTACGCCCAAAACCTGAGAAGCAAGTCAGAGGTTTTCTCGGTCGCTTGAATTATATCTCAAGATTCATTTCACACATGACTGCCACATGTGCGCCTATATTCAAGCTTCTTCGGAAAGATCAGTCTTATGATTGGACCGAAGATTGCCAGAAAGCTTTTGACAGTATCAAAGAATATCTGCTTGAGCCTCTGATTCTGTCTTCACCTATTGAAGGAAGACCATTGATCATGTATTTGACTGTGCTTGAAGATAGTATGGGTTGTGTTCTTGGTCAGCAAAATGAGACTGGAAAGACAGAATTTGCAATTTACTACCTCAGTAAGAAGTTCACCGACTATGAGACTCGGTATTCTATGCTTGAGAAAACTTGTTGCGCATTGGCTTGGCTGCTAAGCGTCTGCGTCAGTATATGTTGAATCATACCACTTGGTTGATATCCAAAATGGATCCAATCTAGTATATATTTGAGAAGCCTGCTTTAACTGGGAGGATTTCCCGTTGGCAGATGTTGTTATCAGAGTATGATATCGAATACCGATCTCAGAAAGTGATCAAAGATAGTGTCTTGGCTGGCCATTTGGCTCACCAACAAATTGAAGATTACCACTCAGTGCAGTATGATTTTCCTGATGAAGAGATCTTGTACTTGAAAATGAAGGATTGTGATGAACCATTGCTTGAAGTAGGGCCAGAACCTGGTTCCCGTTAGGGCATGGTATTCGATGGAGCTGTTAATCAGTATGGTAATGTCATTGGGGCAATGATTATTACTCCTCAAGGCACTCATTTTCCGTTTACAGCTAGATTGACTTTCAAGTGTACAAATAATATGGAAGAATATGAAGCTTGCATTATGGGGCTTGAAGAGGCCATTAATCTCAGAATCAAGCATTTAGATGTCTTTGGAGATTCAACTTTGGTGGTGAATCAGATCAAAGGTGAATGGGAGACGAATCAACCCGGTTTGATACTGTATAGAGATTATGCGAGTAGGATTTCAACTTTCTTTACAAAGGTTGAGTTTCATCATATCCCTCGAGATGAAAACCGGATGGCAGATGCTCTTGCAACGTTGGCGTCAATGATTGTAGTGAAGTATTGGAATGAGGTTCCTAATTTGACTGTGATGCGTCTTGATATGCCAACTCATGTGTTTGCTGTTGAAGAGATCAAAGACGAGAAGCCGTGGTATTACGACATCAAGTCTTTCCTCCAAAGTCAGATTTACCCGCCTGGGGCATCTTTGAAAGATAAGAAGACTTTGAGAAGACTAGCCGGCAATTTCTACCTGAATGGTGATATATTGTATAAAAGAAACTTCGATATGGTTTTGCTTAGATTCGTGGATAGACACGAAGCAAACCTATTGGTGACTGAAGTCCATAAAGGTTCTTTTGGTACTCATTCTAATGGACATTGAATGGCGAAGAAGATGTTGCGAGCAGGTTACTATTGGCTGACAATAGAATCTGACTGTTGCAAGTTTGTGAAGAAATGCCACAAGTGTCAAATATATATGGATAAGATTCATGTTCCTCCGACACTGTTGAACGTCATTTCCTCCCCATGGCCCTTCTTCATGTGGGGAATTGATATGATTGGCATGATTGAGACCAAAGCTTTGAATGGACATCGTTTCATTTTAGTGGCAATTGATTACTTCACAAAATGGGTTGAAGCGGCATCGTATGCGAATGTAACCAATCAAGTTGTTGTAAGGTTTATCAAGAATCAGATTATACGCCGTTATGGTGTGCCAAGTAAGATCATTACTGATAATGGATCGAACTTAAATAACAATATGGTGGAAGCTCTTTGCAAAGACTTTAAGATTGCACATCATAATTCTTCTCCCTACAGACCCAGGATGAATGGGGCTGTTGAAGCTGCAAACAAGAACAACAAGAAGATTATTCAGAAGATGGTCGTAACATATAAGGATTGGCATGAGATGCTCATATTTGCTTTGTACGGTTACCATACATCCATTCGCACTTCAACAGGGGCAACCCCTTTCTCTCTGGTATATGGTATGGAAGCAGTACTCCTTGTAGAGGTTGAGATCCCCTCATTGTGTGTGCTCATGGAACCCAAGTCGACTGAGGATGAATGGTGCTAGTCTAGGTATGATCAGTTGAATTTGGTTGAAGAGAAGAGGTTAACTGTCATGTGTCATAGTCAGTTATATCAGTAGAGAATGAAGAAAGCATTTGATAAGAAGGTCAGACCTTGTGTATTCAGAGAAGGTGACCTTATGCTCAAGAAGATCCTTTCTTTCAAGCAAGATTCTAGGGGCAAATGGACTCCTAATTACGAAGGCCCATATGTTGTTAAGAGAGCCTTTTCAGGCGGTGCTTTGATTCTTATAACTATAGATGGTGAAGAGTTCACTCGTCCTGTGAACGCAGATGCAGTCAAGAAATACTTTGCCTAAAAAGAAAAGAACAGCTCGCTAAGTTGAAAACCCGAAAGGCCGAATTAGGAAAAAATGAGCGTCTCAGTGGATTGAAAACCTGAAAGGGCGATCTAGGCAAAAGTTAGAGACATAAAATAGAAAAGAATTATCCCGATAAATTGAGTACCCCATCTTGGGGCAATTTATGCAAAAAAATTAGGGATTATGGAAAGTAATTGCATCCTGCTGATCTTCAGATTTGGAGACTTTGTTGAGCACAACGGTCGACGATGATCCATCATCCCCAATAGCGGCCAAGAGCACAGTGGATATCAAGAGTGGGTGGAAGGATTAGTGGTCATTTGTATTCAATGCAACCCTTTTCCATGAAAATTACCATTTTTAACTTTGTAAAGATCTATGGAATCTTGTCATTTACAAACTTCCATTCTATTAAATAAAGTTGAGCTTTTATCCAATTGTTTCTACTCTTATTTATTTCAGCCAAATAGTTTTAAATTTTATTATGATCATTTTTGAAAATTAAAGTTTTAATCAAAACACGTTTTCTTAAACATATAAAAGGAGTAATTTTAAATAATCGATTTTCATTTAAAAGGAATATCAACAATGGTTCGAAAGCAGTAAGCCCTAAATGTGGAGCAGTATTGGTTCTCCCCAAGCAGTAGGCACAATTTCTCTTTCATCCCCGACAACATTATTCAACTCTCAATGTTTGTTGATTTCTCCAGACGATTGATTGTTCGCCATTCCCCAATAAGGTAGCCAATCGAGTTGGTTGATTAGCCCCATGCGGAGTGTTTCTTCCCCAGCCGAGTTTATGATTATTCCTAGCTGAGTGCAGACATTTCATTATGGCAATTTGTGTGATTTCAGAAGAACGATGGTTTCCTCATCAGTCGCCATCAGATTTTCTCCCAGTCAGAGTCTCCTCTTGGTTCCTGAGCAGCTATCTGTGTTTGTTCCCCTGCAGGGTTGTCTCCCATTTGATATGGTGTTGACCTAAAATTCCATGCAGACTCGATAATGGTTTTCCTCAGCAGATCGCCTCTTTCCCGGCTAGGTTTGAGCCTTTGGGATATTGATCTCTCTTTTCTCCAACAGTTGTTTCCCTCTTTTGTGGATTGACCGAGAACTGTATCGATGATTCAATTCTGCAATACCCTTGTATCCTTTGCGATCATTTTGTCAGCATAATCATCATATATACATATACATATACATATATACTCATACAATTTCATGGTTGCATCATCACATTTGTTGACTCATTCTTGTGATTCTTATTCTCTTTTATGGCGGTACCTTATCCCCATACAAGTTTGGTGTCTGTCCTACCTCAATTGTAGAGTGTCAACCCCTTAAGCAGAAAGACTTTAACCTTTCTCCTTTCCCCACTGAGTTATTTCCTCGTGGACGATTATTATTTCAGTTTCCTCCCCAGTTGATTATCTGGATGGAACCACTCCCCTTGAGTTATATCCTCATGGGTTTGAGTCTTGATTGACCGTGTCTCTCTAGATCTTACCTAGGTAGATGCTTTGGGTCCCCTGAGAGTTTATTACTCAGTAACTGGTAATATTCCTCAGTTTGCAGCTTGTTACTTCTTGCCCAATACCCAGTAAAAGTACCCATGTTTTCTCCTCAGTGGAGTCCCCAACTGACTCATTTTTATGTTTCCCCGGGAAGTATATCCTTGATATGTTCATCTTAACCGATGAAGGATATTTTCTTCCCCTGTTTGAGTTTATCCTTGATATGTTCATCCTAACCGATGACGGATACTCTCATCTTCGGTATTCTACCCAGTAAAAAGGTAGTTGTAATCCCTATTTTGTTCCCCATAGAGTTAATCCTTGATATGTTCATCCTAACCAATGATGGATTTCCTTCTCTTTGCGGTCTTCTACCCAGTAACCGGTAGTTGTAAATCCTGATTTTCTTTCCCCTTGCAGAGTTTATCCTTGATATGTTCACCTTAACCAGTGACGGATATTCTCTCCTTCGGTATTCTATCCAGTAACTAATAGATATAATTCCTATTTCTCTCCTCCTAGAGTCTATGCTTGATATGTTCATCCTAACCGATGACAGATTTTCTCTTTGATGGTATTCTATCCAGCATTCGATAGATGTAATTCCTACTTTTTGTTCAGTTGGTTTATTCTTAATATGTTCATCCTAACCGATGACAGATATCCTCCTTGGCATCCCCAGGCAAGTCTATCCTTGATATGTTCATTTTAACCGATGACGGATTTTCTTACCTTTGAGTCTATCCTTGATATGTTCACTTTAACCGGTGACGAATATTCTCATCTTTGGTCTTCTGCCCAGTAACTGGTAGTTGTAAATCCTATTTCTGCAGTTTTCCCTAGCAAGGCTATTCTTACCCAGTAGCCGGTAATGAATACTCCCTCTTGGCGGTTCCCAGCGAGTCATCCTTGATATGTTCATCTTAGCCGATGACGGGTGTCCTCTCTGTCATATCTTTATTATCTCCTTAACCAGTAACCGGTAGTGGATAATAAATTTTTGATCCTCTTGTGTTGAAGTCTATTTCTTCCCCAGTTGAGTTGAGTGTGAATTTCCTCAGTAAAATCGTTTTTCCTGCATGATTCAAGTACTTCGGTTTTATCCTGATCTACTCGTTTACCCTGCAAGATGTTTTTGTTTCCCCGGATGGAATTCCTCTGGTCCCCTAACAGTTTTTAAGTCGTAGCCTGGCCTACGCATAATCCTTTTATCCTCTTAGAGTCTCTGTCTCCCGGATGAGTTTTCCTTACAGAATGCATTGTGCTCCTACGGACTTTTGGTCGCTCTGATTTCTTTTCCTTTGTGACAACATTTCCCCAAAGAGAATTTGCTTTTACATTCATATCATATGCATCATGAGGTCTCTTAGGGACCAAAATTTGTTCTTATATGTTGTTGTTTAAGCCCATTCTACTGAGTCGATATGAAGATTTTAACCTTCTTCTCCTCAGTTAGAATGTCCTTAAATAGGGGCAGCTGTAAGACCCCAATTTTGACCCTAAGATCCCTCATGCAATTTCATCATATGCATTAGCATTGGGATCATACCTTGGCATCCTCCTTACCCCTCTTTCATTGGGTTTGTTTTTGGAGAGATCACCAAGCACCATGTGATTGTATCATACCTGTATATTATCATTTCACTAACCAAAATACCAAAAATATGTCTTTGTATTTGCCTAACTCTTTTGTAGGAAGGGCATGATCACCATTGATCTATCAAGTTCACAGCTAGGGTTTGAGACCCTCATAGCTAAAAGCACAACCAAGGAATGATCCACAATGTCTATAAGCATCATATATGAGTCCCAATGATCTTTTCATGTTATTTTGATCAATATTTCTTCAAGAATTTGGAGTTGGTTTGCCTTGGAAACCCTAGTTTGACTAGGTATCTTGAGTAACTTCTTCAACAAGCTTCCTCACAATTGATCAAGTTTCTCAAGGGGCACTTCAAAATTCATCATCTTATGCATATATGATCTACCATGAGCCTAAAAAGTCAATAGAATTGTAAGTTAGCAAGTTGGTTGATGGTGGTTGGCCAAATGAATTCATCTGATCAAAACTGGGTCTCCCTAGACCCTATATCCTACAATTTTCATCATATGAATTATTACAAGATAAAAGTTACTCTAAATTACATTCCAAACAACTTTCATGTTGAGGTCTAGAGCTAATTCTGCTTGGAAAGTCATATTCTATGTTGAAACATTATAGGTCATTTTGTCTAAACCCTAATTTGAAAGTCAACTTCCCAAGACCATAATTTGCTCAATATTTATGAGATGAAAGATTTCCAAGTTGCATAATAAAATTCAAGATGTCTACAACTTTGATGTTTGGAGTTAGAGCTTAATCAACTTTTATGAGCATGTGATATGAGGATACATTATAGGTCATTTTAGACCAATACCATTGAACAAGTGATTTTCCTCAACTTCAAAAATGCATAACTCTCTCATTCTAAATCCAAATGATGTCAAATTGGTTACCATTTTTAAGGTATTTGAAATATCTACAACTTTTATGAAGGCACGTTTTTCATTTGGAGCTCACATAAAAAGTTTAGTAAGGTGGAACATTGAAGTATATGACTTGACACTTAGAAAATTTTCCAACATGTTGAAATTTCCAAACTTCCACCTTAAAATTCACCATGATACAAGTTCCAAATGTAAAAGTGTTCAACATAAGAGTTGTTCCTATTGATCTAAGCTTTCCAAGTAGTCCTAATTCATTCATTTTGGATCAATTTTGCTAGGGTTGCGCATGGTGTTAACAGGCCTGCATCAATTGGCAAAATCAAAACTTCAAATGATCATTTCACATTGCCTTGCCAATCAAGCTTGATTCAGACCTCATTTCAGTTGGTTTTGGACTTAGTGCATTGATTCATGGGCCTGTACACGCTCATGCAAGCTTGAACATGACATTGCCAAATTTTGAAGAAATTGCAAGTGTGCAAATAACACTTGAATTTGCTATAAATATAGACCCTCTGAGCTCATTTCAAAGGATCCTGGCGCGCCAGCTTTGCCTCCACTCTTCAGACCCTCACAATTCAAAGGAAAACCTGATAATTTTCACTTGAAAATTGAGTTTCAATCTCACTGTTTGGAGATTCAAAAACTCCAGGATCCAAAGCTTCTTACCATTCCTAATCCACTTCTGCAAGCTATTGGAGCAAGATCAAACAAGAATTAAAGCAAGAGAGATCAAGTTCCGCATAACATTGAAGGTATTTTCCATATTTTTTTCTTCTCTTCGATTCTCACTAAATTCTCATCAATTCTCTTGGATCTTTGGTTGTCTAAAGTCCTACCAATGTAGGCAAGAAGACTGAGTTGCTTTGAGGTCAAATCGAAGCAACTCAGTTGACACACCTCAAAATTCAACTCCTCATATATTTCTATATATTTGGAGTTAGTTAAAATTGAGGTCAGATTCGTGCTCTATGCTATTTTTCTTTCAGATCATGTCCTTCTTTTTAATTTATGTCATGGTAATGATTGGACTAGTCCGGCCAAGGTCGCTTGAGAAGACGACCGACACTTTGCTCCTGCAATGATGTGGCGTGGTCCTGAACCATTGATCCAGTGTAAAATGTTTTAATCACAAGCGTTGGTTTGGATGACCAGCTGTGTGGCGCGCTGACTAAGTCCCATCATGGAACGTGTATTTGTGTCCACTTGATCTGCCACCTCAATTAATGAGGGAGATCAAGTGGTCCACGTTTTTTTGTATTTTCTGATTTTCATTTTATTCCTTTGATTTTCATTAATTCATATTAATTTTAATATTGATCCAAAAAATATTAGAGTTTTACCAAAAAAATTTAAATAAAACTCTCTTTCATATTTTGAATTAAAATTATTTTTTGGATCATTATTAATATTTTTCATGATTTAATTGATTTTGTGTTTATTTATAATTGTTTAAAAATACTTTTAAGTTTCCAAAAATTCTGAAATTTTTGCTCCAAGGTCCTTTGACCTTATTTGACCTATGATAAATCTCATGGCCATTTCTTTGGTGTTTTTATGAGGTTTTAGGAAATTGACCAACCATATTTAATTTAATGCATTATTTTTAGTATTTTTAAATTGAATAAATGCCAAATAATTGTGTTGATCCATTTTGATTGACTTTGTAAGTTTGACTTGTGTTGTTGGGCCTTGGTCAAGGTTGATTTGACTTTGCTAGGTTAAGATCATTGGATTTAGGGGATTGATGGAATGTACATTCCATCTCCCAAAATGAATGAATGGTCTTAATTTGGTAAAAGTCCTCCTTTGTCCAATTTGAGTTTGATTTATCTTCCCTCCCTCTTTATCTCATTCCCCTTCTTTACCCATTCATGTCATGGACCTATGATATCTCTACATCCTAAGGCTAGTTGATTGCAAAATAACATAAGTATGGATGAGATTAGACCATCATTTTTGCATATTCTTTTTGTGTGTGGTATGTTTCATGAGCATAGTCCATTATACTATGTCTCTAACATGCATTAACACCAAAATCCTATTGCCCAACTTTAAATAATTGTGACTTGTACATAAGTCCAATTACGATTTCTTAACATAACGCTAAATTTTGACACAAAATGCATAGCATTCTAGTTAGTGAGATTGTAAGTCTCCCATCTTTCATGGTATTGTATGGAAACTTGGCATTTTTCCTTCCTTTGGAAGATGTCTTGGTTCAAGGATCCATGCTTGTGATAACTGGGTTGAGTGTTCTCCAAAGAATGACTTAAAAAAAAGCAAAAGCAATACTAACTTCTAACTCATTAACAACTAACATTTAATTTCAAGTCATTTACTTTAATGCACTTTATTTTTTAAGCCTTATTCATTTGCCATTATTCATACAATTCTAATTGTTTATGTTAATGTCATTTTTACTTTGTCCACTTGGACCATATTTGTGTGATATATCTTGTTTGTGTATAGTGTGTTTGGTTGTTTGGTCTTTGACCATTAATGTACATAATAAGAATAAAACCCTAAAAAACATCTTGTGTAGATTGTTGGTTTGATCTGAGACAATTGGACTTAGAATTTAGGCAACACTCCCTATGCAAAGGACTTGGCCAATGTCAACTTTCATGTAACCAAGTACTTGTAATTTGAAACTTCATCTGATACATCATTGAAGATCCATTTGAGTTCATTTGCAACTTGATCACTGTGAAGCTGTTATTTTGAACCTGTGACTTGTGGTATTATGGAATTCATCTGCTACATGGGCAAATTTGAAGAAGATCATGGAGTTTCTGAGCTTGGATGTGGCTATCTTTATTTAATGCCTTTCTCTTCAAGTTGATATATTGTGTATTGTTTGTTGCCTGATTCTAATGTCCAAGGGAATTTGGGTTTCTATATGACACTCTTGTCTATTGGATTGCAGCCTATTGGTCAGATCTTTTCAACTCTCAACTTTTAAATTTGTGCTTAGGATTAGTCCCTTCATCTTCTTCCCATTTCTTTAATTTAAAAATCTCTCCCTCTTGTTTTTAAAATCTTCTTTGCTTATGCTTGTTTTCTAAATTTAGACCATATTGCAAATTAGAAACTTTGGCCTTATGACATTGCATTTTCCAACTTCTTTTCTCAATCAAATTTGTAAATATACTTAACTATACTTGACTTAAAATTTTCAGAAAGCCAAAAAGAATTAACCCATTCAAGCCATTTTTAGGCCTTTGTACCTTTCAAACTTAATTTTTTGTTAAAAAGCAATACATCCACTTTGAAATTTATATCACGAACTACGAGACTTTGATCCCTCATTTTTATGTTAGTACATAGGCACAAGTCCGAAGGTCTTGTCAAACACAAAAATATAATTAATGAATTCTTTTCTCATCCCCCCATTCTATTTTTTTGCAAACATCATTTATACAAAATACATATGCACACAAAAAAGGACTCCCTAGAAGTACCTAGGACACTTTGGGTGCTAACACCTTCCCTCCGTGTAATCATCCCCCTTACCTGTAATCTCTGGCATTTTATTAGTTTTGATTTGAAAACTTCTTATTCTTGGGTTTTGTTCGTACTTTTCCCTTTTCCCTTGGATCAATAAAAGCGCGATGGAGACTCTTGTTATTTGATGTCTAACTTATCCATAGCTTGATGATCATGAATTTACCGCTACACCGACCATTCCCATACACCATGTTATCTCTGTTCCTCCTGCTATGACACATAGAGATATATATGTCATATTTGATGACTATCTTAGCCATTTGGTACGGGAGGAGGCACAGAGTACCATAGATGAGAGCAACTAGAGCTACGTCAACAAATACATCAGGTGGTTCTTCAGGCTGCTCCAGGAGATCCACCAAGGTCAGATCATCAAGAGATACTAGAGGAGAAGCAGATACAATTTGATCATGCACATGATGTCTTGCCTAGATATTGATGCATAGTGAAGATTGTGCAGGCAAACATTGTTAAAGGTATTCCCTGATGGTTCTGATGAAGAAGAAGAATATAAGTTATGTGATGAATGATATAAATGGTGTGAATAGTGCATGGCAAGGAAAAGGAGGCAATAAGTGAAAATACCAAAATATCCTTATTTTTTGTGATTTGTTAAATTATAAGAGTGTAACACTAATAATCTGATATTATGTAATTTGATAAATTTTAAATAAATTGTAACAATATATATTAGAATTAGAGTTTTGTTCCATTCAACTCTATAAAATAAATTATAAAGTAAACAAAAAAATATCTATTATCATATCTCATCAAATATGAACATTCTCAACAACATAAATTAAATTTTATGAGTTTTTTTATCAATAAAGATGAACGTTTCACAAAAATAAAATAAAAAATCAATTTATTAAAACTAGTTATGTATCGTAATATTCAGCTATACCCACATCAAGTGGCTGTAGTTTAGTGGTAAGAATTCCACGTTGTGGTCGTGGAGACTTGGGCTTGAATCCCAATCGCCACAATTCAATATTTTTTTATATCTCAAATTTACAAGTTACAAAAACCAATTGACTATTTTATTTAAGTTTTTCACAAATAATCCACAAGTAAAAACTCAAATTTTAACTAATTCATAAATAAAATAAATTAATTTTATTGGGGATATCTTTAGTTCGGTCAAATTAATAAATTATTTTTAACTCGTTTTTTATTTTATCTCGGTTTTTTATATTTAGTTTTTTTAGTTTAATTTTTTTTATAATTAACCACTGAAATTATAATATTATGTGAATTTTGTCTTTTATTGTAATTATAATGTTTTTTATTTATACATAATATTTGTTAGAAAGTTATGCAAATTTTCTAATGAACATATTTGTGGAAGAGTAAAAATAGTGAAGAAACTCGATTTTGTTTTTTATTGTAATTATAATATTTTTTATTTATACATAATATTTGTTAGAAAGTTATGCAAATTTTCTAATGAACATATTTGTGGAAGAGTAAAAATAGTGAAGAAACTCGTTAAAATTAATAATTTGGGAAATATAAGAACATTCTCTGTCACATAAAAATATACAACACATTTACATATAAAAAAATTCTCTTTGTTGTGATGGAATGAAATGGAGTGGAGTGGTAATTAATGAGATTCTATTATTTGGATTTGCAAATAATGGATGAAATGGAATGGAACATGATGAAATTCATTCCACCCAATTCCATCCAAATCTCTATTTTTTGTTCCATCTAATTTAGGGTGTATATGATAGAATGAGACATTTTTAATAAAATAACCAAACAATGGAATGGAATCTATATTCCATTCCGCTCCACTCCATCATGTACCATTCCGCTCCGCTCCGTTATGTTCCATCAATCCAAACATAGCCTAAATATTTTTACAAAATTCTTTAACTGGAATTTTTCTCCTATAGATGAATTTTTGTTGTGCTTGCTATTTATTATTACTTGTTGTTATAAATGAATAACAACATTGGCTTTTTATTTTTTAATAAATTTTAAGTATTTCATTGATTAACTAAATGTTACTCATTTGAACTTTTTTTTTTGTTTGGATTATAGTTTATTATTTTATTTATTTGTTAAATATTTATTTCTTTTTGAAATCACTTGATATAATTTATTTATTTATTAATTTTTTTTTTTTATTGAAACCAATTTATATAATCTTATTTTAATAATTAAATTTCAAATACAAAATTATATTTCTTCATCCTTATAATTTTATTTCATTTATTAATTATAAATTTTAGATATTATTAATAGGTCATAATCAAATGTTTAAAAATTTATCATATGATCAAGTAATTTATTATTAAATTTTTATGATAAAATATAATACGTTATTATTTATGACTTAATCTATTGTTTTTCTTTATATTAAAAAAATACTACAATAAATAAGACATTTTACGATAAAACTTTCACCTCGAATATTTAAAAATTGAGGGGATATATCTTGCTAGCGTCATGTTCTATTTTTTAAAATAAAATATACCACATATTCCCTCGGTTTTCTTAAAAAAAGAAAGAGGAAATATAGTGATAAGGGAGTGTGCTTCGAATCTCCATTATTTTATTTTATTTTTCAATGTTTTAATCTTTTTTCAGTTGGCGTCTTTCCAGTTTCCCTTTTTTTCTTTGTTTTCCATTTTTTATTAGTATTAACCTTGGTTACATGATCCAACTGAGACGTAATATATTTTGTATTAATATTTTTAAATCAATTTTTTCAAAAGCCATTTTTATTGTTTTATTTTGTATATTCATATTCCTCAAGTTTTTTTTATGAAAAACCAATGTAATAGATATTTTAAATATATTCCCAAATTATGGCGTTATGGTGCTTTTTTTTTTTTTAATTAAAACATAGACATCAATTTTATTTGAAAAATTGATGTGATTTCTATTTTGCATGAAGTATTTCAAAGAACTAAACTCTAATTTTTTATTACATATCAACACTTTAACTTCATATTGTCATTTTCTTCGCAAAAATCCTAAGCGGTTTTCATTGTAACTCTCATCAATACTCTTCCAACAGTTGGCATTCATTAACACTCGAATGTCAAAAATCATCAAGTTTGAGGTATGTTTGTCTTCTTTTTCACGTTTGTTCTTCTTCTAACAATAGGTTTATATCACTGAAATTCCTTTCATGTTCTATGAGTTGGTTTTCACTTGCATTTGTTTCATTGAAATGACTTTAGTATCACTGAAATGAATTTAGTTTCTCTTGATCATTTTTTTTTCCATTTTGTTCACTGAAATGTTGTTAGTTAGTATGTTTCTACATGTTGTTTATCACTGAAATGATGTTTGTTAGTATGTTTCTTTATTTAGATAGTCATGGCTGATTCAATAAGCACCTCTCATACAACATTTGTTGCAATCTCTGTTAATACAAAATGTAAAACAAAAACTAGAGGTGTCACGATGTATATCAAGGTGAAAAAACCCACGAAAATGGTATTCGCTATCCATCTACAGTTGATGTTGCAACCGACATGGATTATGGTGAAAATGTTAAGGACTTTAGTATCACTGAAATGACTTTAATTTCTCTTGATCATTTTTTTCTCCATTTTGCTCACTGAAATTTTGTTAGTTAGTATGTTTCTACGTGTTGTTTATCACTGAAATGATGTTTGTTAGTATGTTTCTTTATTTAGATAGTCATGGTTAATTCAATAAGCACCTCTCATACAACATCTGTTGTATACAACATCTGCTGCAATCTATGTTAATACAAAACGTAAAAGAAAAACTAGAGGTGTCACGATATATACCAAGGTGAAAAAACCCATGAAAATGGTATTCACTATCCATCTACAGTTGATGTTGCAACCGACATGGATTATGGTGAAAATGTTGAGGACTTTATGGATTACATTGTGTTACAAGGTAGAAGTAAAGTGGGTATTTTGATAGATAGTTGGCACGATATTGAAGATGATTTGAAAAACAACATATGGATCGATATTACGGTATTTAATTTTAATTTTATGATTTATTTTACAAGTATATATGCTCATTTATTTTTTGTTTAATAACAATTGTATTATAAATAGAGGAGGTGTTTGATGTTAGTCTAGATGATAGTATGATAAAAAAGAAATTACTTACATATGTTGGTGAGCGTTTGAGGGGCTTTAAGATACAACTCACCCATGATTAAATTAAGAATCCAAGAGATGAAGATGACCCTGAATCTAAGCCTCCATACTTGATGTATTCATTTATTGATCAGGATGTTTGAGAGGAATTTGTAAAGTCTCACACCACTCTTGAGTTCTTGGGTAAGAGCGAAAAAGGAAAGTATAATAGATCTAGAAATATCTATCTACATAGGTTGACTCGTGGAGGATATGAAAAACTTGAAAATAAGATGATTGAAGAAAAAAGAAAATAGAGGGAATTGGAGCTAGGAGATTATATAAGCGTTGATTGCACTCCATCTCCACCACCACACCATGAGAAATGGAAAAGGGCACGTTAAAGAAAAGGCGGTGAGTTCACATCAGAGGCTACACGAGAGATGGTTAAAAAGATTATAAGTAGATATTTTTTCAACAATATTTATTTTAGTTAAATCAAGTTGCTAAATATAAAATTTTATGTGTTGTAGGATGTACTGGTTGAACAAACCATAGTTGGCCTCTTCTTTCTGCAAGATCGTCATGACATCTTGGTAGAAGCGATTAGAATCGAGGAGCATCATGGGTGTGTATGTGGTCTTGGAAGAGGCGTTGGCTTCAAGTCACATTTTGGACCATATAAATTATGTAGACAAGTAAATTGTAGGAGAGAGATTGAATAGCTAGTTGTTGTACATATGGGGGAGCTAAGGGGGAAGTGGATTCAGGAGGAGAGGGATAATTTGTTGTAGTAGGTAGAGGAGACTGTCCAGAAGGAGAAAGAGGAGCGAGAGAGGTTGGCCGAGGAGGTGCGAAAGAAGTCGAAGGAGGAAGAGCTTGAGAGGATGTTTGAGAAGTGTACCCGTGATGTGCTTGAACTATAAGTATAAGTTTAAAAAATTGTGTTGTATGTTGTTGTTTTTATTGTTTGCGTATTTTAATTTTTGTATTGCACTTCTGTTATTTTTATGATACAGAAATTGAATTCATTGGGTCTACTTAACCAATCAATTTCAAATGCTCAGTTGTGCATTCATGATAAATTTATTGATGATACAAGCACGAAAGAAAGTTGTTCTATCCACCAGGACAATATTGAAACCACACCACTACAACTAGATAACACTAGGAGACTTTCAATGACATTAGATAATATTCCAGACATCTGCGAGAATATAAAATTAAGTCATGATCCAAATCATTTTTTTGTACTTTCTAGGATTTCTATTATGGAATTTTTGAAAGGGATGAATGGCTAGACAATACCATATTACAATTGCGGTACTCGTAAGTATAATTTTTACATTTATTTATATTTATATTCATACGTTCTCGTACTTTAATATAAAGATTTGACTCTTTCAAGTTCTTGCATGAGATGTGTGTTTAAAAGAATTTAAGAAAGTATGGTTTCATAGATCCATTACACATTAGCCTTCATGGTGGTGCGGTAGAAAATACCATCACACTTTACGTACAAGACAAGTTGTTGAATGAGAACAAAGAATATTATTTGGCCATGTTTTTCCGCTGGTAAGTATTAATTTGTTTTTTCATTTATAAATCAATTTTATATATATTATTAACTATTCTGAATGTTTATGCAATAATCATTGACACCTAATAATTATATGTCCGAAGAAAAATGTCATAGTTATGTTTTGCTCGTTGCACAAGGAATTTAAAGAAATTATGATTAATGCTTTAAGTGGGGAAGTGGTATTATTTTTAAAACTCAAATGTTACCTTTAGTTTTGAATAGTTTTTATTCATATTTAATTTTATCCGACATGTATAGATCGATGTAGATATACAATGCAATCAAATATAATATACTTGGTAAAAAGCCAAAGTTCTACCCAAAAGTAAGTATATTACTTGTACTTTTTTATATTCTTTTATTTGTATGTATTGATGATATAAATGTATGGAAATTATTTGTAGTGGCAACAAAAACTCGATTGTTATTCTTGTGGATATTGTGTCATGAGATAAATGTTTTATATTGTCTCCGGATGCATTACAAATGGATGGACTAAGCATATGGTATTAACTTAATCCATATACATGTGATTTATGTATATTTCTTAAGTTGATGTTGTTGTTGTTAGCTTATGATAATTCAAATTTTGATCTAATCATAGGAGCTTAGCGACAGACCACCATATTCACAAGAAGATATAGATGACATTCAATCACGTTGGGTCAGTGTCTTCTTATCTTGTTATGAACCTCAACAACAATAGTTTTTCTTGGTTGTGCAAATATGCAAATTTTGTATTCTGTGTTGATGAGAATAATGTAGATTTTTACACTTGATTTTGAATAGAATGTAAATATTGTATACTGTGTTGATGAGAACAATGATGTTGAATTGTAATTCCTTGTGTCGAAGCAGGTTGCTCGACAGGAACAAGAAAGTGTCGAACCACCTAGTGTGTTGAGTTATGTTAGTGTGTCGAAGTGTCGAAGCATGTTTCTTCACACAGAATTTCGACTTAAGCCTATTTTAGTAGTGTTAGCTATTTTGGGCTTTTATAGTTTTAGGCTTTGGCTTAAGGTCCAAGTTAACATAAATCTCTAAATAGATGGAGTAACCCTTATTCTTGTAAAGAAGTGAATAGAATATCCATAACATTGTATTCATAGTCTTTTGCAGTTGCAAAGTGAATAAGAAGTTTTCCATATTTTGTGGGCAGAGAGAAACTCTGCAGAATTTTAATTCTTCTTCTTCTTCATCGTTCTTTACTTTCTTTCTCCATCGTTCTTCTCTTTCATTGTTATTGTGTGGGTGATAACAATCTTGTTCATCAAGATTTATTTAAATTCTCCATAGGTTGTGGGCGATTTCCAACATCTGGTATCAAGAGCTCCGGTTAAGCGATTCGTGGGAAGAAAATCACCATGGCCACGAATCATCCAAACGGGCATTTTCTAGCAAATATTTCGATTCTCAAGAACAACAATTATGATAATTGGTGCAAGCAGATAAAGATTGTATTTTGTTATCAAGATATTTGGGATCTTGTGAAGGAAGGAGTAGCAACGCTTGCAGAAGACGCGACAAATCAAGAAAAGGTTGTACATAAAAATTGAAAAAGAAAGATTATAAAGCTCTCTTTATAATCCATCAATGTGTTGATGCAGATAACTTTGAAAAGGTTAGTGATGCAGAGTCAGCGAAAGAAGCATGGGAAATCTTGGAGAAATCATTTGGCGGCACAGAGAAGGTGAAAGAGGTGAGGTTACAAACTCACAAAAGGACGTATGATTTGCTTCAGATGAAAGATAATGAAAGCATAACTAATTTCTTCACCAAGGTTACGAAAATGGTGAATCAAATCAAGGTATTTGGAGAAGTGTTGACATCAAGATCTATTGTTGGAAAGATCTTGAGGTCGTTGGCTCCAAAGTTCGACCACGTGGTAGTAGCCATAGAAGAGTCGAAGGATTTGTCAAAACCGAAAAAGGAAGAGCTTCAAGGGATGCTTGAATCTCATGAACAAAGAATGGCTGAAAGAGCTTCAGGAAAGTCGAAGAGTGACATGGCTTTGCAGGCTCAATCAACAAAAGAAAGGAAAGGCAAAGGAAGATGGAATGGTAACAAAGGCAGAGAAGGCTACAACAATTCGACTGGTTGAAATCGGCAAGAAGAAAACTGGTCGAAAAAGAGAAAACCCTAAAACCAAGGCAACCAAAGAGGTGGTGTTGCAGGTAGAGGAAGAGGTGGTGGTCAAAAGCCAGACAAGATTCATGTTTAGTGTTACAATTGTCAAAAGTATGGTCACTATTCTTGTGATTGTCCAAAAAAGCAGAAGAATTAAGAAACTTATGCAAAGTTGATGAAACATGAAGAAGAAGAGACGTCGTTGATGGTTACAACAAGAGATGGAGAGAGATTCAAGGACCAATGGTACTTGGACTCAGGATGCTCATCACACATGTTTGGAAGGAAAGATTGGTTTATCAACATAAAGCCCTCAATGAAGAACATGGTGAAATTTGCAAATCACAACACTCTAGAAGCTGAAGGTGTTGCTGATGTTCTAATTATGAGGAAAGATGGCAAGATGTCATTAATTTTAAATGTGTTATACATACCAGGCATGAAGATCAATTTGCTCAGCATAAGGAAGTTAGTCGAAAAGAACTACAAGGTGTCGATCGAAGACAAGATTATGAGAGTTCTCGACTCAAATGGAAGGTTGATCTTGAAGGCTCCAATGTCTCATAATAGAACCTTCAAGATTGATCTTAATGTGATGGAGCATAAGTGCCTTGCAATATCAGCCAATAGAGATGAATGGATATGCCATTATAGACTTTGACATCTCAATTTCAAAGATATCAGAGATTTGAAGAGAAGAAATATGGTTTCAGGATTACCATACACCGACATTTTAAACGAAGTGTGTGAAGAATGCGTGCAGGCGAAGCAGCATAAGAACAAATTTAGTAAGAATGTAGGAAGCATGTCAAAGGCAATTCTGGAAGTCATATACTATGATGTATGTGGTTCTCTCCAGGTGGATTCGATTGAAGGTAACAAATACTTTGTAACATTCATAGATGATTTCAGTCGAAAACTGTGGTCTTACCTGATCAAGAAGAAAAGTGAAGTGATCGAGGTATTTGCCAAGTTTAAATCTATGGTCGAAAGACAGAGCGGTCGAAAGATCAAGATTTTAAGAAATGATGGTGGTGGAGAATATATGTCGAAGGACTTCGACGCATTATATGTGAAAGAAGGGATTGTGCATGAGATGGTGCCACCCTACACTCCACAGCAGAATGGAGTCACAGAAAGGAAGAATAGAACCATCATGAATATGGTTATAAGTATGTTGAAAGGCAAGCATCTACCCAAAGAATTATGGGGAGAAGTTGTGTCGATTTCGACATATATCCTGAATTGATGTGCGACGAAAAAGCTAGAAGGAATCATGCTAGAAGAATGTGGGTATACACGGTAAAGTTGAATCCCAAAGGAGAAGTGACTCGACACAAGGCGAGACTTGTGGCAAAAGGATTTCTTCAGAAAGAAGGAATCGACTTCGATGAAGTTTTTGCACCTGTTGCTAGGATCGAAACAATCAGGTTGGTTGTTGGTCTAGCAAACATGAACAATTAGAAGATATGCCAGATGTATGTGAAATGTGTATTCCTGAATGACCTCTTATAAGAAGAAGTTTATGTTGCATAATCAGTTGGGTTTGTGAAACAAGGTGGAGAAATAAAGGTGTACAAGCTGCATAAAGCCCTGTACAGACTTAAACAAGCTCCAAGAGCTTGGAACAAGAAGCTAGATGGCTTTCTAAGGGAGAAGGAATTTGTGAAGTGCAAATTTGAACATGAAGTATATGTTAGAAGAAGCAAGAGTGGATTTCTTATCCTATGCCTCTATGTCGATGACCTGTTGATAACAGGTAGCTGCAAAAAGGAGATCGAAGACTTCAAAGGTGATCTCAATAAGGAATTCGAAATGTCAGATCTGGTTGACATTTCATACTTCCCTGGCATCGAATTCTACAAGAGTGGTTGAGGTTTGATGATGCATAAAAGAAGGTATACAAGTAAAATACTCAAGAGATTTGAGATGCAAGATTGCAACCCAACTTCGACTCCAGCTGAGCCCATATTACAACTGTTGAAAGATTCAGATGAAGATGATGTTGACCCAACCCAATATAGAAGACTTATTGGGTCACTTTGATACCTTTGTGAGACAAGGCCTGACTTAGCATACAATGTAGGTATGATGAGTAGGTTCATGCAGAAGCCAAAGGTATCACATCTAGCAGCGACAAAGAGGATACTAAGGTATCTGAAAGGAACTCTCGACTATGGCATTTTGTTTCCTGCAGCTGATGAAGAAAAATAATGCAAATTAGTGGGATACACCGACTCAAGTTGGTATAGTGATGTCGAGGATCAAAAATTCACAACTGGCTATGTGTTTATGGTATGTGGTGCACCAGTTGCTTGGAGTTCGAGAAAAGAGTCAGTAGTGGCATTATCATCGTGCGAAGCAGAATACATAGTTGCTTCTCTTTGTGCATGTCAAGCAACATGGATGGTGAATCTGGTAAAAGAGATAACAACGAAGAGGCATGGAACAATTTCCATGAAGATCGACATCGTGTCAGCTATCAATCTGGCAAATAATCCGATAGCACAGGGTCGAAGCAAGCACATCGAGATGACTTCAAGAGCAGGTAGAATATGGGAATATGAATGTGGAACACTGCAGAACTAAGAATCAAATTGCAGACATCATGACAAAGGAAGTGCAGGTCGAAGTGTTCAGAAGACTAAGAGCTATGATGAATATAGATAGCTTAGACAGAATGAATTATGTGGCGTGTTGAATTGTAATTCTTTGTGTCAAAGGAGGTTGCTCAACAGGAACAAGGAAGCGTCGAACCACCTAGTGTGTTGAGTTATGTTAGTGTGTCGAAGTGTCGAAGCATGTTGCTTCATACAAAATTCCGACTTAGGCCTATTTTAGTAGTGTTAGCTATTTTAGGCATTTATAGTTTTAGGCTTTGCCTTGAGGTCCAAGTTAACCTAAATCTATAAATAGAGGGATTAACCTTTATTCTTGTAATGAAGTGAATATAGTATTCATAACATTGTATTCACAGTATTTTGCAGTTGCAAAGTGAATAAAAAGTTTTCCACCGTTTGTGGGCAGAGAGAAACTCTCCAGAATTTTAATTCTTCTTCTCCTTCATCATTCTTTACTTTCTTTCTCCACTGTTCTTCTCTTTAATTGTTATTGTATGGGTGATAACAATTTTGTTCATCAAGATTGATTGAAATTCTCCATAGGTTGTGGGTGATTTTCAACAAATAAAAGTTTGTATATTTTATTTTGAAAGCAATGTAAATCTTGTATTATGTGTTGATGGGAACAATCTAAATTTGTGCATTTAAAATGATCTGATTATGGTTCTGTCAATATTATATTTGTGTAAAAAATGATACAGGTCAGTTAAAATAAGCTTTAAAACAAATTATATATGACAATAGATAAGATTTAACCTCTCGGTTATAAAATAAAAGTGACGTACCAACACAATTAGTTACTTCGGATTTTAAATAAAATTGAGAGGTAAAGTGGTGTGCGCTTCATAGTTTTGAAAATAATAATATGATGTTGCTAGAGATCGAACCAATGACCTTTTCTGTTATATCCTCGATTTTTTATAACCAAGGGGTAAAGTGGCTAGTTTTCATGTCCCCCTCTTTACCTCAGTTGTGTAATTGAGGTAAAAATCATTTTGCGTCTAAGGTGAGATGTGTTAGATATATTGTTAAAATTTATTTTGTAATAATATATTAAATTGCTAATAGAATTAATATTATTTTTATTTAAGTCATCCCAATTAAATAGAAAATTAATTAATAAATTTAATTATTAGATTTAAAAGATTTTTTTTGACAACCTCACTTAGATTAGTCTAGCATAAGTTAGTATTTATAAGGTTCCATAATTTTTCTAACTAATTGAACTTCTTTCATGCAACAATAGCAAATGTAATAAAATTTCAAAACCCTTAATATAATTTTCCAAAAATTTGAGGGTATCATAATTTTAATAATATTTTTAAAATATAAATTATTGAATGTTTATATTTCCCTGTCTGTATGAATTGACTAATGGTTATAGTTGATCTAGTTACAAAAATTAACAAACGGTTATAGTTAATCTAGTTAAAAAATTAAATTTGTATAAATAAAATTTATTTTAAAATATTAACTTAAATAATCTTTTGCTCCATGTAAGTCACCCATCCAACTTGTTTAAAACTTTGAAATATAAATATATATTACATAAGTTCTTAGTATTACTAAAATAATTTATTAAATAGTTTATATTTTTCTTATCACTGAATAGTTTAATTAATGTATAATTAAAATATTAAATAATTAATTAAATATTTCAACTATTAATATTTAATAATTTTTTAATACTTTAACTATTAATATTTAATAAACTATTATATTATTAAAATAGTTGAAAAGTTTAATAGTTAAAATATTTATTAAATTAAATAGTTAAAATATTAATAGAGTAATTATTTAAATAAACTAAATTATTGAAATATTAATAGTTAAAATATTTAATAAAATAAATAGTTGAAATATTAATAGAGTAATTATTTAAATAAACCAAATAATTGAAATATTAATAGTTAAAATATTAAATAGTTAAAATATTTAATAAAATAATTCTTTAATTAACTAAATAGTTGAAATAAACTAAACTATTTAGTTTATTAAATAATTTTTTTATTAAATATTTCAAGTATTTAATGTTTCAAACATAATTAAATACTTATTTTTTATTTAATAAACTATTTAACGTTTCAACCATAATTAAATATATTACATAGTTCCATTAAACAACTCAGTTGATAACTGTGCAGGGACATCAGGTATAGAAATGCATGTTCATCTTTAAAGGGTGAATTTCATCCACTAGATTACTTGATAAAAAATATATTACATAAAAATATTTCAACTATTAATTAATGATAAAATAGTTTTTTAATTATTAAATAATAATTTGACTAAATTATAGCTTTGGTCTCCCACTCTAAATTTTAATTAAAAAAAACGTTAAGGTGTAAATTTTTTATATATGTAGCATTTTTCTTGATGTGACGTGAAACATATTATTATTTTATTATCCAGGTCATTTTATAAATAAATTATTAATTAATATTTTTTAAAAATGTTTTTAAAAATTATTAATTAATATTTTTTTAGAAATGATTAATTAATACCTTTTTTTAGTTGGAGGTAATGCATTCGAAATTTAATCTTCAATGAATTTCAGATGGTTTATTATGATTAAGTGATTATCTTAATAAATTTTAGTTGCATTAGTTATTGCAATACCTTTGTCTGACTTTCTTATGCTAATTACAAAATTCAAATCTAGAGGTATGTAATACACCAAGTTTTTAGGTTAAATCTAAAAATGCGAAGTTTAAAAAACATTGTCATGAATCCTTTACCATTACATCAACATCATATCACTTAACCACTAGACTAAAAGTTAATTTATTTAATACATTGCAACAAATTTCTATATTACATAAATAAAACATTTACTATTTAATTTATTAACATGTCTAATATTGAAATATATTATTGGTATATATTACTAAAATACATTACTGAAATATATTATTATAAACTTTTTAATATTTCAACTAATTTCAAGGAAAAATCTCCACCAAATCATTTGTATTTTTTGTTATATATATATATATATATATATATATATATATATATATATATATATATATATATATATATATATATATATATATATATATATATATATAGTGAGAGAGAGAGAGAGATATTTAAATTATTTAGTTTATTAAATAATAAGTTTATAAAATATTTCAATTATTTAATATTTAAATTATTTAGTTTGTTAAATAATTAGTTTATAAAATGTTTCAATTATTTAATATTTAAATTATTTTGTTTATTAAATAATAAGTTTATAAAATATTTCCATTATTTAATATTTTAATTGGTTTTATTTGAAATCCGTTGCTTAAATATTTTCAACTATTAATATTTCAATTATTTAGTTTATTAAATAATAAATTTATAAAATATTTCAATTATTTAGTATTTCAATTATTAATAATTAAACTAGTTAGTTTATTAAATAACTAGTTTATAAAATATTTCAATTATTTAATATTTCAACTATTAACATTTAAATTATTTAGTTTATTAAAAAATAAGTTTAAAAAATACTTCCATTATTTAATATTTCAACTAAGTTTATTTGAAATTAGTTGCTTAAATATTTTCAACTAATAATATTTCAATTATTTAATATTTGAACTATTAATATTTAAATTATTTATATATATATATATATATATATATATATATATATATATATATATATATATATATATATATATAGTGAGAGAGAGAGCGAGAGATATTTAAATTATTTAGTTTATTAAATAATAAGTTTATAAAATATTTCAATTATTTAATATTTAAATTATTTAGTTTGTTAAATAATTAGTTTATAAAATGTTTCAATTATTTAATATTTAAATTATTTTGTTTATTAAATAATAAGTTTATAAAATATTTCCATTATTTAATATTTTAATTGGTTTTATTTGAAATCCGTTGCTTAAATATTTTCAACTATTAATATTTCAATTATTTAGTTTATTAAATAATAAATTTATAAAATATTTCAATTATTTAGTATTTCAATTATTAATAATTAAACTAGTTAGTTTATTAAATAACTAGTTTATAAAATATTTCAATTATTTAATATTTCAACTATTAACATTTAAATTATTTAGTTTATTAAAAAATAAGTTTAAAAAATACTTCCATTATTTAATATTTCAACTAAGTTTATTTGAAATTAGTTGCTTAAATATTTTCAACTAATAATATTTCAATTATTTAATATTTGAACTATTAATATTTAAATTATTTATTTTATTAAATAATAAGGTTATAAAATATTTCAACTATTTAATATTTCAACTATTAATATTTAAATTATTTAGTTTATTAAATAATTACTTTATAAAATATTTCAATAATTTAATATTTCAACTATTAATATTTAAATTATTTAGTTTATTAAATAATAAGTTTATAAAATATTTCAATTATTTAATATTTAAACTATTAGTATTTCAATTATTTAATTTATTAAATATTTAGTTTATATTAGTAATTGAAATAATAATAAAATAAATAGTTGAAATATTAGATACTTGAAATAATAATTAAACTATTTAATGATATGAAATAATTAAACTATTTAATAAACTATTTAGGTAATTCTAGACTATTTATGTAATATATAAATTTGTTGAAATAAATTAAACAAATGTGTTGGTAGTGGTATTAAAAAATGGAGAGAAAAAAAAACATGTCACGTCGGCGATGTTAACCAACTCAGCATTTTCATGTGTGCACCGTTAGTCCAATCACCTTTTTTGTAATAGAGTTTTAACCCTAGAGACCAAGGGTAACAAATGTGAGATATGAGACTCAGCCAAAAAAAAGAAAAAGATAGAGACCAAATTCAAAAACTCGTTAACTTAGATACATCAATACTATTTAAGTCTAATTTAAATGTATATGTATAATTCATAAACAATGAAAAACCTAAACATTTGGATTGAAGAAATGAGCCTTCAGCCCAATTAATAGGTTTTTAAAGTTTAATAATTAATTAGTTAGTTTCCGTATGAATTTCTAAAAAAAACTTTAAAAAAATATCAATTAATAATTTATTTATAAAATGATATGGATAATAAAAAATAATATGTTTCATGCCACATCATCTAAACAAACCACGTATACAAAAAATTTACACCCGAACCTTTTTTTTAATTAAAATTTTAGAATGGGGGACCAAAACTGTTTAAAACTAAAATATGATGACTAATTTCGTGAATAGAATATAATAGAAAGACCAAAACTGTAATTTAGCTTAATAATTAAAATTTTCATATTATTTCATACTATTTTCTTTTTGAATTAGAATACTTTTATTAATTCAAAAAATAGTTCAAAACAAAGCGATCACAAGGATCTAGCTATCTACAAAAGACAAAGCAATAAGGGAGAGGGAACACACTACATCATCAAGTTGACTATGTGTGTTCTTAATCTATCATCATGCCACCCCCTATAAACTATGTTATCTATAATCTCATCCACTATTTTTGTATTATCTATAGTATTTCCAAATCATTTGTCATTGTGATATCTCCATATGCCATATATCGTTTACACAGTAACCAGCCTAAGGAAATCATCTCTCAAACCCTTTCCTTTACTATGCATCAAGAACCACTTCATCTCTTCGTTCCAGATTTTTGGCTCATGGGTTACTTGGATCCAAGTAAGCACTTGCTTCCAAATATTCTTCAACTCTACATACTCAAAAAATAAGTGATCAACGGTCTCTATGTTAGAGCAAAAATATCACATACTACTTTGTATCAGTCCAAATCGATGCAACCTATCTTTAGTTGGCAATTTCCCATGATAGGTTAGCCATTAAGTCATCAAGGCTCTAGATCTCGCAATATTACCATAAAACAAACTCTTCCAAAGCACCTGCTCCGACCCAATATCTTTCATCATCATGTATACTTGTTTCATACTGAACCTGCTGTGTTGCTTCATTTGATCCTGCACTTCCTGCATATTGGACAACAAAATTATATACTTCAAGATAACCTTCATGATCCATGAGTGATAATGCCTACTCTCCATTTCCATAATCGTGCCACTCTTTATGTAGTACATATGAACCCATTTAACCCACAAATTATCAGCTTTTTGGCTCAAATTCCATAACAGCTTCATCATAGCTATAATGTTCCATATATGTAGATCAATAATGTTTAATCTATCAAGTTTTTTGGGGTTGCAGACCTGCTTCCATGCAATTGGACTTTTTCTACTAACAACATCATCACCATCCAGATAAAAGATCTATAAATTGAGTCAATCTTATGGATTACAGGTTTTGGTTGAAGGAAGCATTGCATCCAATAGTTTGCAATAGCAAAATAGATACTTTTAACAAGTTGTATTCTCCCTGCATAGCAAAATGTATAAGTGTCATACGAGAATAAAGACTTTTTAATAAAAAGAGCAACTCAACCAATCACAAATTATTCATTAATATAACTCAATGTAATATTTATTTATTTAATATAAAGTATTTATTTATTTAATATAAAGTGCAATAACTAATTAAATAATTGACTTAATAATTGTTTTAATTAATTAATTAAATTAATCCCTAATAAAATTCAACATTTCACCCTAATCAAAATTTTTAATTAAATTTTTACATCTTCATTTCTATTATATATATATATATATATATATATATATATATATATATATATATATATATATATATATATATATATATATATATATATATATATATATATATATATATATATATATATATATATATAGGTTACTTGTAACTCAAGTATTATAAATGTATATTGTTCTTTCCAAATACTATTTGGAGGCATTTCATAATCTTCCCTTGTGAATGTTCATATGACTTTCTGGCACTGATCATAAGGTCGGGCTGACTTGTTCTTTTGTTAGAGTTTATCATGAGACCGGTTTTGATGTGCTTGCTTTGCGATTATATGAACCCTGACCGGGTTCCGACCTATGTAAGGTTTATGCTTATCCGACTTGTTCACTTCATTGTACTCGGTTTTCAAAAGCTCGTTCTTAAGGAATTCCAGGATGTACATAAGCCCCCCGATTACGAGGTCCAATCGGATTGAAGTATTCGGTCCAGAAAAATCTTGAAATTTCTTCTTCCTTAAGTTGATCTCCTATTTTGAGAGCAATTGGATTTCAATAATTTAATGATGACAAACTTTTCTCTTTCCTTGTCATGATGGTTTTTATGGGAACTCTAACTTGTCATCATTACACTTGTTAGATACACATTTTTAACTGTTGCAAACTTATTTCAAATAAAACAGTTCTTCTCCTCCTTTGTCTTTTCACCAAAGTTAGTCATACTTCCTTCAAGTGTTGTTGACGAATTTCTTCCCTTCATCAATCGCTCGCTCTTTCTGCAAATTAAAGTCCCAGGTAATATTTTATTTCCCTTCACTCTTTTTTACACTTTGTTATGGCTTTAATACCTTGATTGCTTTAATCATTCAGACCTGTCATCCATCTAGGGGATACTTCATGGTTAAATAAAGGATGGATAGTAACACCTCTAGAGCGTTGAAGGTCGGTCTCCCAATGATGATGTTTTATGGTGATGATGCATTCACAATTAGGTATCTCACCCTTATGCCTTTTGTGTTGTGTCCACTTCCAAAGATAGTCATGAAGGGTAAGTGTCCTAGTACCTAAACTTGTTCCCCCATATAACCCAACTAGGGTGCCCTTGAAAGGTAATAACTCGAACGTACCTATATTCATTCCTTTGAAAGCGTCCCAGTATAATATGTCGACTGAACTTCCCGGATCGATCAACACCCTCTTGACGCTCCAATCCTGGATTTGTACCTTTATGACCATGAGGTCATTTTCGTGCACTAGCACTCCTTTAGAGTCTCGTCTTGACAACCCAATGACAACTGATTTTTCTTCTATTCCTGATGATAGGTTCTGTGATACATGCATCACTTATCAGGCATATCTTTTCCTAGATGAGTTGGTTTCTCCACCACCATCAAAACCTCTCGAGATGGTGTTAAGTGTGTATCGAGCCATCAAAGTTTCACATATTTTATCAGTGTTCTTTCCCTTCTTGGATGGTTTGTTCTTTCCCGCCACTCCTTCTGTCTCCTTTACATATGATAATATATAACTTCTCTGGATTAGAGTCTCGATTTCTCTTTTTAAGTGGTGACAGACCTCAGTATGATGGCTTTTCATGCGATGATAGGCACACCATGCTCCTCCATTATTTCCTAAAACCGTATTGACCCTCTTAGGAAAAGGTGATTCAGGAATCAATTTAAGATGATACACTTCCCTCAACATGTCAGCACGCTTTGCGTTGAGAGGTGTGAATCTCTCAGACAAGTTGTCATAGATCTCCGAGAAGTTATCGTCATTGATTTATCTCTTGGCCCATGTTTAGATGATCTCTTCTGGACCCAGATCCTTCGTGTTTGGATTGTGTTTTTTCTTTAACATCCCATGACCTTTTTTCCATCTTGCTTTCCTCTCCTTTAACATAACATTCCGCTCTGCTCATGACCTCCTCCATTCTAGTAAACGGTTTCTACACGAATAACTCATTAAAGTGACAGGCCTTCAAACAGTTTTGGAAAACTCATACGAACATCTCCTGATTTGGATGGGAGACTTTTATGATTTCCTCGTTGAATCACGCCATATACTCTCGGAGGGACTCAGAAAGACCTTGTCGGACATTGAATAGATTGTTAGTGGTCACTTTTCTATGCTTGCTGGAAGAGAAATGTTGTACCATTTTATTAGTCAAGTCTTGGTAGATGGTAAGTGATAGTCTAGGAAGACTCATGTACCAGCGTAACGCTGCATCTTTGAAAGTTTCGACCATAAGTTTGAAGGAGATTGGTGATCCAAAACGCAGCAGAAATTAAAATTTCCTCCTTTAATGATCCTTACAAATATGATCAGTGATAGAAATCATTACCTCTTATGGAGATTGAAATCTTTGATACAGATCTAAGGAGTGATCACGAACGTTGAATGGTGACAATGTCTCTACTCAGTCCACAGAAACAGATTCCTTCAATCTCAGTTCTAGCTTCTACGAATGAAGGCTTTGAGTGAGAGAGAGACAGAGAGAGAAACAAAATTTCATCTAAAAAATGCTTCTGCACAAGGGTTCTATTTATAGAACCACTTGTATGGGTTGTAAGCTAAAAATCCCACTTAAGTGTATGTGGCCCATATCTTATGATATACCAAAATCACTTAAGTGTGTGGTACCTTACCATATTTCGTATTCTACTTAAGTGCATCTTACCTTACGATGTTCTACAATTCACTTAAGTGCACCGTACCTTACGGTGTTCCTTATTTACTCTATCTCTCTTCAATCCGTCCTTTTGTGTGTGACCTTGTAGGTTTTCGCAGCATTGGCAATTATATTAAATCATGTATTTAACATAATAAACAGTGAGCGGTATCTAGCAACACATCACTGCCACCCAAGACACGAAAATGTCATGTGATCTGACAAATCCTTATATGATAATACTTGTGTGTACAATTACCCTTTTGCCCTTATGTCTATATTGAACATAAAACATAGATTGTGTCATCCTTGTCCAGTTCAATATTGGATCCTTAGACATTTATCTTGTTACACAGGATGGGAAAATTCCATCTAGGTCACTCATGTCCCTCAACATGCTTCGTGGAGTACCCATCCACTGTCTTTATGGTCATCCAGTTACGGGCAAAGTTTGATCAGCAATAAAGCACTCGACTCTACATCTAGAGTCCATAGTGCTTTCAGGTCAAAGGGTGGTATACACCACTATCACCAGGAGAATAACTTATGACACTTTGCATAACATTCTATATAGTATTCTCATAGCGGGTCAATCCAATATAGATATTACTCCTAATATTCATACATATGTTTAAGACTTGATAACTCCTTATCCATGATCCATGAGATGCGATCATCAGTCTATATACATAGTAGTCTTAATGCTTTAATGTTATCTCACTTCACAACAAAGCTCGACTACGGATACTTTAAGAATAATGTCCTTATGTTTAATGGAATCTCATGATTAAGTCACACTTGATACATTAAATGGACTAGCTATTCTAGGGACTTTATTAAAAGTAATAAAGAAAAATGCCTTTTATATTTAATAAATAATTTGATACAAGTACCAAAAGTATTGGTCTCTAGGACTTACACCGACAATCTCACACTAGCACTAGATCCAATCAGGCATACCCCTAATGCCCATAGATCTAGCATAGCCATCATGCTTCTGCTGCGCAAGAGGCTTTGTCAGTGGGTCAGCAATATTTTCAAATGTAGGTACTCTGCATATTTTCACATCTCCTCTATCTATTATCTCTCGAATGAGGTGATAATACCCAAGTATGTATTTGGATCGTTGGTGAGATCTAGGCTCCTTAGCTTGTGCGATAGCACCATTGTTATCACAATAGAGATCAATGGGATCCTGATCCGCTATCACGTGCGGATCAAAACCGAGTTATTTTGAAAACGTAGTATAGCGACAATGACTCGAATCGTCTCTCAAGGATTCTTGATTATTACTAACCAAAGGTAACTCGATTTAAGGGGGGGTTGGATTCATGATCGATTAAGGGAAAAAAACGATTATTAAATAAGTGACTATTGAAATAAGCTGTTATGAAATAGGTGATTATAAAACAAACGGATTCACTGTGTCAGGTTCAACTTATCATAGATTGCTACAACTACGACTTCTATCCTATTTGAACATAATATCATTCAACAAGCGTGATCGACACTGTAAGGTATATACTCTTATTGCCGGATTAAGCATACAATTATAGATATCGCAAATTTAACGGTTAAACAGAGTTGAATTGCGATCAAAAGTCAAGAACATATATCATTCAAATTTAACCAATAATATTACATGGAAATTGGATTAAGCAAACAACAATCATATAATATTATTGAAAGGAATAGAATTCTAATTGCAATTATAATAATCTCAAAGTAGTGAACCTGAATACAGCAAATTCGTCTGGATAGATTAGTTCTCCATTACGGTTCTTTCAAGCATCAGAAAAATAATTTGTGAATAGTCCAAAAAATGTGAAAATGTTTTCGGCTGCTAGGTATTAGGGGAAAACCAAGACAATCCGTTTACAACCCAACTGGGTCAAATACATAACCCATGCCCAATACTAACGACCCAAAACTAAAATAAAACTAATGCTGCAGCTTCAAACGAAACTCTGGAAAATAAGCGCTCCAAATATGACTTCGACTCCAACACGAAAGTTGTATCTCTTTCTCTTAGCTTTCCGGCGATTATTAGAACGCGTCAATTGGATTCCCGGAGCTCCAGTTATGATTATTTTAGTGCACACTGCTAAAGCTAAAAATTAAATACGAAAATCAAATAACAATAGAAATAAACTAAAATATAAAAACATTATAAAACATAAAAGTAAGCAAATGAAATCAAAAAAATGCTTAAGAACAAACATAGGAGAATGTGCATTAAAATGCACTTATCAAATTCCCCCACACTTGAACTTTTGCACTCCGAGCAAAATCAAAACTCAAGAAACACAAAACATCAGTTACTCATTCCAGGTTACAAACTCTTCCTTTGTTAAGATAGCATCGATAGGTACTAATCATGCATACTAAGGATATCGTAGGAACACTAATCCACAATTATGTTGTCATAAGCCTCCTGAACACACAATCCATTCCGAATCATGTTATTATGCCAAAGCCTAACTTACTCAGTCTCCTTTTTACTCTTTTTCATTCTTGCGCAATCACATTAAACCCGTTATCTCTATACACTCATAGTAAGGCAACCGGTTAGTGACTCTGATCCTTTTTACATGGGGTTCTGATACAAAAATTGGTAACCCCTTATTTACCCAATTGCAATTGTGGGGGATCAGACCGTAATCTGCCCTACCAAGTCCAGCACCAGAAACCTCTGAACCAACCAACAATAGGTAATTATTATGTTTTATTTTTGTAGGTTCCACAACCGTTGGGTTAAGTGATCAGGTGAGGGCCACCCAACTTAGAAGGTGCATTCCCTAATTTAATTTTTAATTTTTTAATTTTTTAATTTTTTAATTTTTCAAAAGAAACTTGGATCACTCACTTATTTTCATCAGATTCTTTACGTAGAGCATGTGTGAGATGGTGCCGACTGCAAAGATAAACTACTCAAGAGCTATAAGAGAATGAAAATTCAAGGCTATGTCATAACAAGTATTCAAAACAATTTCCATACTCAGGAGACTTACGTTGTTAAGACGATACCGATCTTGTGAACTTTTTCCAAGTCTCCACAACTAACCTCAGATTAATCTATAGCCTAGAACTTTCAAAAAGATGCATTTTTTTTTAATTTTATTTTTTTATAATTGAAAACAAAACAATGAAACAAAAGCAAAGAAAACAAAACAAAAAGGGAATTCCCTCCCCACAATTAAAACAAGCATTGTCCTCAATGAAAGGACATAATTATTGAAGTTGAGAGAAAGGAATAAGAACTCCCTGATCAAGTTGCAGTGTAGTTAGGTGCTTCCAAAGAAAGCTCATCTATGCTTGCATTGTCAGGCGCTGAACTCTCATGAAATAGCTTTAGGCGCTACCCGTTGACCTTGAAAACTTTGTCACTACCTGCACTTTTAATTTTTGCTGCACCATGAGGGAAAACGTTAGTAACGACAAAAGGGCCAATCCATTTGGATCGAAGTTTCCCAGCCATAAGCTTAAGGCGGGAATTAAACAGTAAAACATGTTGGCCCACAGAGAATTCCTTCCTAGAAATCATCTTATCATGGAAGTGCTTAGTTTTCTCTTTATAAATCCTAGAGCTTTCATAAGCCTCTAGCCTAAGCTCTTCAAGCTGTTGTAATTGGAGTTTTCTTTCAATACCTGCTTGTTGCATCTCCAAATTACAACTTTTCACCTCCCAATAGGCACGATGTTCTATCTCTACAGGAAGGTGACATGCCTTACCAAAAACAAGTCGATAAGGAGACATCCCAATGGGTGTCTTAAAAGCTGTTCTTTGAGCCCAAAGTGCGTCTTCTAGACGGCGGCTCCAATCCTTCTTGTTTGGTTGCACCATTTTCTCTAAAACCTGGTTGATCTCTCTGTTGGAGATCTCATCTTGCCCATTTGTCTGTGGGTGATATGCAGTAGAAATTTTGTGCACAACTCCATACTTCCGGAGAAAAGCTTCCATGGTGCGGTTACAAAAATGAGTGCCTTGGTCACTTATGATAGCCCGCGGTATTCCAAACCTGCAAAAGATATTAGACCTGACAAAATATACAACAACTCTAGAATCATTAGTACTAGTGGGGATAGCTTCCACCCACTTTGAAACATAATCAACAGCAAGTAAAATGTACAAAAAACCAAATGATATAGGAAAGGAACCCATGAATTCGATTCCCCATACATCAAATACCTCACAAAAAAGCATAGGCTGTTGAGGCATTTCACTCTTACGAGTGACATTTGTACCTGCTATCTGGAACTCTTTACAAGTGCGGTAAACCTCATAGGCATCTTTAAAAATAGTGGGCCAATAAAAACCCGAGTCTAGGACTTTTCTTGCAGTCCTTTGAGGACCAAAATGTCCGCCGACTTGATATGCATGAGAAAAATTCAAAATGGATGCAATCTCATAATCGGGGACACATCTCCTGATTACCTGATCACTACCAAACTTCCAAAGATACGGATCATCCCAAACATAATGTTTGGCATCACTCTTGAGTTTGTAGATTTGTGTCTTGGATGCACATGTAGGAAAAACATCAACAACAAGATAATTAACAATATCAGTAAACCAAGGAGTAATACCATGCACAAGTAAAAGCTACTCATCAGGAAAGTCATCCTGGATGGGAAAAGGATCTTCATCTCTCTCTATTCTGCTCAAGTGATCAGCCACTAAGTTCTCAGCTCCACTTTTGTCTTTAATCTCTACATTAAACTCTTGGAGTAATAACATCCACCGAATCGATCTCGGTTTTGCTTCCGACTTCTTCAACAAGTACTTTAAAGCTGCATGGTCAGTAAAAGTAACAACCTTGGAACCTAGAAAGTATGATCTAAATTTATCAAGAGCAAAAACAATAGCTAGAAGTTCTTTTTTGGCGGTGGTGTAATTTGACTGTGCAGAATCTAAAGTCCTAGAAGCATAGTAAATAACATGGGAAGCCTTGTCAACTCTTTGTGCAAGGACAGCCCCAACAACATAATTAGAAGCATCACACATAATCTCAAAAGGGAGGGTCCAGTCGGAAGGCTGGATGATGGGAGCGGAGGTCAATGCTTTCTTCAAGAAGTCAAACGCTTGTTTGCATTTGTCATCGAAACTGAAAGTGACGTCATTCTTCAACAAGTTTGACAGCGGAAGAGCTATCTTGCTGAAATCCTTGATGAAACGCCTGTAAAAACCTGCATGACCAAGAAAAGAACGAATCTCGCGAACGCAAGAAGGGTAAGGCAATGTAGAAATTACGCCAATCTTAGCAGGGTCAACAGAAATTCCTTTTTCAGAAATTATGTGACCAAGAATAATTCCCTGCTCAACCATAAAATGACATTTTTCATAATTTAAAACAAGGTCAGTCTCGATGCATCTCTCTAAAACCATATTCAAACTTTTCAAGCATGCATCAAAAGACGAACTATAAACAGTAAAGTCATCCATAAATACTTCCATGCAATTTTCAATAAACTCAGAGAAAATACTAATCATGCATCGCTGGAAAGTGCCAGGAGCATTGCAAATACCAAAAGGCATCCTCCTGTAAGTAAATGTACCGAATGGGCACGTGAAAATGGTATTTTCTTGATCTTCAGGTGCAATATGAATCTGAAAGTAACCTAAAAAACCATCAAGAAAACAATAATGTGATTTACCAGCTAGCCGTTCAAGCATTTGGTCAATGAACGGCAAAGGAAAGTGATCCTTTCTGGTAGCTTGGTTCAACCTCCTGTAATCAATACAAACTCTCCGGCTATTCTGAACTCTAGTGGCCACAAGTTCATTCTTTTCATTTTTCACCACTGTGAGTCCAGATTTCTTAGGTACAACCTGCACTGGGCTTACCCATTTACTGTCAGTGATAGGATAAATGATACCTGCTTGCAAGAGTTTGGTTACCTCTTTCGTTACCACATCAAGAATCAAAGGATTAAGCCTCCTTTGGGGCTGCCTTACCATTTTAGCATCGTCCTCAAGTAAAATCCTATACATACACATGGAAGGACTAATACCTGGGATGTCAGCTAATGTCCAGCCAATTGCCTTCTTGTGCTTCTTCAAAACTTGCAAAAGTTTATTTTCCTGATCGGAATCAAGGTTAGAAGAAATGATAACAGGGAGTTTTTCATCACTCTCCAAATAAGCGTATTTCAGATTATCCGGGAGTTGTTTCAGCTCTAAGGACGGGGGTTGCTCGATGGATGGGCGTTTGGGGCAGTCGGGATATCGAGAGCATCAGCTGCATAAACAACTTCGTTTATAACAACTTCACCTGTAGGAAACATCTCACCCTGTAAGGCATCATCAATCTCAACACATACAACACAAAAGTTAGTGTCAGTACAATCAACACATGAGTAAACATCATAAAATCCAAGTAAGGATGGAAAATCAAGTGAAAACAATTCAGAATAAGTTTCATCAACCAAATCAGATATCAACTTAATATGAAAAATATAGTGCTCCTCCAAGGGATGTTTCATGGCATCGAAGATGTTAAATTTTGCGACAATGTCACCAAATTCCATGGACATGGTTCCATCGTCAACATCAATTTTTGTCTTCGCCGTTTTCATGAACGGTCTGCCTAAAATGATGGGAGCCCTACTTGACTTAGTTTCTCCTTCCATGTCCAGGATGTAAAAATCTGTATGAAAAATCAAATCGTTAACTTGAACAAGGACATCTTCCACTATACCAAAAGGGCGGGCATTGCTCATGTTCGCCAACTGAATGATTAAATTTGTATGCTGCAAAGGACCAAGACAAAGGTTATTATAAATAGAAGTAGGCATAACATTAATGCCCGCTCCCAAATCAAGCATGCAATTATCGAATTGCTTATCTCCTATGGTACAAGGATAAGTAAAAGTTCCCGTGTCCTTGCACTTTTGTGGCAAGACCTGAGAGATGGATGAAACATTTTGCTCGCCTGTAACTTTTTCAGAATGGGGCTTGGGCTGAATAAAAGCAAAAATATTTCTTCCCAAGTTGACTCTCTCACCACCTTTCATCCGCCTCTTGTTTGTACGCAAATCTTTCAGAAACTTTGCATACTTAGGAACCTGCTTAATGACATCAAGAAGCGGAATGTTTACCGCAACTTTTCTAAAAACATCAAAGATCTCCCTCTCTTTGTCTCCTTCCTCAATTCTTTTATTTTTCAGAACTCTATGTGTAAAGGGGACTGGTGGTACATATTCTTTTTCTTTATTCTTTTCAGTTTCTACCACAACAGAAGAAGGTGAAGAAGGTAAAGAAAGTTCAGATGTTACCTTAAGAATTTTTTTATTTTTTTCGAGGGCTGGTTCTGTGACCTTTCCGGACCTCAAAGAAATTGCACTGACATTGGTATTAGGACCTTTTGGATTCACAACTGCTTGGGCAGGAAGTTGGTTTGATCCTTGGGATTGCATGGCATTCATTGAGGTGGCAAGTTGTCCAATCTGTGTTTGCAAGGTTTGAATACTAGATTATGTTCTTTGTTGAAACTGAAGATTATTAACAGCTAGTTGTTTGACCAGGTCCTCTAATGAAGGTCCAGAGGGTGTAGAAATGGTGGCTTGGGAGGTAGCTACTGGTTGGGTTGGCTGCTGGTTTCCATATCGAAGGTTGGGATGGTTCCTCCAATTGGGGTGATATTTATTGGTGGACAGGTCAGGAATGTTGTTGTATCTGTTCTGATTGTTGCCTTGATTGTAAAGGTTTGTTGCATAAGCTTGAGGCAACTCAGTGATCGATTCGTCATGCAAAATAGGAGAAGTATTGGTTGGGTGCTCAGGAGAAGTACAAATACCACACAGGTTTGCCGCTTGAGTCTTACCTACTGCCAATTGTTTCACTAAAGAGGTGAGCTCGTCAATTCTGGTTTCTAAAGCTTTGTTGGAGGAAACCTGAATTTCGTTCACACCCTTTGC
The DNA here is from genome assembly GCF_024323335.1 of Lathyrus oleraceus. Taxonomy (NCBI): domain Eukaryota; kingdom Viridiplantae; phylum Streptophyta; class Magnoliopsida; order Fabales; family Fabaceae; genus Lathyrus; species Lathyrus oleraceus. The sequence continues at coordinate 629,612,589 of NC_066583.1, read as the reverse complement.
TTGGACAGAATTGTTTCTGGTTGTAAATTGTTGGGAGTTGAGGGACATATTTTCGATCAAAGCTTTGGTGGCGACTGGAGTTTTATCGACGAGTGCTCCACCGCTAGCAGCATCAAGAATATTCCTATCCGTTGGTAACAAACCTTCATAAAAGTATTGAATGAGCAATTGTTCGATGATCTGGTGTTGAGGACAACTAGATACTAATTTCTTGAATCTTTCCCAATACTCAGCAAGTGACTCATTATCCTGTCTAATACCACAAATCTCTTTTCTGATTGAGGCTGCTCTGGAGGCAGGGAAGTATCTCTCTAAGAACACTCTTTTTAGAGCATTCCAGCTTGTGATCAAATTTAGCTCAAGACAATATATCCAATCCTTTGTTGCACCCTACAATGAAAAAGGAAAAGCTCGAAGTTTGATATGATCTTCAGTTATTCCTTCAGGCCTCAATGGTGTAGAGCATACAACCTGGAATTCTTTGAGATGTTTATGTGGATCCTCACCTGCAAGACCATTAAACTTTGGCAACAAGTGTATCAAACTAGATTTTAGTTAAAAAGGAGTGTCAGCTTCAGGATATTCAATACACAGGCCATTATAATTCACATCAGGGGCAGCTAACTACCTTAAAGTTCTTTGGTCAGCCATATCAAAAACAATTTCAGAATCCGAACCAAACAAGTTATGAAAGTAATCAGAATCAGAATTAGACTCAATTGTGGGTGGTGAACTATTGCTAGCCTGGCCTGCTCTACGACGTGTGTGCAAAGTTCTCTCTACCTCGGGATCGAAATCAAAAAGCTCAAAACAAGAAGACCTAGTAGTTAGAACAAAAACAAAAACAATGAAGGAAAATAATTAAAATAAATTCAGAAAAATAAACTAACACCGAAATTAATCTAATGACTTAAAATTAGAATTTTGAGATTTTTTTTGGATTTTTTCGACTCTATGAAAACAGTAAAAAATTCATTAAAAATAGAAAAAAAAAGGTTTTTGGCGATTTGAGACTAGAAACCCATAACTACTTTGTAGTATGGGACAAAATACCGGGTGAATTTTCTACTCCTAATAGACGGAACAGATTTTCGATCGGACTCAATTTTTCCAAAAACCGAATTTTTAGACTCTAGACGCGAATTGGCCAAAACCGCGAGGAACCTATGGCCCAAACGCAAGAACATTAAACCTATGACTCTAATATTGATTAATAATCACAAGAATCCCCGGCAACAACGCCAATTTGATCCGCTGTCGCGCGCGGATCAAAACCGAGTCATTTTGAAAACGTAGTATAACGACAATGACTCGAATCGTCTCTCAAGGATTCTTGATTATTACTAACCAAAGGTAAATCGATTTAGGGGGGGTGGATTCTGTAACACCCCGATAAAAATAAGATAATTATTTAAATTAAGTTAATAATATATTTATTAATTTAATTAAATAATTGGAATATTATTATTATTGGAATAAAAGTTGGAATTAGAAAAGGTCCCATTTGGTAAAAAGAGGTTTTCACGTGAAAACAGAGAAACGACTCTAAAGTGGAAAAGGGGAAAAAGGGCAAAGAGCCAGAGAACAAGGGTTGAAGAGAGGAAAAGCTCGAAGCTAAAGGATTGCCGGATTAACTCAGGTAAGGGGGGTTTATCATCGTTTAATGGGTATTATGGGATAATATGTAATGGGTAGTGATAAACCATTGATTTGCCTCTGATTTGAATGATGCATGATGAAATTGTGAACTTTTGGATGAATGAAATCTGGATTAAAATTGAAGGAAATTCGTAGGAATTAGATGCAATAATGTTAGAATTTGTGAAATCGAATAGGGTACAATTCGTGTTAGATGATATGAACGATTACTGTGTAAAATTGGACTGTGGAAGGTTGAATTGGATAGATCTCGTAGCAGAGAAGACCATAGCAGATCTGGAAATCTGGTTTCTGGTCATACGCGTATGGCACTAGGCAATACGCGTATGAGATGGTCTGGTACGCGTATGGCACTAGGCAATACGCGTATGAATGAGGAAGATGATGTTTTGAACGTGGTTTGGTCTCTGTTGGTACGCGTATGGGGAAGTGATACGCGTAGCATACGCGTATGAGATGGTGTTACGCGTATGGGAATTGGTCAGGAGATGGGCCATACGCGTATGGGACTAGGCAATACGCGTATGGACAGGATTGTGATTTTTCTGAGCTGTTGTTGTGCAGTTTTTGGTTGTTTCAGCTGAGTGATGTAATCTAGCTGATGTATGATGTATTAGGGATTATTTCCCGCTGTTTTGAACAGTATATGTATCAGTAGAGAGTGCTAATACTGTGATTAATTAATTGACATGATATGATGTTTTGATACATGTGTTGATAATGTATGATGGTATGCATAATGCTGTGAATGTATATGTTATGTATGCAATTGTGAATGGACTGTTTATGGCTTAGAGTGTGAGCATATGTCCATTGTGAATTATTGTTGATGATTTTGCATTGCTAGGTGATTAGCATGCATATTGTAGCCTTTATGGTGGTAGCTAATTCCCATGGTGAGGAATTAGTGAGTTAGTCATTATGGACTGTTGTTGATGTTTGCATGCTAGGTGAATTAGCGTGCATATCATAGCCCTTGGGGTGGTAGCTAATTCCCATGGTGAGGAATTAGTGAGTGAGTCACTAGGTCTCAAATGAGTGGGACTAGTGGGCTTGGTAGCCGTGCCTGGATTTGGACGGTGAGGTGAACTATATGTTCACAAATAGTCGGTACCGCATGCATGGAGTCTCATTGCATAATATATGTATGGCGTATAATATGAATGGATGTATTCCAATATTATACGTGTGTCTGTGTTGATATTGAGTATGATGTTTGAGTTGATGTGCCGTGACTGAATGTGTGATATGATTAGGGTGATTAATGTGTTAAATTACTTAACATGACATGATATTTTATAATGCTTATTATATCGATTGAGGAACTCACCCTTACAACTATTTTTCAGGTAACGAGCTGTGATTGAGTAGAAGCTAGTGCTTGGAGTCTAGTGTAGTCTCCTTAGTGGGTCATGCTCTGATAGATGTAACATCGGGACGGGATGTTTTAAATGTTTTATTGTTGGTTGTGAACCATTTTACATGTAATATGTTAAATGTTTTGGAGGATCGATTTGATCTCTATCCGCTGCGTATTGTGCAATACTTTATGTTTTGAGTTAAATAATGAGCATGACTAAATATTATGGTGAATGGTGTGAAATGATTGTGTGACACCCTTAATTGCATATTTACTCTGATTGTTATATTGTTATTTTAATTAAATATTTGGGGTATTTTAGATTCAGGATCGATTAAGGAAAAAAACGATTATTAAATAAGTGACTATTGAAATAAGCTGTTATGAAATAGGTGATTATAAAACAAACGGATTCACTTTGTCAGGTTCAACTTATCATCGATTGCTACAACTACGGCTTCTATCCTATTTGAACACAATATCATTCAACAAGCGTGATCGACACTGTAAGGTATATATTCTTATTGTTGGATTAAGCATACGATTATAGATATCGCAAATTTAACGGTTAAGTAGAGTTGAATTGCGATCAAAAGTCAAGAACATATATCATTCAAATTTAACCAACAATATCACATGGAAATTAGATTAAGCAAACAACAATCATATAACATTATTGAAAGGAATAGAATTCTAATTGCAATTATAACAATCTCAAAGTAGTGAACCTGAATACATCAAATACGTCCGGATAAATTAGTTCTCTATTACGGTTCTTTCAAGTGTCAGAAAAATAATTCGTGAATAGTCCATAAAATGTGAAAATGTTTTCGGCTGCTAGGTATTAGGGGAAAACCAAGGCAATCTGTTTATAACCCAATTGGGTCAAATACATAACCCAGACCCAATACTAACGACCCAAAACTAAAATAAAACTAATGTTGCAGCTTCAAACGAAATTATGGAAATTAAGCGCTCCGAATCTGACTTCGACTCAGACATAAAAGTTGTAACTCTTTCTCTTAGCTTTCCGACGATTATTAGAATGCGTCAATTGGATTCCCAGAGCTCTAATTATGATTGTTTTAGTGCAGACTGCTAAAGCTGAAAATTAAATACGAAAAATCAAATAACAATAAAAATAAACTAAAATATAAAAATATTATAAAACGTAAAAGTAAGCAAAGGAAATCAAAGAAATGCTTAAGAATAAACATAGGAGAATTTGCTTTAAAATGCACTGATCAGATCCACAATGCTAGGAACTATGCCAAGTTCACTAATGAACTTTTTGATCCAAACAACTTCCTTTGTTGCACTTGAGGCAACAATATACTCGACCTCGGTTGTAGAATCAGCAACTGTATCTTGCTTTGAACTTTTTCATCTCACAGTGCCACCGTTTAAGCAGAACACATAATCATATTGCGATCTAAAGTCATCCTTATCTGTCTGGAAGCTAGCATCGGTGTATCCAATTACAGCAAGCTCTTCCTGACCTCCATATATCAAGAATGAGTCCTTAGTACTTCTCAAATACTTAAGGATATTCTTGACAACTACCCAATGAGCATCATCGGGATCAAATTGGTACCTACTTATTGCACTTAAAGCATACGAGACATCTAGTCGAGTACATAATATGGCATACATGATAGATCCTATTGCAGATGCATATGTAATCTTATTCATGCGATCCCTTTCTTCCTTAGTTGAAGGGGATTGTGTTTTCGAAAGACACATGCCATGTTGCATAGGTATGAACCCTTTCTTGGAATCATGCATATTAAAGCGTCTCAACACTTTGTCTATGTATGTACTCTGACTTAGGCCAAGTAGTTTTTGTGATCTATCTCGATAGATCATGATTCCTAATATATAGGTTGCTTCACCTAGGTCCTTCATAGAAAAGCATTTCCAAAACCAAGATTTTACTTGTTGCAGGGTAAGGACATCGTTTCCAATGAGTAATATGTCATTTATATATAATACCAGGAAGACGGTCATGCTCCCACTAACCTTCTTGTAGACACAAGGCTCATCTTCATTCTTGATGAATCCATATTGTTTTACTGTTTCATCAAAACGAAGATTCCAGCTTCTGGAAGCTTACTTCAGTCCATAGATTGATCTTTGTAACTTACATATCTTTTGGGCTTCTTCTGGTATGTCAAATCCTTTAGGCTGTGTCATGTACACATCCTCAAGAAGATTCCCATTAAGGAAAGCAGTTTTGACATCCATCTGTCATATTTCGTATAATCATGATATGCAGCGATAGCAAGTAAAATCCGAACAGATTTAAGCATTGTAACTGGTGAAAAGGTTTCATCATAGTCAACCCCATGAATTTGTTTATATCATTTTGCAACCAGTCTTGCCTTATAGGTGTGTACCTTACCATCCATGTTAGTCTTCTTTTTGAAGACCCACTTGCATCCTATAGGGTTAACTCCTACATGAGGCTCTACCAAGGTCCAAACCTGGTTTGTGTACATGGAATCCATTTCAGATTTCATGGTTACTAGGCACTTCTCAAACTCGGGACCATTTATGGCCTCTTGGTAGGTCATGGGCTCATCTTGATCCATGAGTAATACATCACCTTGATCAGTTATGAGATATCCATATCTCTCAGGTAGGTGATGTATCCTGCTTGACCTATGTTGGCCTTGTTTTACTTGAGCAGGTTGCTCTTCCACAACTACTCGTGTTTCCTTCTCTAATTCCTCCATAGGTGTATTAATGCTTTGTGATTCTTGAATTTCTTCAAGCTCTACTTTCCTCCCACTGATTCCTTTGGAAATAAAATCCTTTTTTAGGAAAACTCCAGTTCGAGCGACAAACACTTTGCCCTCAGAAGGATTGTAGAAGTAATACCCTCTTGTTTCTTTAGGATATCCCACAAATAAGAATTTGTTATATTTGGGCTCAAGCTTAGTTGAAATTTGTCGTTTCACATAACTTCGAAACCCCCAAATCTTCATGTAAGACATATGTGGTTTCTTACCATTCCATATCTCATATGGTGTCTTCTCCACCTTTTTGGATGGAACACAGTTAAGTGTGTAAGCTGTTGTCAATAATGCATGTCCCTAAAAGGAGTTTGGAAGATCGGCATGACTCATCATGGAACAGACCATGTCTAAGAAGGTTTGATTTCTTCTCTCAGATACACCATTCCATTGGGGTGTTCCAGGAGGATTAATTTGGGATAGAATCCCACACTCTTTCAGATGGTCATCAAACTCTAGGCTTAAATACTCACCACCTCGATCTGATTGAAGAATTTTAATATTCTTACCTAGTTGGTTTTGTACTTCATTCTTGAATTCCTTGAACTTTTCAAAGGACTCTGATTTGTGTTTCATTAAATACACATAACCGTATCTACTGAAATCATCAGTAAATGTGATGAAGTACTGAAAACTTTCCCTGGCTGGTATGTTCAGTGGTCCACATACATTAGTATGTATGAGGGCCAAAAGATCATCAGCTCTTTCACCTTTTCCTGTGAATGGAGACTTTGTCATCTTTCCAATTAAACAAGATATGCATGTCTCATATGATTCATAATTAAAAGAGTAAAAAAGTCCATCTTTATGGAGTTTGGAAATGTGTTTCTCATTTATGTGGCCTAATTGACAATGCCAAAGGTAAGTTGGATTTAACTAATTAGGTTTCATCCTTTTAGTATTAACGTTATAAATAGGCATTTCAAGATCAAGGACATATAGTCCATTGTTCATTTGTGTAGTAGCATAGAATATATCATTCAAATAAATGGAGCAACAATTGTTCTTTATTATAAATAAAAAACCAAACTTGTCCAAACAAGAAACAGAAATAATATTCCTGCTAATTGCAGGTACATAATAACAGTTCTCTAACTAAATTATTAAACAACTAGGTAAAGTCAATACATAAGTTCCTACGGCTAAAGCAGCAACCTTTGCTCAATTGCCAACTCTTAGGTCAACTTCACCTTTTGTCAAATCTCTACTCCTTTTTAGCCCCTGCAAATTGGTACAAATGTGAGAACCGCATCCAATATCTAATACCCATGATGCAGAAGTAGATAAATTAATTTCAATAACAAAAATACCCGAAGTTGAAGTCTCTACTCCATTCATCTTATTTTCTAGGTACTTTGGGCAATTTCTCTTCCAGTGTCCGGTCTTACCGCAATGGAAGCAGGTGCCTTCCTTTACTATGCCTCAACTAGGCTTCAAAGCATGAGCAGTGGGTTTGGGTTTGGCAACTTCCTTGCGTTTCCCTTTACCACCTGCTTGGTGAGTATTTTGTTCTGTCTCTTTCCATTTCCGATCATCAGAATGGACTTCCCTTTTGACTTTAAATTCTGCTCAGCAATTCTTAACATGCCTAGCAGTTCAGGAAGAGATTTGTCCATATCATTCATATTGAAATTAAGGAAAAATTGACTAAAGCTATCTGAAAACGATTGCAAGATCAAATCAGTCGCAAGTTCCTTTCCGAGGGGAAAACCCAACCTCTCAAGGTTCTTCACATACCCAATCATCTTTAGCACATGGGGACCTACAAGGGCTCCCTCAGCTAACTTGCCTTGAAAAAGTGCTTTTCAAACTTCAAACCTCTCATGCCTTGCCTGCTCTTGATAGAGAATCTTCAGGTGTTCGATCATATCGAATGCTGCCATGTTCTCATGTTGCTTTTGCAACTCTGAGTTCATGGTAGCTAGCATGAGGCAAACAGTTTCATTGGCATCATCAACATGCTTCTTATAAGCATCTCTTTCTACCTTAGGTGCATAACTAGGAGGTTCCTCTTCAGGAACAAGTTTCTCCAAGACATACAACTTTCTATCATGTTTGAGGATAATCCTTAAATTTAGGTGCCAATCCAGAAAATTTGTCCTAGAAATTTTCTCCTTATCAAGGATTGATCATAAAATGTTGTTAGAGGTGTTTTTTGTCATGATAATCTACATAAAAAATATGAAAATATAAGTATCACTAAAATAGCATATATTAATTAGGTCTTTAATTAAATATGCTCCCACTATTTTACTCAAAACAAATGACCCTCATCATTTGATTCGGAAAATCCCGTTGGAAGATTTTCTAGTGGGTCGAGATCCACATTTCACTTTGTTTTAAGTCCGCGTAGGTGGATTACACAAAATTAGGTTAGTTAGGTAGGAGCTCCTTCCAATTGTATCTAATACAACTCCCGAATATTTTAGTTGGGTGAATAACTCCTTATTCCAATCCACCACATGGATCATTTCCAACTCTTGCTTCTAAACGTATATAATCTTATTATAATTTGTTTAGCTAAGTTTGACCCATTGTTTTAGCAATTGGATATTACAATTATCCCATCGCACCTTACTAATATAGAACATGCACCTCGTGTAGGC